>NW_028274822.1:3525000-3847500 GCF_037043125.1 Eumetopias jubatus | reverse complement strand
CATGTAGATAAAGATCTGATTTTACAAACAGCATATTCTGAAGACAGGATTCATTTTAAACTCATGCTACTTACAGTTCCTGATAGAAATGGTTCCGTGTGCGGTAGTGTGGGTGCACATCGGGAGCCGAGCTCGGAAACAGGCTGCGGGGGAGACCCTGCTCCATGAGCTGCAGTTGCTACGCTCTGGGCAGCTCATGGGTACCCCCGTGCCCCCGTGTGCCCATGTGGAAGTGGGTAGGAGTCGTGGGCACTCCCCTTATCGCTGGGGAGACCCTGACTCAGGTAATAAATACAGGGCACTTCAGATAGTGTCTGGTCCAGAGAAATGTTCAATGAATACTACCTGTTATTAGTCAAGGACGTTTCAATCCAACTCATATTGCTGGTCGAGCAGATAGTCTATGGGTATGAAATGTTTACCCAAGAACAAGCAAATTATGTCTTTCAAAATAATAGTATATGATTAATCCTCCAAATAAATTTCTAGTGTGCCAAAAAAAGTTCTCTCTATCTGGGTGGATCATTATCTCAGAGTATATTTTATTCCCGTTTGGGACTGGATTTCAGTGTTGTCATGGAGAAAATGCTTCTGGTGGTCATGGCGGGCTCTCACACTTTCCACAGAGAATATGTTCATGTGCAAGTACCTTTTTCTTTTCAGGCTCCCTTGTAGGGATTTGAGAACCGTTAGCGGTCAGCAGCCTTTTTTCTACCCGTGATTTGGCTTTGCTAATTTCCACTGAATATTTTCGTTGCCTTTTCTTGGCTTAATCATTTTAACATGCCCAGCATTTCTTTGCAAATGGTCTCTTCCCCAGAACCAGTGGAGACAGAGAGGAACATGGAAACTGTGAAGTTGGGAGTTGAGTTTCCTTTAGCTGCTCTTAGTGAGAAAGGCTGTCCGGTGGGAACAGTTGGAATAGAATTTGTTTTGTCTTTTCTGTTCCACGAATGAATCTTTTATTTTCAGACCTTTGCCTAGAAACTATCGAAACTTGTACGTCCTCCAAGAATCCTACCTGCAGCTGGGGCGCTGGGTAGACTCAGGGCAACACACGTGGCCTTCGCAAGAGATCGAAGAGCAGATGTCTTAGACTGATTAGGAATTGCTGTTTGTTAAATTTCTGAAGAGGAAAGTAGTAACTAGTTTAAGGGCCCTGAGTCCCCCCAAAGAAGCCCCCCCACCGCCCAGTTATGTGTAGCATCCTTTTAGCCTCTATTTCGGATCTCAGGGAGAAACAATGTGCAGCATGCACCAGGCTCGCGCCTAGACTGCGACTCCAGCGCCTCTTCCATCGTTTTAGCCAAGAGACTGCATCTCCGGCTCCACTTAAGGATGCAGATGGAGAGTGAAATCCATTCCCCTGCCGGATTCACTTCTCTGGGTGCCCCAGGCATCCCGGGCCTGCAGTCTGCCTGCGCCCCATCCCTGGTGTGCTCAGTAATGCAGCAGGATTTTGCTCCACCAAAGTGTCACCTGTCTAGGTGAGTTGTGCCAGTGTCTGTGTGAAGTGACAGCCGTCTTTGAGCACCCGCATCTCTAACTGACTTCTCGTTCATCATTTGTGTTAGAAAGCTAACATTTTCGACAAAAGGTTGTTTCCTTTTCCCACACTTGTTTCTCCCCACCTCCTCCCCTCGCCCGCGCCCCTCCCCACTCTCTTAGCGCACCTGATCAAAACATCATCCCTGACAAAGGTTTCCTTCTGCAAATTAAATGAACCCACCTAGCCTGGGAGTTTTCATGAAGAAAGCAAGTGAAATGCGGATGTGCAAAGTTAATAAATCTGGTAACCGAGAGAACATTATTGAGCCTGGACAATATGATCTAGCGGTGTTCCGTCTCCTCACAGTTCCTGGAAAGAATGTATGGAAGTCAGTTCTGGGCCGTGATTCTAACATCTGTCCTGCCCCGTAATGGTAATTTGTAGAAGTAATGGAAACAGGTTAAATACCTTCCATTCTAATGTTGCCAGCAGGGATGAAAATGAACATTTCAACGGAATCATCTTGACAGGGCAGAGCGGGGAGGGGCCTGGACTGATTCACCTCCATGCCTTTGGTGGTGGAGCCCTAATGAGAATGCCCACACATATGCGTGTATAGTTCATTGGAGAGAGGGGAAAGGGCAAGGAATTCTCCGAGATTAGAACTGCAGCCCAGCCACGCCAGCGCGGGGCGCCGTGGCCCCCCACGCAGAGGTCTGCTCACTGCACGCTCTCCCTTCCGAGCGACCGAGGGGGTGAGGAGGGGCGGGGCTCTTTCCTCCTCTCTGGTGGGTGGCCAGCAAGGGGTGCCTTTGGCTGGCGAAGCCCAAGGGTGGTCTCACAGTGCTTCTAGAACCTGGTCTCGAAAGTGCGAAGGGACAGAGGGGAACCTATGTTTTCCTCCTTTCCCTGTAATTGTAAATGGTCAGCTTTTTGGGTGTTTTCTTCTTTGCCTAAAAAGTCATTTTCCATCCTAGTTGTCAAAGAAGAGCCATTTTATTTGAGTAGTTGGTGCTATTTCACCTTTTTTCAAAAATTAGAAACTTGTTCCTTTTCACTATGTTCTATACACATGACTCGACGTCTAGAGAAAATATCGGGGCGTCCAGCAAGAGACATGTTCAGTTATGCAGGTGTCCCATAATGTCCTTGTCAATTCTGCTCTGTGAACGTGGGTTAGTCGATGTGTTCTCGTACTGAAATGCTGAATGCGCACACTGTATTTTCCAGTATCACTGCCTTCCTCTGATCTAGACATTATTACTTCAGATCCAAGCGAGTTAAACATGGCAACACTGAGTTGGCTAGCCTGTTATATGAAATACCAATATCCGAATGATTCCAGATATTTGAATTGAGGGGCGGGGGGAAAAGCGGAGCATCTTTTATCTAAAGGGCACATCTTTCACTTTATATCAGGATATTTTGTTATCAGGTAGGTACAGACATGATGGGTGCTTGTTTCCTTGTGTGGATGGGTATTTTGAGTAACCTGCTAGATTTTGAAGCACGATGTAAAACTGACTTTTAGAAAGCAAGTCCAGTTCTGGGGAAAGCCTTTCTTCTCCTGCTTCAGCTTTTAAGGCAGGCAAGGCACCCACACTACTTTCTGTTCATCCACCTGAGGAGCAAGGTTCATGAGGAGGCGGAGTTCTGGAGCATTCACCTCCTATGGAATAGAAAACAGGAGGGTTCAGGAGAACACCTTTCTGTTGTGTGTAATTGGGTTGGAGATTAAGATGCAGGCTGGGGGTATATGAACCTAATTGCTCAGAGCCAGTGTTATTAAGACTCCAGGGAATTTGGAACTTTTCTACATTTAGCCATTAAAAAACAAATACAGCTGTCACTTCTCACCATTCTTAAAATGACTGTTGAATAGAGCAAATCTTGTTTTCTTGAAAGAAACAAAGATGTTTTTTTAAAAATGTTGGGCTGCAATTTGAGAAATAAAATTTTTATCTAATTTGCCAAAGATAAGATGTTTGTGCCTCATTGTATAATTACATTTGAGATGAAAATATTTTTTCAGACAATATGTGTATATTTACATTGTAAAGCAGCAGGGCACACATTGTTGGTGTCAGATTAAACTCTAACAGGGACCATATACATTGCCTTATGTCCACTTGCATTAGAATGCACAGAATTTCATGTTGCTTAAGATGACAGCACATCTTTAGGGACACATTGGCATCCAGAAGGCACATTTTATGACAAAAAATATTAACAAGTTTTAATTTTTTTTTTAAAGTGAAATCTAACCAAGATCTGGTTGTTTTGTTCCCATTTTGGGAACGATAAGGTCTATGTATTTTTTTTTATTCATTCACACATGCGTACACACATGCACACATGGACGCACACGCACATGCATGCACACACCTGCACATGTTTGCATGCACACACACGAACACCTGCACAACACAGTTCACATGCATGCACACACACACGAATGCATGCACACACACACCTGCACATGTCCACACACACATGCACACAAGAACACACACACATGCACACACTGCACACATGAAAACACACGGACATGCACACACACCTGCACACAGTCACATGCACACACGCACACAAGAACACACACACATTCACACAGTGCACGCATGAAAACACACGGACATGCACACACACATGCACACATTCATATGCACACACACACACACAAGAACACACACACACATGCACGCAGTGCACGCATGAAAACACACGGACATGCACACATACCCGCACACATTCACATGTATAGACACAATGCACACATGAACACATACATGCACACATGAACACACAGTGCACACCTGCACACACCTGCACGCGTTCACATGCACACACATGAACACACACACACGTGCATGCACATGCACATAGAGCTGGCAGCACCTTCTCTCTTGCCTCGTAGGTGCTGGTGTGTGCTTGTTCAGATGTTCTGTATGGCTGCTAGGCGTGTTCTCCCACTGACACCAGGACACACCGCGTGTGCTCAGAGTGTCACGCTCCACACCACGTGCTAGGCTCAGGAAGGGCGGGGGATGATGGCAAAGCTGTTTTGACACAAAAAAGTGGCAGAAGATGATTTGGAGTCTTTGTTTTATTTGATGGGGAGAAATGTCATTTATTTCTGTAAGTAATTGTAAAAGGAGAATTTTATACAGCAGCTACCATTTCCAAGCTTACTCATTCATCAGATTTTCACGAGGGGGTGGCGAGGGCGGAGGGGGACTGGCGGCGCCAAGTGGGGGGTTGGTGGAGCAGACACCACGGCGTGGGGCTCTTTCCTGTGCAGCAGTAGCTGCTCTCGTAAAATCTCCTAGGCTAAGAAATGGTATTCATTCCCCTTGTGAAGTATAGTGTTCTCATGGTTTCATCACTAGAAATAAAACAAATACTGTATTTTGGTACATTTGCACCCATGTGGATTTTTAGGAAGTTGTAGCTTGTAATGAAAACAAAAAATCATCACAAATAATTGCCTAAACTTAGGAGTTTTTATGAGTCAGTCTCTCTCTCTCTCTCTCCCCCTAGGTAAAAATTTTTACAAGGCATCTAGGAAAGCAATTATGAGAATTTACCGATAATAGTCGAAATAAACCCCATTATTATGATGAGAGAATGCTACTTTCAGTCATGGTAGTGTGGCTGTTCCTGTGATTCAGTCGCCATGTTGTTACTTGGGGGTTTCAAGGAAGTCGGGTGTTATGTGGCCTGGTGTTAAGCTTCCAGTCAGGTTTAGAAATTCTTACGTAGGGTCCTGGGGCTCCTGCTGTATCACAGTGGCACGGGATTTATGTCTGGCCACAGTGTACTTAAGGATAAAATCTCCCCTGAATTTCTGGTATGAGTCAGCCTGACACCGACATCTGCAAGTCTGTGTGTCTCCCCGCACCTGATGATGTCATTGCCCCAACCCCCCAAAAGTTCAAGTTCCCATGTCTCCTCTTCTGTCCTGTGCATTTGTGAGAATAAGACACTGGATTTGAAAGTGGGGACACACGTCTGTGACATGAGCCCTGGGTGGGGTGTGGAGGCTGTAAAGCCCTTTCTCTCCCTCCTCACTCACGTGTGTGTCCCAACACCCCTATTTAGGGAAGTTGACTCCCCAACAGAAGACGCGGTGGAGGAATTGGTGGGGGCGCACCGTGTCTCCTGGATGGGGAGATACTTGCTACTGGTTCTTCAGGATGGCTCTTGTGTATGGTGGGTAGTACGAGCGCAAATAGGTGCTTGAGCTGAGTTACATTTCTTGTGTTGATTTCAGCCATTTGAAGAGGTAGTTTGTGCACAAGTCTCCCCTCCTGATTTCCAAATGTCATCTGTGAGGATGAAACTGACCCTATCTGATCAAAGTCTTTTCTGGTGTCGGTGGTCAGTAATACCAGGTTGGAACCCGGTGTTTTGGGCCTGGTTTGCTGATGTTGGATTTGTAGGCCCAGACTCGTCAGACCACCAGAGAGCAGTGTCTGTCCTTCCTCAGTGTGGAGGCAGGCACCGAAAACACGCGATGTCCCCATGCTTGGCATCGGGCATGCACCTGTTGGCGATGGCTAGCTTTTTAATTCACGGAACAAGAGAGCGTGTGCACAGTTTAACAACATACCATCCAGTGGTAGTGACACATACCCGTGTTTTCCCAGGTTCATAGAAGAATATTTGACTTCTTGTTCTTCTCCATTTTAAGTTCCTTTTTAATTTTGCAAGGTTCTCATACATTTTTCCTCTTTTTCTTCCTGACATCACTGAAAACCAGTGAAAGTTTGTGGTCTCTGTGATCAGGTTTAAGCTCTAATTCATGCTTCCCCACTGGTTTGGGTGCATTAATATAATGGGCACAAGGATAATAGCGGGTGTGCTTCTTGGGAGGAGCCTCGAAAGGGGGTTTCTTCTTTCTCATTAACGCGACACCGCATTCTGGGGTGGCGAGGAAAAGAAGGAATTACAGTTAAAGAAGTTACCTGTGGATTCCTAATGAAAATTAGAGATGGGTAAAAATTACAGGCCATTGTGTTTACAGACTCTGCGGTTCTTAAAAATGGCTTCTATTGGGTTTTACATAAAGAAACGATTCCAGTATTAATTAGATGGTGTAGCAGCTCAGTACAATAGTGATTGGTACCAGGCAATTAAAATCTGCCAAAGCGATAGAAAATTTTTTGCTCCTATCACATATGAGCAAAAGTGGCCTTTCAGCTTTGCTTGGCAGAGTGTCAACCTTCTTATAAAAAATCAGAACTTATGTTTGTAAATTAACATATATCCTGCTTGTCTGTTAATGTCCTTTTCAGAGTAGGAAGGGAGGAGCTCTGTTCCTATACCTGCTTTCTCTGCATTTTTTATTTCCCAGTATATTCTAACTTTTATCAAAACCACCTGCTCTCTTGGTAACAGAGGTGAAGTAACTTTACAAGTGATCAATTATAAATTTTGGAAGGAAGTGTGTTTTGCAAGATTCCACAATGAATTGCAGCTGTACATTTATCACTTAGGTGTGTGTGAGACCCTTTTGTGAATTGGCCCCTTGGAGGAAATGTATTTTGCTATAATGGCCATCTGTTCGTGGATATCACATTTGCCGGTCTAAAACCGAGTTTGGTGTAGATAAACATGTAATTTGGTACGATTGCATAGTTTCACCAGGTGGCAATACGATAGCGAAGTTTGGTATTTACCGTAAGCCAGTAACCAAGCAGGGACGAGACCTGTGTTTGATATTTGTCACTTTTTTAAATATCCATTTTCCTTATTCACAGTCAACTCTCAGTTACGCGTGCTAATGAGGCAAAGAGCTTGGATAAACAAAGCTTCCCAGCCCGATTCTTGTCATTCATTTCCACCGCCTCCCGCGTCGGGCATCGGGCGTCGGGAGGAGCTGCTAACCAGGAACCCGCTTCTGCTCCCTGCGGGTTCCCACTGGCCTTCTGTGCTCTGTTCGCTGTTGGAAGGTGTGGTCATCAGGGGAGCTGCCGGAGGGCAGACAGAGGGGCCTGGGTGATGCAGAAGGACTAACTTCCTGAATGATTCCCTGGCCCGAATTTTGAGTCTGGTTGTTAAGTGCACCAGCTACCCAGTGCTAAAGGCCAGTGATGGGTCGGCTCTCATCGGGACAAACGTTCCTTATTTTGTTCTGACTGTTCAGAGGTTGGCAACAGCTTGTTAGGCGTGAGGCTAAGCAGGGGTGCCTCTGCCAGCTTAGGGGGACGGCCCCTGCATGCACATTTCCCAGTTCATTTTGCATCTGCAGGGTGTGAGGAGGACGCAGAGGGGCCGGCAAGCATGGACTTGGGCTTGTTGAAGACATGCTGCCACCGCACTTCCTAGACCTCCCCCCCGAGCCCCCCAAAAGACACCAGTAGTTGTCATTAATGCGGTTTGGGGAAACTGAGGCCCTGACAGGTGGGTGACTGTGTGTGTGGGGGCCACACTGTCCACAGGTGACTGGGCTGGGGCTCCTACCCGGGTGTCTCATCTGTCTGTCCTCATGTCAGGAAAATGATGGGCATCTGTCCTTCAAGAGGACACCACAACAGTGGCCTCATTTGCCTGGACCCTCTAGAGATAAGCAGGTGGAATGTCACCCTCCCCCACCTACCCTGGCCTCCAGGTCCAGGCTACCCAGGTCAGCCCTCTCTTCAGTCACCCCTTGCACACACTCTGTGCACCTGCCATGTGTGACAGATGCGGCTCAGGGGGCCTTGTCTTGAAAAGTTGGTTGGCCCATTCCTCCAGATACAGACGTGGTAAAACCAAAAGCCTCCTCCCCTGCCTCCCGCTGAAGCCCAGTTGTCTGGCTGGTTTTATCAGGCACCGTGGGGTGGGTATGGTGTGAGAATTTCCATCTTTAGGGCAGCCCTGCTGCAAGGTCCAGCTTTCTCATCCTCCCAAGGCCCAAACTCTTAAATTGAGACTCAGTAGGTTTTAGAGCCTTCTGAGGGCTCTGACTCCCGGGTGTGAGTGCTCTTGGCCTGAGCCCAGATTTGGAAGGCAGGAGCCATTGGGGGTGGCCCCAGGGGGCTTGAGCATTGCTTTTAAAGGGCCAGGTCAGTAAGCAAGGCAGAGAGGGTCAGAGCCCAGCCCTGGCCCTGGGGGAGCCTCAGGAAGGTCCCTCCATCAGCTGCCCAGGGGTTAGGTGGAGAGCAGTGGAAGATTAGGGGTCCTGTGCGGGTGGGTCCTGGCCGCTGGTGAGCACACAGGAGGTGCTGCTCTGGGAACTCTGTGTTTATTGTCATCATTAGTGCTGGGGCCTTGGAGCGAAGTCAGCCCTTGAAAGTTCTGAGAATGGAGGGCAGAGGGGTAAGGGAGGCTGGCTTGATCGCTCACAGAATCAATCTGGAACATTCCATGGGCTCCCTCACGCCTTCGTTTGTGTGGAAGCTGAATCCCTTACACCTGTTACAGGCTGTGGCCATCCCATGTGACCCCGAGTGTCCTGACCTGCTCCTCGCCTGGCGGGCCGGTGGAATCCTCCCCTGGAATGCAGATTACCAGGTTGAGTGGATGTGCTATCTTCAGAAGTCAATTTTACCCTGCCAGTTTCATCCTAGGAGGGGGCAGGAAGACAACTCTAGGGTCAGAAGGGTGTCACAGCGCGGGCACAGGGCAGGTGGCCCCCGGTTGCCCCTCTGGGTCCACGCTTCCCCCGGCCCCTTGTATGTTAGCATTGAAAAGTGAACTCATCCAAAGAATAGGTCAATGGGCTAAAACAACATGGTAGAAGAGCAGAATAGCTGGGGAGTATCAACTTACCAGGACGGATACACTGGACGAGTAGATGGTGAAAGTGTAAACCCTAATGTTCTAAAACAGGAACGTTCTGGAAGGCTCAAGCGATGCAGCATGGTGACTGTTGATCTGGCGGGCTGAGGACCGACGGAGAGGCCCTGCCACCTGTGCTCGTCCGTGGGACTCGCTGGCCCTCTCCAGGGGGAGGCAGGACAGGGAACACCTGGGGGGCGCATAGTCCAGGAGCAGGAGACCCTCTTGCCAACCGCAATCCCTCTTACCAGAACCCAGATACATCTGCACCCCTCACTATTCCTGCCTCCCCTTTACTTTTTAACGTGTTTTGAAAAACAGTAATTAACCAAGCCCTGTGCATATTTCTGCCCCCAGGCTGAGCCCTGCCCTTCCCGGGCCCCCTGTTCCCAGGGTCTGGCTAGTGGCTGCTAGGTGCTCGCCACAGGGTTGCTACCAGCTCTTTTATTCCAGAAACAGTATGAAGAGGCTAATCCTTGTTTGCTGAGCTGAAAACACCAAAGAAGATTTTGAAGGTAGAGATATTTATCAAGAGCCGTGTCACTCAACATAACCCATGGATATTCATTATCTAGAGAAAAGCCACTATTCTTTTAAAAGAATTTTTCCCTTATACCATGTATGCAGTATTTGTTTTTAGCTTTTTTCTCTTAAGGACTTTCCCCCTGTCATTAAAGATACTTTTTAATGCCTGAATAACAGCCCATCCTCGGAATAAACTACAAATCACTGAATTATCTTTTATTGTTGACGATTTACAGCGTGGCACATTTTGTCTGGAATGAGACTATTAAGGACATCTTCGTGCATAAAGCTTTTTCTGTATTTCATACCGTGTTCCTGGCTATACGTCCAAAAGTAAAATTATTGGACCTAAGAGTGTCCACATTTCAGACTCTCTCCTTTTGCTTCTTTGGTGAGACGGTCTCCGTTAGACATGATGACTGGCGCATGAGAGGTGTTCTAAATACTCACTTCGGAATGGCTTTGGGTCACTCACGTCCACGGCATTTACTGGATGTACTCCCTGGTGTGAGATGGCTGACAGATGAAGGAAATCAGCTTCATCCCGAGGTGGCTGGATGGAAGGACCTGCCCGGGAGTCAGGTAACCCGGATGTGGGTACCGCCTGGTTCCTTCCCTATGGGACCCGGGGAAAGCTGCTCGGCTTCCTCGTCGGCAGGACAGGCATCTCGGTGATGCTGCCCCAGAGGCTCGTGGGGTAGAAGATGGTGATAAAATGAGCACGCCCCCCCCCCCCCCCGCCACCCCGAGCAGCAGGCAGGGTGGCCTCAGCAGCGTGAGTGGAGTGAAAGCTCACGGTCTAAGAGGATGGGCAAGTAGACATCTCTCAATCCTTCGGGGGGATGGGGGATTTTGGCAGGGATTAAGAGAGGCGTATGATGGAGGTGACATCTGAACCTCCCCTTGAGGATAAGTGTTGTTCACAAGGTGGGAGTTGGGGGTCCTGCCCTGGACCAGGTTGCACCCAAGGCTGGACATGTGGCAGGTGGAGGGGTCCGCCTGGGGATCCGTAGCCTCGTGCAGGACCTGGCTTTCGCGGAGGTTTTCACTCTGGGATTGTGAGCGTGGGCCGGCCCAGAGGAAGAAGGCTGCAGGACAAGACGGCGAGGCCCGGCTGGAAGGCTCTGCAGCGCGCGCTGGGCAGTGTGGGATTCTGCATCATGGAGGCGGGGGCAGTGCTGGATGCAGGGCTTGGGAACAAGGACAACGGTCGCTTTTCTGGGATGGGTCACTTGTTTGGGATGGTTCATAACAACTGATTGAGGGGATTCCTAGTTCAGGAGAAAGTGTGCTGTTATTTGGGGAGGGGACAGGGGGAACATTCTGTTTGCACATAATTGACTTGGGAGTGTCTGGAACACTCACATCACGACAAATTCATGTCATACCAGTTGGAGCTCCTTCTGTGTGCCAGACACAGGGCTGGCTCTGAAAACATGCGGGAAGGCATGACAAAGGCCAGGCTTCAGGTGCCGCCCCCTGACGGGCCTGTGACCAGCAGACCCCGGGGTGGGGGTGGGACACAGATGCAGGGGTCATAAGCTTGCGCTGGAAGACTCCTGGAACCGGTGAACACCGGCCTGAAAGAGACCAGAGTGCGATAGGCAAGAGCCACGGGAGGGGTGGCTGGCGGCAGCCGGTACACTGGCCCAGGGGCAGGAGGGTCAACACGTGCTGTCCCAGCGGCGTGGCTGGGGCAGGAGGGACCTTGACGCTGCCTCCCCACAGGGGAGCTTGGAAGGTGGGCATGCTGAGCCCAGGTCAGGGAAAGCAGGTAGGATCCCGGGCTTCAGCTTAGAGTGTGCTGGGGCCCCCTTCCCGTGAGTCCAGCGAAGCAGGCACGTTGGGGATCCCTCCCAGCCACACCCTACCTCCTGGAACACCATGGACGCAGGATCCAGGTGGGGGAAAGGCTCGCTGAAAACCCATACCTCTTAGGAGGGTTTCCTTGCGGAAGAGGCTGGGGGTAGCTCTGTGTGGTTCTACCTGACACTCTGGTAATGGCCACACTGGGGGTGTGGAGTTGTCCATGAAACTCATCGCAGCTCAACCCAGGAACTTCCGGGTGTAGACTGGACGGCCTGAGGAGGGATGGAGTCTGGTCTGATGACACTCCGCTCCACCGGGGCCAGGGGAGGGAGAGCCCGAGGGAGGAAGCAGAGGCCAGCTTAGTCATGTCTGTGCCGTTCCAGACCTGGAGAGGCCACCTCCCAGGGTGAGGGCCAGTGGGCGGGCAAACCCTAGCGGTGGGACAAGGGATTTCCCATCCGGGGTTCCCAGAGCCGAGACAGAAGTCCTTTCTTTATTCCGCACACACGGATGGGTGCCCACCGGCGTGTAGACAGTGGGCAGCCCTGCTTCCATCCAGTGAGGGAGACAGACCAGCTGACAGGTGACACAGGGGACAGACCCAGAGCAATGGGCCTCCCACGCTGAGCCAAACGGGTTCAGATTAAAAGCTTTCCTTGAGGGACACCCGGGTGGCTCAGTCGGTGAAGCATCTGCCTTTGGCTCAGGTCATGATCCCGGGGTCCTGGGATCGAGCCCGTTGGGCTCCCTGCTCGGCAGGGAGTCTGCTTCTCCCTCTGCACGCCCCCCTCCTCCTCCCCCCTGCTTGTGTGCTCTTTCTCTCTCTTTAAAACAACAACAGCAACAACAACCCTTTCCTTGAACTTAGTTTTAATTACTTGCTGGGGCATGAATGTTGCTTTCACAGAAGTGGACAGCCCAAGTCTCGTAGGCAGCCTCCTCCTGTGGACCCGGGTTTGTGGAGCTGCCTGTGGGCGTGCCACTGGAGGTACTTGGGGACGGCCCCGCTGGGCCGGTGCCGGTGCCGGTGGGTTCACGCCTGTACCTTCCCATGGACTCTGCCCTGCCCAAATGCTTCAGAGCCTTAGCTGCCCCCATCAGAATCCACAGAGGTGGACCTCGGGGCCCAGGCCCAGCTTGCAAAGAGGTGGCAAGGCCGCCTGGGGCCCTTGGCTAAGGACCTGAGCTTCGAACCTTCGGAACCCCGGACCGTCCTAAACCTTTAATAGTTATAGACAAATGAAGATGACGTTCAACTCGGCAATCTTTTTTTTCCTTCTGAGCTTTTCCTTTTACAGGAGGGCTGTAGGATTGTCTGGAGCATAATCCAGATGCCAGTGTGTATAGTTAAGTCTCCTGCACTAGTGGTTATTTTCCATGCTGGAGGGAAGGTACTAACTGTAATGGCCCCATTTGTTCGTGGACGGCTCTTCTGTGTGGGATTCAGCTGTGAACCACGTGAACGTTCATGCTCAGCTGGCTTCATACCAGCGCCAGGGGTGGGGATGGGCCCACGGTGTGTGCAGGGGTTCCGAAGGGTCCAGCTGGAGAGGCTGACCAAATGACCGAGTCGGTGGGATTCCCCGTGTGTGTGCGTGCGCGTGCGTGTGCATGGCTTGTGTGCGTCCTCGGGTCACTGTGAGTGCTCGTGCCCTCGAGTGCTCGCCTCTGCCCCAACCCGAAGCCGTCTGTTTGCGGGTGCTGGTACTCCCCTGTCCCTTCCTCCTGCGCCCGGCGTCCAACCCTTGGGCAGCTGGGATGTTCTCCGTCTCTCCTCCCAACCTTTCCTGAAGACGCGTGTGCTCTTTGCCGCATTCCCTTAGGATCAGGCTCTGATAACGTGGTAATGAGTGATCATATTTAATGAGACACCCCTCTCGCATCATAGCAGTGCATTTTTCTAGGGGCTTCCTGGAAAATATCTTAACCCCAAATTTCCCAAGGCGTGCATGGAACACGAGTTCGGCTCGTTGTTTCCTCAAAAACAAAAATTAAAAAATTTAAATAAAATTATGTTGGTCAAATAAGTTAAGAGGTGGTGTGGGCAGTTAGTTCCCCTTGGGAATTAACAAGACTGGTCAGCTATTAAAGTATCTAAAATGTCCTGAAGTAAAAACAATCGGGTTTCATCTAACGATTTATGTGCCCTCCAAACCGCTCAGTCATGGGACACCTGTCAGTATCCTGGAGTTTTCCTCTGGAAGGTGACGCCTTCAACCCCAGAAGTCGCTCTGCTGCGCACATGTAGCCTGAGGTAGGCTGTCGGAGCGCATACATACTGGCTCTGTTAAAATTAAAAAAAAAAAAATGGGGCGCCCGTGTGGCTCAGTCATTAAGCGTCTGCCTTCAGCTCAGGTCATGGTCCCAAGGTCCTGGGATCGAGCCCCGCATCGGGGTCCCTGCTCCGCGGGAAGCCTGCTTCCCCCTACCCCACTCCCCCTGCTTGTGTTCCCTCTCTCGCTGTGTCTTTCTCTGTCAAATAAATAAATGAAATCTTTAAAAAATTTAAAAAAAGTTTTTATTGTGGTAAAATATTCATCACACAAAAGTTAATATTTTAACCATTTTGAAGTGGACAGTTCCATGTCATTAAGCACGTTCACACTGTTGGACCACCATCCCCACCATCTGTCTGCAGAGCTTTCTATCTTCCCAGCTGAACCTGTGTGCCCACGAACCACGGCCTCCCCCTCGCCCTCCCTCAGCCCCCACATACCCCATGGCTCTCTCTGTCCCTGCGAATGGGACTCCTTATCACAGGTGCTTCATCTACATGGAATCCTACAGTACGTGCCCTTTCCTGTGTGGCCCCTCTCCCTGCAGTGCCCTCCAGCTTCGCCCACACTGCAGTGTGCATCAGTTTCCCCACTTTTCGAGGCTGAATACTATTCCATCGTGTACGTACACGTATTTGGTTCATCCATTCATTTGTCCACAGACATTTGGGTTGTTTCCACCTTTTGGCTCTTGTTAATAATGCTGCTTTGTACGACTGTGTGGTGTCCCCATGCAGGTGATGTCTGCACTGTCCAGGCAGGGGGCCGAAGGTGCTATATTTTGGCCTTCTTTTTGGTGAAGACCAGAGTGTTTTTTATCGCTGGCCTTTGAGGAAGCTCTTTATTTACAGAAGCCGCTATGCTACTGTCTGTGGAATATCTTGCCCTGCAAGTTGACAGGTCCCACCTGATGGGGAGGCATGACGGACCCGCACGTCACTTAGGGAAGGAACAACCCCCAGGAGGAGGTGGCCGGGCTCCCCCTCGGGCCCCGCTGCCCCGCTGCCCCGCTGGGTTGGCCAGACTGATGTTTTTAAGAAGGGGCAGATACTGGCCCTTTGGTGGAGGCTGCTTTGCTGGTTGTGTTCAGTCGGGAGGAGAGGGGTTACTGTCCTGCTGGAAACCTTATTTACGCAGGAGCTGAAGACGGGGTTGTTCCATAAAGCAGGGGGAGCCTTGCAGGCTGGGTGCTTGGCTGAGAAACATCTTTTTAAGGATATTGTAACTGCTGGGGAGGCCGCGTCCTTGAAGATGATTTATTTCTCCTCACTGTGTTTCATTTGTCTCTCCTAGCTTATGTTCCTGAGGAAGAACTGAAGGCAGCAGAAATAGATGAAGAGAACGTGGAGGAGGTTGGGCTGTCCCTGGACATCCCGGAAAGCGACTACGTGTGCAATGAGGACACGGACATCAAGGAAGCTCAGAGCTACCAGAACTCCCCCGTCAGCACCGCGACGAACCAGGACGCTGGCTACGGGTCGCCCTTCAGTGAGAACAGCGACCAGCTAGTCCATTTCCAAAGCTCTTCCTCCAGAGAAGAGAAGGAGGATCCACAGGGCCCAGACAGCGTCTCCTACCCCCAGGACAGCTTGGCACAAATCAAGGCTGTGTATGCAAACTTGTTCTCTGAGTCCTGCTGGTCCAGCTTAGCTTTGGATTTGAAGAAGTCGGGTTCGACCACCAGCAGCAGCGATGTGGGCCAGAAGGAGAGCTCCACCCCCGCCCCCACGCCCCCCGCCAGCACGGCGGGCACCACGGGCACCACGGCCAGCACCCCCAGCTCCGGTTCGGGCTCCGGCTCCGGCACCAGCGGCGGCGGCGGCTCCGGGTACGACTGGCATCAGGCCGCGCTGGCCAAGACGCTGCAGCAGACGTCCTCGTACGGGCTGCTCCCCGAGCCCAGCCTCTTCAGCACCGTGCAGCTCTATAGGCAGAACAACAAACTGTACGGCTCGGTGTTCACGGGCGCCAGCAAGTTCCGCTGCAAGGACTGCAGCGCCGCGTACGACACCCTGGTGGAGCTGACCGTGCACATGAACGAGACGGGGCACTACCGTGACGACAACAGGGACAAAGACTCCGAGAAGACCAAGCGGTGGTCCAAGCCCAGGAAGCGCTCGCTGATGGAGATGGAAGGCAAGGAGGACGCCCAGAAGGTGCTCAAGTGCATGTACTGCGGCCACTCCTTCGAGTCGCTGCAGGACCTGAGCGTCCACATGATCAAGACAAAGCATTACCAGAAAGTGCCTCTGAAGGAGCCAGTGCCAGCCATCACCAAGCTGGTCCCTTCCACGAAGAAGCGCGCCCTGCAGGACCTGGCGTCGCCGTGTTCCCCCGAGCCGGCGGGCCTCGCCGCCGACGCCGCGCTCAGCGAGTCGGCCAAGGACCAGAAGGCCGCCAACCCGTACGTGACGCCCAACAACCGCTACGGCTACCAGAACGGAGCCAGCTACACCTGGCAGTTCGAGGCCCGCAAGGCGCAGATCCTCAAGTGCATGGAGTGCGGGAGCTCCCACGACACGCTGCAGCAGCTCACCGCCCACATGATGGTCACCGGCCACTTCCTCAAGGTCACCAGCTCCGCCTCCAAGAAGGGGAAGCAGCTGGTGCTGGACCCCGTGGTGGAAGAGAAGATCCAGTCCATACCTTTGCCCCCCACCACGCACACGCGGCTGCCGGCCTCCCACATCAAGAAGCAGCCCGACTCTCCCGCGGGCGCCACGCCCTCCGAGGACAAGAAGGAGCCAGAGAAGGACAAGGCGCCGGCGGCTGGCGAGGCAGAGAAGAAGGTCAAGGAGGAGAGCGAGGAGGCCCCCGAGAGGTTCGAGCCCACCGCCCTGTATCAGTACCTCCGCGAGGAGGACCTGGACGACAGCCCCAAGGGCGGGGTGGACATCCTGAAGTCCCTGGAGAACACGGTCTCCACGGCCATCAGCAAAGCCCAGAACGGCGCGCCCTCGTGGGGCGGCTACCCCAGCATCCACGCAGCCTACCAGCTGCCTGGCGCCGTGAAGCCGCTGCCTGCGGTGCAGAGCGTGCAGATGCAGCCGTCCTACGCGGGGGGCGTGAAGTCACTGGCCTCGGAGCACAGCGCCCTGCTGCACTCCCCGGGGAGCCTCACGCCGCCGCCGCACAAGAGCAACGTGTCGGCCATGGAGGAGCTGGTGGAGAAAGTCACCGGCAAGGTCAGCGTGAAGAAGGAGGAGCGGCCCGCCGAGAGGGAGAAGGGCTCTCCGGCCAAGGCTGTGTCCCCCGTGGCCAAAGAGAATAAAGACTTCCCTCGCGCGGAGGACGGCGGCGGCGGCGGCGGCAAGGCGCAGCAGAAGAAGGGCCCCGAGGCGGAGGCGGGGAAGGCCAAAAAGGAGGGTGTGCTGGACGCGCACACCCCAAACGGCACCGAGCCTCTGAAAGCCAAAGTCACCAATGGCTGTAATAACCTGGGCATCATCACGGACCACTCGCCGGAGCCCTCCTTCATCAACCCGCTGAGCGCGCTGCAGTCCATCATGAACACCCACCTGGGCAAAGTGTCCAAGCCTGTGAGCCCGTCGCTGGACCCTCTGGCCATGCTGTACAAAATCAGCAACAGCATGCTGGACAAGCCGGTCTACCCTGCCACCCCCATCAAGCAGGCGGACGCCATCGACCGCTATTACTACGACAACAGCGACCAGCCCATCGACCTGACCAAGTCCAAAAGCAAGCCCCTGGTTTCCAGCGCGGCCGACCCCGTGGCGTCGCCTCTCCGCGAGAGCGCCCTCATGGACATCTCCGACATGGTGAAGAACCTCACGGGCCGGCTCACCCCCAAGTCCTCCACGCCCTCCACTGTGTCGGAGAAGTCCGACGCCGACGGCAGCAGCTTCGAGGAAGCGCTGGACGAGCTGTCGCCTGTGCACAAGAGGAAGGGGCGACAGTCCAACTGGAACCCGCAGCACCTGCTCATCCTGCAGGCCCAGTTTGCCTCGAGCCTGCGGGAGACGCCGGAGGGTAAGTACATCATGTCGGACCTGGGCCCTCAGGAGCGCGTGCACATCTCCAAGTTTACGGGGCTGTCCATGACCACCATCAGCCACTGGCTGGCCAACGTGAAGTATCAGCTGAGGAGGACAGGGGGTACCAAGTTCCTGAAGAACCTGGACACAGGGCATCCTGTTTTCTTTTGCAACGATTGTGCCTCTCAGTTCAGAACTGCTTCTACGTACATAAATCATCTAGAGACACACTTAGGCTTCAGCTTGAAGGATCTCTCCAAGCTGCCACTAAATCAGATTCAAGAACAGCAGAATGTTTCAAAAGTCCTGGCAAACAAAGCTTTGGGCCCGATAGGGGCTGCCGAGGACGATGTGGGCTCCACATTCCAATGCAAGCTTTGCAACCGGACTTTTGCGAGCAAGCACGCAGTCAAACTGCACCTTAGTAAGACCCACGGCAAGTCCCCGGAGGACCACCTGATCTATGTGACGGAGCTGGAGAAACAATAGCGCCCAGGTATGCGAGGGACCGCGGCACATTGCACTACACGTTGTCTTTGTACTGCACTAGGCCTGGCTGAGCCTCCGAAATCAGCCTTCCCTTTTGTTGCCGAGCTGGCTGTCTGGACCTTGGTTTTTCTTACACATATTTTGTAGTTATATTTATATGCTCTTTGTCCGATTGTGCATGTTATTTTTCTTTTTCCGTGAGTCAAAGTCTGACCTTTATTTTCAACATCTGTTCTTGATGTTAAGCTATCTTTTGTAGGAAATAGTGGGGCACACTACTCAGAGACATTTATTTAGCAGAAAAGAAAGACACAAATAACAATGATAAAAAGACATCCTAAAATTACAAAGTTGCCATGACAATAAAGGTCATAGAACCTAGTAGTGTCAAATTTAACCCTTTGAGGACTGCAATTGCATTTCTGTGCCTTTCACTCAAAAAAAAAAAAAAGAAAAAAGGCTTAAAGGCATTTCATTCAGATCAAAAGCTGTGTCAGACACAAAACTTATTTAATAATTAAAAAATGAGCTTTTTATATGCAGAACTGGTTTGTGAAGGAAACATGCATGCAGCTGTTGGAAGATAGAAAGTTGTCTAGGACTCGTGGGGTTAGGAAGCCACAGTTTTACACATTGAAGACAAAAAAAAAAAAAACCACAAAACAAAAAAACCCACCAGTACCACCACCACCACCACCACCACCACCACCACCACCACCACCACCACCACCAAACACCCCAGTTGCCACTATGCCCAGACCCTCTGGATGCTGAAAAAAATGCCACTTTCGGCAAAAAAAGTATGCAAGCTATTATTTAAAAACGTGTACAAATGCTATTTCTTTTTTCCTGTAAAATACTGCGGTTTATAGTTATTTACAAATGTAAGCTTTGGTATAAGCTGACCTTTCTATAGCTGCATTGGTAAATGAAAAAAACATGGGGCAAACGGAGTCCTTTCCTTGTAAATTGCCAGCATCAGCTTAAACCCCCTATATGTTACATATCGTACCATTTTAATCTATTCAACTTTCTTTGTACCTTCTGGCTGTATGCTTTCTCTTTTAACTTTTTATATTGTCATTTTATATTAAATTTCTGTGTATATAATGTAAAACCACAATTTTTGAATAAAATTTAGTTCCTGCAGCTTGATTTAAATAGAGAAATTTTACTGGCACCTGCATCTTTCCAGATGCATGTATATCAGACAAAAATAAATAAATGAAAACAAAGCAAGCAATGCACTATTAATTATACATTTTGATGTTCTATCATTAATATTGTACAGTACATTTTGGTTCACACAATTAAATCCACTGTTTTCTCAAATGTAAAATAAACCCACAAGCAGTTCTTGATTTACATAGATTGTCATGTCGTCATTATATTGCCTTCGAGAAGTTATTTCGGCAGCAAGAGGTATTGCTCATGCGATCAACCAACAAAAATTCTATTCAGAATCCTCGTCTCATGATTTGTGTGCCAACGTGCTTCCTTCACATGATAAGTATTGCATTTTTTTCAATGATAATTAAAATTGTTAACTCTGCTGGGTGCCACGGATGACTGAGTTGAGCCACTGAGCGATGGCTCTTCTGTATCGACATGGACTGAGGTGCTTCATTCAGAGGATCCTTGTGGACTGTTTGAAGACGTTTACAGTTATCCGTAGTGTGAATCCAGGGCCGCAGTGAGGGGATAGAAGGGTACGTCTTGCTCTAAAGGCAAAGACCCTGGGGGCCTTGGAACTAGTTCTGTGTTGCTCCAAAGAGGAAAGCCTGATTTCTGTACTTTTGACACTGCACAGTTTTGGAAAACTGAGCTGCTCTGTGCTTCCGTGTTGGGGACCCATGTGCCTTCCGTGGGTCCCTCCGGAGCACCGAGGGGCTCCACCGAGGACACCACCAGGACTCCTGGCATGTGAGCCAGTGACTCCGGAGCCCTCAACTCCAGGGCTTACTGCTTCTGTCTGCATTGAGGGGAACACCGACGTCAAGGACCCCAGCCTCTTTCCTCTCCAGAAGTACTTCCTGACATGAGCAGGAAAATGTCTTTTTCTACCTTTTGCTTCAATTTTCATAAAATTATATCCCGAGAAAGGTTAGAAGGCACGGCGCTCCGCTCAGAAGCCGCAGAGCGCCGGCCAGGGCCAGGATGGCTCTGTTTCTGCTAATGACTGGAGGAGGGGCAGGTCGGGGCGCCATGTTGACACAGTCTTTGTGCTGATGCCCAGAGCGCCAGGGAGGCTTGCTACAGTTTTTCCCACTTTTTTCACTGGTAAATAGCTCTGTCCTTTAGGAGCTTCAGCCATTTAGACATTTCGGTTCAATTACTGGGCGATTATGTACTTTGGGCTCAAGGGGTGACAGAGAAGAATCACAATGAGGCCTATGGCAGGAGCATGGGGTCTTTGCATAATAATCCTGTGAAGTCATATCTGTTTTACCACAAGCCCCCAGGCACGTGGTTCTTCGGGTTCCCCCTGCGGCAGAAGAGTCAGAAGAACAGGGCAGTGGCGTGCAGCGAGGTCGGAGGCCCAAGCAGGGTCCGCTGGGTTCCGTCCCCGCGGGCAGCGGCTAAGACGTTTGGAAGCTGCTCGCACTCGAGTCCTGACCGCTGCGGCTTGGGCGCAGAATTTGGGTTTTCCTTCTTATTTTCTTCTTTTTCTAATTCACAATCACACTGCTATCTTGTCACCCCCCCCCCCCCCGGTTGTCATGGACCAGTGGATGGGCGGCTGAGTTGTCTTGCTACTACTAAAATGGTGGTCCTAGTTCCCCGTATGGGGCGCTTCCCGGTGCCCGGGACTGTTCCGAGTTCTTCACACGTGTTCCTGCGCTCAGGCCTCACACCTGTGTGCAGAGGGTCTTGTCATTGCACCCTTGCTTGCACATGAGGAGCCCAGCACAGCAACTGCCCAAAGTCACATGGCTTGTGGATTGACAGAACGTGGGCCCAGCTCTCCATCGCTCCCTTTGACCTGCCCCAGGTGGGACCTGCCCCAGGTGCCTAGGTGAGGGTGTGGCAGGGAAGCGCTGGGCATCTCTGGGATGGGGACCACAGGAGGGCTGAGTGGTCAGGTAATGCTGAGGAACAGGATGTGAGCAGCCCGCACTCTTCAGGTCACCTCCCGCCACGGCCCTCATCCAGTCACAAAACGGGACAGTTCTGTCTTCTGTTGGATCTGAAAAGTAAGTTGAAATAATGTTTGTTTTGAGGGTGTAGCAAGTTCCGTTGAATACAGGTCTACACAGTTATACAGAAACTCAGTTTGTATAAGTACGGATAGAGAGATTGACTAATCCCGGGAAGAAATCGGCTACCTCTGATTTGAGGGTTTCCTTATAGACATTTCTGTTCCTTCATCTGAGTTTGAATAAACGTGCCTACCTCTCCTTCATCTCATGCGTCCTCGGAATGGACTCTGCACATGGCATTGTGTTCTCTCCATTTCTCTGTGCTCCTCTCTTAACCCAGGGAGTAGGTCTGCATCTTCTGCAGCAGGAGGGCAAATGGCCCCAAGCAGGCAGAGAGAGCTGGCCACCCGACCCCCTGCTGGCAGGGGGCTGTGGGGGCCTGGGGAGAAAGTACATGACGTGGCAGTCCAGCATTTCCGTCTGGTTAGGCTAACAGTCTGCATGCATTCACATTTGCGGCCTGAGTCTTGGGTATAATGACTAATCCAATATTTTTTTCCTGTAAATGTGGGACTTTTAAAAAGTTTGAGATCTTCCGTAGAATGTGGTTTGGGTGGGGAGGGTCCTTGTCATTTCATCAATATTTAAAGAGATATAAAACCTGTAAAATATTGATAGGCAGTAATTTAGGGGAAGCAGGTTGTTAGGCACTGTAGGTGAAAAATGGTTACCAACTTTAAGATTTATGTCCCTGCATTCCTATGTTTGGTAATCTTTGAAAAGCTGTTAACATTAGCGTAGATCATGCCTAAACTCCTTCTGAATTCTCAGAAACCTGTGCGTACACACAGGCTTCTTTTTTCCAAGGTGAAATTCTTTGTTATGCACTTTATTATTATTTCTCTGAAGGTGGTGGGAACCACTGAAAGCCACTTACTGAATTGTAAACTTAAAAAAACACCAAAGGGTAACATTTGGGGAGCATTTGTACTTTTTATGTAACTATATTCTTATAATAAGTCATTGCAGAAAACTCGCAACACAGAGAAAGAAAGAAAAAGTAACTGTTACCTTCATCTAAAGGAAAATCACTGTTAGAATTTTAGCGCTAAATCTTTTCTCCGGGTTCCTAAAACACAGAGATCATACTCATACTCTTGTACTTTGCTTTCTTTACCTGATAGTAGATAATGCATATTTTCCCATTTTATCAAAACTTTCTAATCTTACTGAGATGGACTATACTTAATCAATTCTCAGCTAGAATTTTAGAACGCAACCTTAGATTCCTCTCACGTTTTCACTATTACAAATGAGTACAAAGACCACTCCCCTCAATATTTCTGATTATTCCTTTTTTTAAAAAAATATTTATCTTAGAGAGAGAGCACAAGCGTGGGCAGGGGCAAAGAGAGGGAGAGCGAGAAACAGACTCCCTGCTGAGCGCAGAGCCCGACGAGGAGCTTGATGCGGGGCTCGATCTCAGGACCCTGAGCCGAAATCAAGAGATCGATGCTTAACTGACTGAGCCACCCAGGAGCCCCTCAGATTATTCCTTTAGAACAAATACCTAGAACTGAGATTTCTGTATCACAGTGGGACTTCGTGCCCAAATTGTCCACAAGGGAGTCTGTACCAGCTCGTAACTCCCATTACCAGGAGAATGACCCACCTTTTCTCCACACGGACCTTTTCTTTGTGAACACAAGGATTTTTTTTTTTTTTTAATTTTAAATATCTGGCTATTTTCTCTAATTGGCCAATGGAATCTTGATGTTTTAATTTATAATGCGCTTAATGTTTATTGCCCATTGATGTTATTTAAAGAAAGGATGGTTTAAGAACGTATGAATTTGAGGAGTATTTCCACATGAGTTATGATTTCATTTAATTGAGCGGCCCGTGCACGTACTTTACAGATAACACATCAAAGAGGAGAGAAAGGAGTTAGCTGAGGATTGCGGCTTCCCCAGCTCAGGGCTGGAGCATCATGGCCGTCCTCCCCGCCGCACTCTGTTCAGCCCGCTCTCCCGCGGCTGGGCAGACCACGCCCAGGGATACCAGTAAATGATGTCCTTGGGCTATCTTTAAGTTGCTTGACTTGTAAGTGGAAGAAAAGTTCCAGATTCTGTGGTTTCCATTACAAACGTGTCATTAGTATCATCGGGAAAACAAATGGCATCTCAAAGTAAAGAGGATCACCCCAGGAAGATGAGACTGGTCGCCTGGGATGACCTCACGCAGTGGAGCCCCGCGTTGGGAGTTAGAAGGACAGGGAGAAGAGCCCCTTCAAGAGCCTGAATCGGGGATCCCTCCCTCATGTGAGCTTGCTCCAGAGCTGAGAACCTAAGCCTCTGACCCAGGTTTCGGATGAGAAGACGCAGAGGCTATAGTAAGGCTCTAAGTGGTGACGCAGAAGTCTCTTCACCTGGAGGCTGACCCACATCAGGCGGTTATTCGGAGTACGGAGGGCAGCGTGTGTTTTCACCAACAGCTGTTTAGGAATTGACCTGTAACCAGTCATTATTTTTCTTAAATGTCACAAAAGTATAATGTTATCTGACCGGTGTAAAGATGGTCCGATGATGTGTTACAGGGTCACTGACTTCCACCAGTTGAACAGACAGAAGCAGTGGGCTCACATGTCGTCACGTTTTGTTGACATATTTGAGATATGGGACACATGTTCTTCTATTGAGACATAACTGATAGAGGACAATATGCTAGTTTTGGGTGCATACATAATGACTCTGTACATGCAGGGGCCACCAAATGATCACCACAGCTACTGGTTAGCATCCGTCACCACACATAGTGAGTTTTTTTTCTTGTGATGTAAGCTTTTAAGATTTATTCTCTTAAGCAACTTTCATATCTGCGATGCAGTATTACTAACTACAGTCCTCAGGCTGAATGTCATATCCCTGGGACTTCTTTTTTTTTTTTTTTTTTTTTATACCTGCAAGCTTCTTCCTTTGGACCCCTTCACACATTTCAGCCACTCTCCACCCCTGCCTTTGGCAGCCACCTATCTGTTAATGAGTTTGAGCGGGTTGACTGGTTGGTTTTTTGGATTCCATATGTAAGTGAGATCGGACGGTATTGGTTTTTCTCTGTGTGACTTACCTCACTTCAACATATTTAAGCATAAACTAAAGAGGTAGTTTCTGGGCTGGAGAGAATGCATTGCTTAAAGATGAATTTTAAAGGAGTTTTTTAAGGCTGTGAGCTTTCTACACAAACCTGAAATTCTAGGGATGTTTTTCTCTAAAAGCTTGTTTGACCAAAAAGAACACTGATGAAGAGGATTGAGGACAGTTACATTGGGATCAACAGTTTCTAAAATACGTACGTAATAAGGAAAACCCCATTCTGCGTAACTGGAATCATTACCCTAATTCTTTCAGTCAACTGGTATTCCACTGGATTTCCTAGGAGCTGCTACAAAGCACTCAATCAATCCCAAGATTAAAACATTTTTCTCCCTTCTGTAAATTTTTATACATTTATGCGTGTTTTCAGAGTAATTTTTGCACTTTCATCCAGCTGACTGAAACTAAGAATTTCCTTTCCTCTTTGCAGAATAACAAAACATGTGGGTGCATAATAAGTAATATGTAATAATAAGACTTCTCAGGGTGGGAATTTTTGAATTCTTTATGACCTGTGCCATTTAAAATTATATATTGCATCATATTTCCAAGCTATAGCCTTCTGATACATGTCTCATGCCATTATGCCCCGTTAATATTGATAAAGATTGATCAATTCATCATTAGACTTACCAATTTCAACCCATGACTCTTTAAATGCATTAAAATTATGGAAGGCAAATAGGTATGTTTGATTTGTTGACTTTAAGAAACAGTAGAGCCCGAAATACCTTCATTTCACTTGTAGTACACTTATTTATAAATTAGTAAAATCTGATGCCCACTTTCGAAGTTATTTATTCTCCTTTTGGAGATTCCTCATCCTTTTAAAGTCATGATATTCACAAAGCATTAACTTGGGTTTGCAAATTCCAGGATGGTGAGCTCGGGTACAGGTCTTGCTTAACGGGAGCCTGGGTTTTGCATTGTTGGATGGCACGAGAACTCTGGACAGATCAACTGGGATGCCCTTCCTTCCATTAGTTAGTGGAAACCAATGGCATTACCATCTGAAATAATCTCCAAGCAGAAATCTGATGGAAAGCACTTTGTTCAAACTTCAGACTACTATGAATAATATTTTTTAAACAGAAGGGCATTTAAAGTGGCAATTTTTCTCATGGTGATGGTTTTGTTAAAGATAATGTGAATATTCATCTTTAAGTTCTGGTGAGATCGTTGGAAATTCACGGTGATAATATGTAACATCTTATTTGTTGTCATGGAAGCATTGCAATATCACAAAATCTTTTTAACAAAACAATGAAAGCTGCAGAGAGGCGCATCAGGTGCTCATCACTCTAGCTTCTTGGGAGAACACAAGAGATTTCTAAAACGGGAGTCACAAAGTTTCTTTCCAGATGACCTCTCACTTTTCTTAAAATTTCTGTTTCAATTCTGTTGGCACATCCCGTTTTTTTCTCTGAGACACTTAGGTTTTTAAATTCCTTGTTATTTGTTTCCAGAGGCTTCCCTTTTTAAGAGTGGAATTCTGTATCAGGAATCCAGAGGATGCTACTTAGGATACTGGTTTGAACGTCCTCTGTTTTGCTAATGGTTTCCACGCTCAGAGAATAGTCTAATTGCATCGTGTTGACATGAATAGATGCAGGCAACTTTTTCCTAACGTGATCGGTGATGCCCTTGCACACACTTCTGGTGGGGCGTGCACGGCCTTCGTTCTTCCCACTGCCAGGTGTCAGCATGCTACTTCTCAAGGGTGAATTTGGCCTATCTTAAGCCTCCACTTCTCAAAGACATTTTTTTTTCCTGTACTGATCACATTTCACCTTTCTGCTCACTTTCTGGGTGTTTTCTTGAAAATCCCCACTTCCTAGAGTCCTTCAGGCCAAACACTGCAATGTCGTAGGAAGCCCAGGAGGAATGAGCCCATGGGGAAGCAGGTGCGTGCTACGTCGGTGCCGATGTGCAGGTGGGCCATGCGTGGTGGGGTCTTGTTGTGTCTCAGTAGGAGCAAGAGGAGGGCTGAGACTTGATGCAGAGGGCGGGCTCAGCGGAGAGTCGAGAGCCTGGAGAATTGTGTTGTATGGGACTGGGGTCTTGTCTCCACTGTGATGCTTAAAGTTTCTGGTCATTGTGTCACCTGTCAGAGGAAGGAGTGAAGTCCAGATGCGTGCTTCACACGCATCACAGACGCACGTAGTGAGTGTTATGCATGTGGATGGACACAGCTAACCTGAGTAGTTGGAAGAAAGAAGGAGGAATAGCATGGATGTTGAGTGGGCCGTCCGGGACTGGTGGATGGAGAGCCTGTTCCAACCACCATAGATGGTTCATAGATTTCATCTGGAAAGAAAGAAATTGCCAAAAGAGTGGTGGAGCGTGGCCTTTCTAGGGTTAAAGATCCTTAAGCTTTAGAGAGAATGTATAAAAGAAAATTTCTTTCTGAAATAATTTATGGAAATGCCGTGCTCCCTTTGAAGGTTCCATGTCACCGCATGGCACTGCGCAATGTTCTCTTTCTTCACCTGTCAGGCAAAGACCACCTCGAAGACTCTCACTGCTGATTACTAGTTAATTGTCATTAATAAGTGACAACTGACATTATGGGGGCTTAATGCAGAGAGAACAGAAAAGAGCCACAGATATTCTAATGAGCTGACTCCTACGTGCCCTCTATTGTTGTCGAAAATGAGGAGCTGTCGTCATTGTTCAGGAGATGGGCTTCAATTGCTCTGGAAAATATTCTCTTTTAATTTCTTTATGCATAGCTAATTCCTGGTACTCTGTATTTCTCTCTCCCCCCACCCCCCCTTTGATCGGGTGCATGCACACACATACACACATACATGCACGCACGCATGCACGCACACACACTCTCTCACTTTCTCTTGTGAGCATGCTACAAACTCCCAACTTAGGAGGTGCCATAACTTATTCCTAGACAAGGAAATAGTGCGCTCTAAAAAAGCTTCTTTTTATAGAGCAGATAGAAAAGAAAGGCAGTTTAATGTCATAGTTTTAGTTGACTTGGATGGGGACAGAGGTGGAGAGGACCGGAACTGAGAGAGGAGGGAAGGAGCCTGGGAGGAACTGGTAAGGTCCACTAGTCACAGCAGAGAGCTGAAGGATGGTCAAGAACACGGGAGCACATGTGACAACTGGTCTACCAGAGAGAAGCATTACCCTTCCCAGCCCATAGAGCTTAGAAACAAAGACAACAGGCAAACAAAAAAAAAATCCCCACAGAATCTTCTAGAAAAGAAACCAAACATGAGGGGCAATGATTTGGTAGGTGTTGACCTTTGAGCTCTGTTAGTTGCCATTTGTTTTTGGCAAACTTGACCTAGACGGCATTTGCTTGTGAAAGTCCTTCATCATCAGGACACCTTGAGCAGGGACTCGAGGTTCTTGCACGTGTGCCCTCAGGTGTGTGTGTGTGTGCACGCGTGTGTGTGTGTACAAATAATAGCCATACTGTATTTTCATGTTTAGGGTGGAAAATACAATACAAAACATACAGTAAAATAATTTCTGTGTTGACTCGAGCCCACTAGCTGTATTCTCTGTCCGTCTGTGGCCAAAGGGCGAGGTGTTAGAAATGCCCGTTGCATTCAGCATCGGCTCTAATACCAGAGATTTCCAAACAAGGCCCTGTGGAATGTTCTTGGGGGAAACTCAGGCTGAAGCCAGTGGGAACAAGATGTGTTGTTTTTCAAGTGCCAACACCTCCTAACAACAATTTTGCGTGCTATCAGATCATTTCACACTGTGCCATGCCACCTTCTATCAAGGCTTATCACACAAATGCAGTTTCAAGCTTGATATTTGATGGCTGTGCTGCTAAAGAGAAAAAGTCTGTCTTGCTCCTTAAACGCTGCTGGGCCTGTGACTCCTTTATGCGATGGTAAAACCCTCTGCCTGTGCTTCTTGCTGCTCTGAGATGGGTTTTGGAAAGGCGGCAATATTTTGAATCGCAGTGGGCAGTGGGTTCTGGCTTTCTCCCATGTCAGTGCCAACCTGGAGTTCCACATGATCCTAACAGGATGGGAAGAGATGGCAAGAGATGACCATCCCTCTGTTCAAATTAGCTTGTTGGCAGCCATAGCACGCTGTTGATGCACGTTGTGATCTCAGTAAAAGCATTTCATTCCTGTGCACGTGTGCTGCGGAGGGACCACATCTGGAGCATTTATACTGTGTCCTTGCGATTTTGGACCCAAGTTCTCGGCTTTGCACTTGGAATAGGTTTGCTTTATTTGGAAATGCTGGCAATTGTTCCCGGCTTGGTGTCATTTGTACCTGGGATGAGCAGGACACCCAATACCCTCACCTAAGTTTTGCACAAAAATGTGGAAAGGAGCATAATGAGCTTGTTCCAGGCTCTGCATGGCTGGCCCTGCTGGACACTGATCCGTCTCTACTCAGGACGTTTTTGGCATCATGCTCTTGTGGAGAGAGCATGGGATTTAGAGGCTGAATTTCAGACTAATTCACAAATCTCTGTTTCTTTATCATCAGAATTATGCCAACACACGGAATGTGCCTCACTCTGTGCTCAGCACATTGAAGGCACCAAATAACCTGTCGATATTGTCACTTTTGTCATTGGACTTGCTCAATCAGTTATAGGGCTACCTTACAGCTGTTCGCTGTCTTGTCCACAAAAGTATCAAGTGAGATGTGGTGGCAAACAGGCACATGCACTGGTAGGTTGGTGAGACTAATCACACACTTGAGTTGGAAATGTACGATGTTAGCTGTCTCATGGGGTTCAATGGCATGGGGTGTCACAGCTCCAAGGACACCCTCCTCCAGTACCACTAAACTTCAGCTCAAATCGAAATGTGAGCTTTGGTAAAATCCGAGCTGGGGAGAGAGAAAGGGGTCTGGGTAAGGAGATAAGTTGTGGAAAGTGTGGATTTGTTGTTCAAGGTAGAGTCAGATATGTGGTTGGAATCCAGCACTGCCATGTCCTTCCCCTACTCACCTGCCGAGGGAGATGTGCTGAGGCGTTACTTGGGTAGTGAACAGTGTTTATCACTGTAGGGTTCTGATCAGGACTTCACTGGGCTCACCATCATATGAACTAGACTGGAATGTGTGTGGTCCAGGAGAAGACATCGGTGGCCCTTCTAGTAGCAAGTGGAAACCCCTAAACCTCCCTTTACCCGGAGCCCCATGGGATTCCTGCCTGCCTCCCGGGGGCTGGGGTCTGAAGCCTGAAGCCTCTTAAAGAATAGGTATTCCTCAGAGGACCAGGAGCTAGGTTCTTTCCTCTAGTTAAGACGTCACCCTGAAACCTAATTGTTCTATTTTGCCCTGACCTCTTCTTTAGCTGCAGTAGGGGTGAGGCAGAGAGAGCCTGTGTCTTCCCCTTGAGTGAGAGGGTGGAGCCAGCAGGTGGCAGGGTGATCTCCACCCCGGAAGACTTACTGCTTCCTTTTGCTGAGGTGGCTCAGAGGGACTTCAGTCGGCCCCATGATCTGGATGATTCAGAGAACATTCAGTCAAGTTCTGGACTGTTTTTTGGTGATGCTCAGTTTACGTTCCAGACACATGCATCCTTTAGTTGCCCAGGTTGACACCTTCTTTCAGACCCCTTGAGTTCAGCTCTATAACTTTCTGGGTCTTCTGCACTTAGATATTCTCGGCAGTTTGAGTCCGTGCTTACCTGAGCTCCTTACCTTCCGTCTTGTTTTAACTCCTCACTCTTTCTGTTAGCACCACTAGCTTCATCAATGGGGTCCATTGATGATCAAATACTCAGTGTCCCTAGGTGTCAGGGGAGGGAATAGGGCTCAGTATCACTCATAGCACATCCTCTGCTTCCATGTAGCTTCTAGTAGACTCGTTTGTGTCCAGCTGCAGTTTCCTGGAAGCACAGACATGTTTTCCCGTTAAAAAATCTCACTCATTCATACGTTCAGACCAACATTTACTCCTAGGTGTGTGGTATTTTGATAAACATAGGAAAAATATAAATAAGGCTTTTACAGGTTAAATTATGATTTCAAGTGGATACAAACGGGCTGGTTAAGGACCAGAGAAATTGCACAAGGGGCCAGGAGGACACACGGAACTCCCGAGTTGAGGGAGCTCCTCAGGGAGGTGGTTGGCCCATGTTTTGGTTATAATTCTTTCATTAAAATGAATCCATTTTGAGTTCATCGCAAAATCAACTTTAATATCAGTACTTGATGACATGAACCTCCCTCTCCAGGTGGTACCTACGATCGCGTTGGGTGACGGGTGCCATGTGCGAGCCGGCTCCAGCACCAGTACCAGCATCCCAAAAAACATCCGTGTGAGCCTGAACTCCGTGTGTTGTGTAACGAGTCACCACAAACCTAATGGCTATAAATAACACCCGCAGATGTATCTCAGTTTCTGTGCATGGGACATCTGGATCCTCTGCTCAGTTCTCAATAGCCTGAAGTCAGGGTGTTGGCTGGGGTCTCCCCTGAAGATCAGGCGTCTCTTCTAAACTCTGGTTGTTGGCAACATTGAGTCCCTTGCATCATAGTACTGGTGCCCTTAGCAACAAAAGGCTACCTGTAGTCCCTGCCACGTGGCCACCTCCAGAACATAGCCATTGCTTCTTCAAGGTGAGTGGGAGAGTGTCTTTCTTGCTTTGAGTCCCTTTTAGGAGTTCATCCTGCTTAGGTCAGGCCCACCAAGGATAATTTTTCTTTGACGAACTCAAAGTCAACTGACTAGGGACTTTAATCACATCTGAAATCCCTCCCCCTTTGTACATAAGGTAACCTGGTCATGACAGTGACAGCTTCAGCTTCTGACAGTGCTAATATGGCTCACAGGATGCCGGCTGACTATTCTGGTCTCCGATCTTGCTGTGCTGCCGCCTCCCTGTGGCCCCTCCTCTGCGCTCCAGCCAGGTAGCCTGGTTTTGTTTTAAATATGTTCAGTTATCTCTAGCACCTGTGCCTCCTCTCCTCCCCACCTCTGCGAATCCCCAGTTTCATGGAAAGCCGGTCTCTCTGGAAAGCCTCCCTAAATCCCCTGGACCGAATTTGTTTCCATATGGTTTTGCCATGGAAAAAGGCTCCTATTTGGAGTGCACCGTGTGTGAGATAAACCGATGGTGCCCCGCCCCCCCCAACCTGACCACAGCGGCGGGGCCCATTCAAGGCACCGCATTCGGGAAGGAGGGGGGTGGAGGGAGGGGTGCAAGGATGAGCGGAGTTTTTCCTGCCCTGAGCACAATTGGATGGAACTCAGAAGTGCCTGCCGAGCTCGGACCCACAGTGCTAATTAATGTGATGGTTCTGGAAGGGCCAGTCACGAAGGCCTGTTGGCATGTCCTCTTTGGTGTCATTAGGGTCCAACGTAGACACACCCGGGGAGGGCCAGCGTGCCGGAGCCCACGAGAGACGAAAGACACAAAATGACCACGGGGAGTGCCGACTGGGCTGCCACAGCTCCTGCGGGGCCGGGGTCCTCTGCGTTCTGGGGGACTCGGCCCTGGGCTGCGGTGTCTGGGAGAGGCCGCCCTGGCCTGGCGAGCCTCTCGGCTTGCAGCCACAGCGTCCAGGTCTGCTTGCCACCAACAGTGTTTTTGTTTTTTCCCTTTTCATTTTCCCCTTTCTGGAATTCCCACCATTGCCTGGAAGGAACATACGGCATGCTGATTGCATTAGGATTGTTTGTTTATACATTTAGCTAGAAGGGACGCACTGTGAGGAGAGAAAACAATTCGCTTTGAAACACGGGAGCAGAGAGTTTAAGGCCTTGTGTTCATAACCTTCCCAGAAGCAGATCGACTGTAGGTTCAACGCCGACTGGGAAGCGGGGAGGTGGCTGGCCCCACTGGGAGTCTGGACTCCTGAATATGCTCAGGCTCCAGGGAGACAGCAGGATCCCAAGGCTGCCAGACCCCGCCAACGTGCCCTCCGACGGCCTTCCCTGGGCTACTTCGCGACAGTAGGACCCCCTGGGTGCATCTACTGTCCCTCAGGGCCCAGCGTAGATTTCCCACCAGTCTGCGCCAATCAGGAAAAAAAATACAGGAAGATGACTTCTTTAGGACAAGAGGGACACTTCTGTTTTTCCTCCCAAATCCAACCTCCCCCTCCTTCCTTCTCCCAGGACCTCCAGAGCTGTGTTTACATACAAATGTTTTGTTGCTCTTCAGAAATGCTGACCTGATATACTCTTTAATTTGGGTGTGTCATGTCAGCAGAAACCCCAACCCACCGGTGCTGTGACCCACTGACTGCCACTTTAGAGGCTCCTGATCTGGTGGCCCTCAGACCAGTCGCTGTGTGTTGGTGGGTGATAAATGCACCAAGACAGGGTTCCACTCTCAGCTCTCTTTAGAAACACTGGGCTAAACACAGACAGATAGACTTGTTTACGGCAGGATTCCTGAGTCTTTAAACATGTGCCATGAATTTCCTTGTATGCATGTGGCCCATCCTGTTGTGAAAGAAATTTTTTAAACAATATTTATTTGTTGGTAAAATATACATAACATAAAATGTCCCATTTTGCCACTTAAAACTGTACAATGTGGTGGCTCCCTGCACATTTCCACTGTGGCACAGCCATCCCCACTGCCCTCCTCCAGAGCCCCTTCATTATCCCAAGCTCTAACACGGTCCCTGCTAGGCAACCGCTCCCCAACCCCTCTATTCTACTTCCTGTCACGGTGAATTTGCCCACTCTGGGTCCCGCATATACATGGAATCATGCAATCTTTGTCCTTTGTGTCTGGCTCATCTCACTTACCATAATGTCCCGCGGGTTCATCCACAGTACAGTACGTGGCAGATTTTCCTGCCTTCCTGAGGCTGCATGATACCCCACTGTATGGATAGATCACACTTTGTATCCATTCATCCCTTGATGGACATATCAGTTGTTTCCACCTTTTGGCTGTTGTGAATTGAGCTGCTCTGAACATGGGTGTACCAGTATCTGTGCGCATCCCTGCATTCACTGCCTCTGGGGATATACCCAGAAGTGGAAGTGTTGGATCATAGGATGATTCTCTGTTTAACTTTATCAGGAGCCGCCAACCTGTTTTCCACCCGTGGCAACACCATTTTCCATTCCTACCAGCAATGTGCAAGAATCCCAATTCTCTACATCCTTGCCCACACTTGTTATTTTGGTAACAGCCATCCTAGTGGGTGTGAAGTGGTATCTCACTGTGGTTTTCATTTGCATTTCCCTGCTGACTAGTGATGTTGAGCATCTTTTCATGTGCTTATTGGCCGCGAGTGTATCTTCTTTAGAGGAATGTCTGTTCATGTCCTTTGCCCATTTTTGAATTGGGTTGGTTGTTTTTTGATGTTGACTTGTGAGAGTTCTTTACATATTTGGGGTATTGATTCCTTATTAGATAGAAGGTTTACAAATATTTTCTCCCATTCTGTGGGTTAGCTTTCATTCTTTCATTGTGTCCTTTAGGCACATTCTTAATTTTGATGAAATACAATTTATCTAGTTTTTCTTTTGTGACCTGTACTTTTGGTGTCATACCTAAGAACCGTTGCCAAATCCAATGTCATGAAGCTTTTCCTTTATGTTTTCTTCTAAGACTTTTATAGCTGTGGCCCTGTGGTGAGCTCTTTGCTCCATTTTGAGTTAATGTTTGCATGTGATATAAGGTAAGGGTCCAACTCTAGTCTTTTGCATGTGGGTCTCCAGTTGGCCCAGCACGATTTGTGAAGCTTGTCCTTTCCTCACTAAATGAGATGAGCACCCTTGTTGAAAGCCATTTGGCCATAGGTGGTGCAAGGGTTCATTTCTTGGCCCTCTGTTCTAGCCTATTGCTCTCTTGTCTGCCCAATGCCAGCGCCACATTGCTTTGATTGCTGTAGCTCTGTAGTCAGTTCTTAAATCAGGAAGTGTGAGTTCTCCAACTTGGCTGGTCGTTTGCAAGATTGTTTTGGCAATTCCCTGAAGTTTTGATTATCAAACGCTTCTTTTTTTCCCTGGACCTATTAACATCTCTCAGGTAAATAATCCATAGAACCAACCACTTTGAAAGTACTTTTTTCCAGCTTAGTTCTGATTTGTTTTTCTGCAGTCCTTAAGAAAATGACTGACCCGATTTTTGTTCACATTCGACATAAGAAAACAATGGTCCAGGCTGTTAAAAAAAAATGCAGGTGAACTGAATTTCATTCTTGTCCCTGAAAACCCATTGCTGTGTAAAAACTTGAGTCTCCTATCATCCTTTCAGGTCTAGTGACTGAACTTTTCTGTGCCTCTCCTTCTCCTTTTTCCATTCGTGAGACTGGATGGCAGCCTGTTCAAGATGTTGTGACAATTAATGAAATGGAATCTGTAAAATGCTTTGAGTGCTTTGAAAGAAAAGTGTCATGTAAATTCAAGGAAAAGTACTAGTATAACTCCTGAATCAGTGCAAACATAAATTTTCCCCAATCATTTTGTGGAATGTTGCAGGTGGCACATTCCCTCTTCTGGCAATCCTGAGATCACCTGAAATCTAGGACGGGCACTCTTCCCCTAAGTTGCATGATGAAGTTTTGTTATGAAAAGGCTCAACTAAAACAAATCAAATGTAAACGCGCATCTGCTGCAACTTAGACACTGAGCCCCAGGGGATCTCAGATGGCAGCCCCCAGGTGTTTGTTCCTTGTCAGGCCCACATGGAGACACAGCTCCCCCTTCATGTTCTCATGTGAATTTTTATTAATGTTACATAAATATATACATAATTTTTAAATGCGCATAGTCCTACGGGCTTATGATGGGGAAAAAATGCCATCCGTAAGTCACCCTTCCAGTGTCCTCATCCCCGTGACAGTGGGTTTTATTTTACCCTCAGAATACTACATGACGACGTCCTACTGTGGACAGCAGCAGGGCTGTGTCACCACGCCCCCCACCATACCTTGCGTTGCTCACCACCATCCCCGTGGTGAAGTTATCCTCTGTGTTTTGGTTAGATCAGTGGTCCACTTTGCCATGACTATGACTTTGCAAATATGTAGAGCTGAACCGTATAGCATACTAGGATTACATTTCTTTTATTGTGCATTGTTTATTTTTCTGGTGTTAATTTTTTTTTGGGGGGGCGGTGAGGCTTGAATTTCTATGTTCCCGTTACCGATCCATCTCCAAAGGAGTTGGCACAGTTGATTATTCCCATCTTCTTGATATATTATCTTTACTTGGGTTCCAAAATGCCACGCTCTTGCTTTTCTTGCCTTTTTTAGTGTCCTTGCTGGTTCCTCCTTTCTATCTGGCCTCAAGTTCTTACAAGATTTAGAAAGTAAACACAGTACCAGCTGGTATTGGAAAACCTCACCAGCCTTGGAGAAGGCAAATCCGGGACCCTCTTTTCCACACTAGAGCTGCTATAGCCTGGCCACAATTATCAGTCTTCTTCTACTTATTCTTTGAGGATGCCTGGGTGGCTCAGTTGGTTAAGCGACTGCCTTCGGCTCAGGTCATGATCCTGGGGTCCCGGGATCGAGTCCCATATCGGGTTCCCTGCTCAGCGGGGAGTCTGCTTCTCCCTCTGACCCTCTTCCCTCTCGTGCTCTCTATCTCTCATTCTCTCTCTCAAATAAATAAATAAAATCTTAAAAAAAAAAAAAAACTTGTTCTTTGAAAAGATTAACTTAAAAGGTTCCATTGAGGAAAAGAAATATAGAAAGACTATTTGAGAAATAGAAGCATGTTTACATGCAATAATTATCTCCTACGGGGCCACTGCCAGGGATGGGGGAGCTAGAGATATTTAGTGTTACACACACGCACACACGCACACACACGCACACGATTTATTCTCAACAAGGGGCGCTGAGTGAGAAGTTAACACACAATTTCTATTAACAATAATGAGAGCTGTGAGTGTGTCTCCATTCACAGCACTGGAAATTTACCCCTTAGGGTCCACATAAATTTGAGCAGTTGACCATGTGAAATGTTCTTTTATGGGCAATAACGGCACTGAGAAGCAGCTACATGTTTTCCTAAACCTGACCACCCACCAGTATATGTCTGCATAATTCTTCAATTTTTTTCCTGGAATCCAGATGCAGTGAACACTTTGCTGATCTCTGGTCTCTCTGCAAAAATCATGTAACAGTTGCATCTTTTGATATTAAATCTAACCTGGAACTACAATCCCTCCCTTTAGGTGATTTGATTAGGACTCTCCCAGCTGATCTAGAGCAGTGAACTCTATTCCTCTCTCCCAGTACTTTGTGCAATATGGAGAATCCTGTTTGAAAATGGAGGTTGTCACTATAAATAGATTCACACAGGCACCCATGCAGGCACTGGCCAATTGCTAGGGAGAATGCTGGGCTTGTGGATTCTCTTTCCTTGCTTTATGTAAATGCAGAGGCTTATACCATTTAGTTTCTAATATACTTTGAAAGACCTTGAAAATTCAAGTCTCAACAGATAGGCAGCACCAGCCCACCAGAGTGCACCATCTCCAATGATCCAAATTCCCTGTGTAATTCAGGTCAATTCCACCCAAAACAGAGCTCACCCAAATGCAGAACATGGCTTGGAAGAGTTCCTTCTCAATATTCAACAGATAACTATTAATCGACGGATAATATTATTTTTTAGAAGATTTTATCCATTTATTTGAGAGAGAAAGAGGGAGAGCACAGGGGGAGAAGCAGACTTCCTGCTGAGCAGGGGAGCCTGAAGCAGGACTCGATCCCAGGACCCTGAGATCATGACCTGAGCTGAAGGCAGACGCTTAACTGACTGGGCCACCCAGGCGCCCCCAGATAATATTATTAATTACAAGTGTTTTTATATAGTTCCCTTTCTATGAGGACATGTCCCAAGTCTCCCCCAGCACGTGTTTGTGACGTCTGGGGGGCGGGGCCAGGCTGTGTGGCTCATGGTCGACCCTCTGCATGTGTCTATGGAGTGCTGGGTGAATTGCAGACATCACCAACATCACACGAATGTTCTCACCCTGTTCCAACAGCCCAGGACCAAAAGCCACTTTGGAGCCACTTTCTTGGTGATGTGACCTTCCCCACGCTGTGATTTCCCCCCTCGGGGTCTCTGCCACAGTCTTTGTGGGGAGACAGGCGGCAGGGCTTTCGTGCTTTTGCTTCACTTTACGTAGCCTTCCAGGCCTCAAACCGAATTTGGTTTAATGCTAGCTTAGGGTCTTCTATGTGATTTGTTAAGTGCGGTTCAAACTTGCAAATTCTACTTTAATAGAAAGGAGGAAGGGAAAAGAAATAGACTGGGTTTAATCTTTCCCAAACGGATGCCGCTGCATTCTGCTTTTTTGTCTGGGTCAGATGTGTTATTCCTATTTGTCATCGCGAGTGAGGAAAAGGGACCCAGGAGAGGAGACACGACTCCCACACCCCCACACCCCCCAGCGCCACAAGCGTGGTGCTTGGAGGCAGCGCCCCTCCACGCTGCTTCTCTTTGATAATGACTTTTGTTCTGTTGCCACCCTACTAAGGGGCCTGGAGTTAGAGGGAATGGTGCTTTGGGTTCTTGAAATAAAACAAACAAACAAACAAGAGTTAAAATGGAAATCATTAGGCTGTTTCCTTCAGTTTTAGGGGCTGAGCCTTCCCTAGGTCCAGAAAGGCATCCATCAGGCCACCTCCTTCTCCGTTCTCTGTCTGCCCAGCAGGGTGGGAGGAAGGCTCCCCACCTGGGCCAGGGAGATGCTGGGCCCTCCAACAAGTTTATCAACTCCCTCGAGGGCAGGGCTTTGTTTCGTTAATCTCTTAGGATGCCTTCAAGCCGACTTAGTTCTTTCAAATTTGATTTTGAAATAATTTTTATTAATGTTTGTAGACCAAAAATGTTTCAATAGAGTTTATGGTAACAAATATTCTAACTCGCATCTCTTGGCCACTCAGCTACCTTGAGGAGGTGACCTCTGTTAGCAATTTTTTGCTTAGCCCAGAACAGGCTCTTATCGATTCTGGTTGACTTCCTTCTATAGCAGGCCGGAAATGGCTTCTGCCTTGCGCCCATGGACACTCCTGCTCCCAGGGAGATTAAATTTTGATTGGAGTCAGTGGCTGGTGCTCAGCAGTCCCAGAGTTTCATGAAGGGTCCGCTGAGCAAATAACATATGCAGGATGTCTGCCGGAGGCTTCCCCTGTGCCAGGCATTGTGCTCAGCCGTTCAGAGGCATGATTTCATTCAATCCCTTAAAGCGCTCTGTGAACTAGGTATCGGTTTATATTCATATGACAGAAGAGAAAAAAACCAAAGGCCCTCCCTAGACCCTGCCAGGGAAGGTGACTTCTCCATGGTCACATGGCCAAGTTGTGGCAGAGGCAGGCTCTTCTGATGCTTATATTGAGCCCGTGCTCTTGACTCCTGGGCTCATGGCCCTCCTCTGCCCAAATGCCTTACCATATTTGGTGGTCAAGCTACACATCCTAGGCTCATGTCTGAAACTCCTAGGAGAGTCACCCATGAGGCACAATAGCGGAATTCATGTGCTCCCTCCATGTCTTTCATACAATGGACTGAGGATGTTCTTTCTTCCTAAGGACGTGTGTGCCCTCTGACATGCCTTGGGAAGGAATGCCAAACTATGTGAGTTTGATTCTCTCTTCCACATCACGGGGAACCTTGTGGCCTGGAGTTCAGGGCTTGGAGGTGGGTGCAGCATCCTGGGGATTTGTAGGCGGGGGGAGAGTTGGCCAAGGCCAGTTCTGAGAAGTCTCACCCAGGGAAGGCGAAGGCTCTGAAACCCAAGCCAGGCAGACAGCCAAGTAGGTGGCCAGTCTCAAAACTCCATGTCAATGTGGGGTGATTGGGTTGAAACCAGAACTGAGAGGCATGGAAGCAGCGGGGCGGTGGGTCTCAGCCCTGACACATAAGAGCTGCTGTTTCTGGAGTGGGGTCCTCAGCCATGGCCAGGGAGAGAGGACTGACCTCCTCTCTCTGACACTGGCTGCAGGAATATTACAGGAGCCATGGAATAGATTGTGTAGCAAATACCAGCTGGTATTACCAGAGTCTGTGCGGACTGTGGCTTTGAAGTAATCCTTCTATTTTGACTGGAAAAAATTTCATATTAATGTGACATCTTATATTCATGGTCTAGCTCTGCATTGAGCTCCAAGACTTAATTGAATTGGAGGTCTCGGAAGAAATCACCAATCTCAGAATGGAAGCCCAATTACAGGGAGTGATAGTTACAATGGAAACCCGCTCAAGTGGAGTGAAGTCGGGAGTGGTGTGCTGTGATTTCGTCCACATTCCAGACGGGGCATGCGGCTATGACTCAGGCTCCCCTCTGACCTGCCCCATGTCAGTACAAGCTGAATGAGAGAATTTCCCATTGTTTGGCTTGAATTAAATTCAAACCAGAGACTGTTGGAACAGGGGCTGATTTGGCAGTCTGTCTTTCCAGGAGTGTGTGGATTTGCTGCTTGGGTGCGAAGATAGGGCTCATTCCCTGACAGAACTTTTGGAAAAGCAAATCTCAATGGTATAAGCCCCACAAATCGGCTATAGACGAAATGGTCTTCTTTGGTGTGATATTCTGTAAGTAGAGCAAGGGTCTTTTGGGGGCCTCTTTTAGTACACCAACTTCATTAAATGTGGGGAATTATAAGTCATTTTTGAAGAACTTGTAGATACTGCATATAGACAACTCTTCAGTAATCGACAGATGTATAGGATCTCTTCTAATCCTGCTGGAGTATCTAATTTTTGAGTGGGGTTTTGGACTACTGCATTGTAAATCTATGCATCCATCCCTCCCTCCATCCATCCCTCTAGTCCTCCATCCCTCCTTTCCTCTCTCTCTTTCTCTGTTCTTCCTTCCTTCCTTCCTTCCATTCATTTATTTATGATCAGAGAGCCACACAGATCTATGGATAATTATAAGAGTGATAAGTGCCGCTAAGGAGAGAGGCAGGCGCGATGTCATGAGAACCAGCAACAAGGATCTTTGGGAGGCTTCCCCGAGGAAGCGATGATTTAGCCGAGATTTGAAGGCTCAAAGAGTAAGTAGCAAACATGTTATCACAATGTTTGCTTTTCTTCTCTGCCCTCTTTGACTCCCTACTTCTTTGAATGCAGTTTAAGGGTGACCATAGTCTGGCGGACTGCCCCTATCCCAGCGACCCTTCCGATAAGAGCAAGGACATCTGCTAGGGACCTGGGGGGCTGTACACAGCTCTGCTCCAGATGCGGGGAAGGAGAGAAGTAAACTCACAAAGAGCTCCCCCCTTCCAGGGAAAAGGGCTTGTGTGGGTGTGAAGCTTGTGTACCCCTGTATGTGTGTGCACAGGTGTATGTGTGATGTGTACTTGTGCACATGTGCATGCATGTTCATGTGTGTGCCTGTGTGTGCGCCTGTGGTGGGACACTGATTTGCTCCCATGCATTTTCTTTTGACTCCTACATTTTACCTCCATTCTCAGTATCACTGCCACCATTTATTTAATTTACTTTGTATGGACTTGGTTTATTCTTTCTCCTTTGCCTAGACTTCTTCTCTACCTCTTCACTTACTTAATTCCTTCTCATCCTTCCAGCCTGAGTTCAGCACCGACTCCCCCTGGAAGACTTCAGGGGGTGAGTTACATGCAGACCTCAGACTTCAGAATAGCAGGTGCGCATCCTGGGGCCGCGGGAAGAGTAGGGCTCGTGCACCAGAGTGTTCTGGGCGCTGCAGTCCCTTGCAGGTGCCCTGTGGACATTTAGTGGATGAACGAGTATGTGGCATGAATTTGCCATTAGGAACATAGTTCAGAAGGTACCAGGCTTAGGTCACAGGGCTGGAACTTAGGGGCTGATGGTTTAGGCAGAGACAACGAGTGGACCTGAGTGTGGAGGGAGTGGGACCAGGCAGTGTCCGAGCAGATTCGTGGTGAAGTTGTTGGGGAGGATTTCGGGGCCCTTCCTTACACAGTCCCTTCGCGGGCCCTGGGAGCAGTGTCTTCACGTGGGTGTGAGATTCGTATTGAACAGTATTTTATTGTTTTTCTTAAAGAAGCCCCCCTTAATGCTATAGAAATATAAAGACCCTAAGACCTGCCTCTGCCCCTTGTCAGGGCTATTAATTGAATCCTTGGGTGATAAGGGTTTAAAGATGAACAGAAACAGAACGACAAAACAACAAAGATGCAAAACAAGTGTTCTGAGATTTACTACCGTGCCAACATCCCTCCTTCCTTTTAGGGTGATTACTGTTTTAATCACGGGTAATGCTGCTTATCAAAACTTACTGTAAATGAGATTAACCCAGCAGCGTGGATGCGGCTTAACACGCAACTCTTACAGTCTGTGATTCCAGGAGAAATTTCACGCTGAGGGTCCACTTAGGGAGAGACCCCGTGAGAAAGGCCTTCAACCTCCCCCTCCCAGGCTCACTTCCCAGCCTCACTCATCCCCTCGGCCGCCTCTACCCCTCCCACTCACCGTCATCCCTCATTACACATTCCTTCCCGTATTTCCAAATAAATCCAAGATGAGGTCTGCTTTCCATCACATGGTTCCTGCTCCTTTCTTGCGGGTGGTTAATGGTCTCTACAAAACAGTGACGGGTTTTAATTATCAAACCCACAATCAATTTTGGGCAAAGATCCCTAACAAAATCATCTCTTATGGGGCCCCCCAACCTGTGACCAATCTCTCTGCTTTGGGTGGTTTCGAGAACAATAAATGGGAGGTTTTTAACCAATGCTAGGACCCATCAAGGATATCTTGTTGGATTCTGCATGACTCTGGTACCTCTAAGGTTAATTAGCCAATGCCGAATCACAAGTGCAAAGGAAATACTGTGTTTGCTTGCTATGTGATGTTTAAAAATATACACACAGATACACATATATATATGTTAGGGTTTTCCCGAAAAAAGAATATTATAAATAAAATATATGTATTTATATGCTTATTGCATACATAGAACAGAATATATACATGTTATGTATTCATATTTATATATTTTACATATATAAAAACAGAATATGTTATATTGTATGTATACTTATTATATATAATACATAGTAAATTTCTCTGTATGTGATAGGATATGTATATATATTCACACATACACAAACACACACACACACACACACACACACACACACACACACACACGTATATATAACGGGGTTTGGCTCACCTGATTATGGAGGCTGAGAAGTCCCATGCTCTGTTGTCTGCAAGCTGAAGAACCAGGAAAGCAGATGGTGGAATTCAGTCCAAATCCGAAGACCTGAGAACTGGGGTGCGGACAGCAGAAGCTCTAGTCTGAGCCCCAGGGCCCAAGAACCAGAAGCGAGGATATCTGAGGACAAGAGATGATGGATATCCCAGTTCAGGAAGAGAGAGAATTGACCCTTCCTCCACCTTCTATTCAGGCCATCAGTGGATTGGATGATGACCACCCTCATCGATGAGGACAACCTTCTTTATTCTGTGTGCTCATTCAAATGCGGGTTCTCCTCAGAACACTGTCACAGACACACCCAGACATAATGTTTTACCAGCTATCTAGGCATCCCTTAGCTCAGTAAAGTTGACACACAAAATTAACTATCACAGTATATATTTTCTACCAGCAGACTCTAATCTTTCTCTTTTTCTCCAAAGACCCTCCTACCTAGGTAGATGTCACCCCCATTTTATGGATGAGGAGCTGAGGTATGGAGCCGTGAAGTAGCTTGCTTGAGGTCATTGAACTCGCTGGGGATTGTGGGAGTACGGGCGTGAAGGCAGTAGGTGCGACCGCCAAGCCTGGGGCCTCTGCAGTCTACCTGCCTCCCGCATGGCTGGGTGTTTATGGTGCCTCCTTCTCATGAAATCAAACAGAGAAAGTTTAGTGTCATGATAAATCCTGTGCCAAGCATAAGAAAAAAAATTTCACTCAGAGGAAGCCTACTTAGATAGAGGAGCTCATAGATCGCTACCCAGTCCCCAGGCTGCTGTGTACGGCCATGCTATTGACCCCTTGCACAACTCCAGGGGGCCCTGTTCTCGTGGGTCATGACAGAGAGGGAGTCGCCTGAAGTCAAGGCAGTGATCCCTAACTATTAACTGTTCAGACTTACTTTCTGTTTCTTGTTCATACTGCTCACCAATGGTCCAGGCACATGACAGGATTGGAATTCCCAACCCCTTGGAGTAGACATGGCTGTGATTTGCTCCGGCCAATGGAACGTGAGAGGGATTCCTGAGTCAGTTCTCGGCACAAGCTTTTAAGGGCTGGTACATGATTCTCTTAGTTTCCCAGGGGCTGCCATAACAAAGTACCACAAACCAGGGGGCTGAACACAATAGCAATGTATTGTATCACACTGTTCTGGAGGCTAGCAGTCGAAAGCAAGATGTCATCAGGGCATCACTCCCTGTGATGTCTCCAGTGGAAGGCTTTCTTCCCTCTTCCAACTTCTGGTGGTTCCCAGCACCCTTGGCATCCCTTGGCTGGTAGCTCCATCCCTCCAGTCTCTGTCCTGTCATCACATGGCCTACTCCGCTGTGTGACTATCTCCTGTGTGCCCATGGGTCCGCACCTTCTCTGACTGTGAGAACACCAGTCAGATTAGACTCAGGGTCTGCCTAATCCAATACGATTTCATGTTCACTGATTACACCTGCACCAACCCGATATCCAGATAAAGTCACACCGTGAGCTGCTGGGGGTTAGGATGTTTTGAAGGGCACAGTGATTTTCCACAATTCCTTCCCCTGGTGCCCACAACCAGCTCCACAAGGCTGTGTCCCTACATTAGGACAGGGTCAAGCAGACCCCCAAGTTGGACACATGTGGACACGAAGAAAACTTTCTGGAGCAGCTGAGATTTTGGATTGCTTGTTATTGCAGCGTTAGCCTAGCCTGTCCTAACTGATACCCTCATGTAAGTTTTTGTTTCTAACTGTGTGTAATATCTACTAGCTCATTGTGTCAAAGTCTTCTAATTATCCTGCAATATTCATTCATTCCTCTTCCCACCAAGTTGTAGGTGCGGCTCGCTCCTGCTCTGTGATGAAGATCTGGCCACCAGGATGTGAGCAGAAGGAAAATGTGAAATTACTTGTCCTTCATCTGCTCCTTCTCCTTCCTCTGGGTGAGGAGCCAGCTCCATCCAAGCAGATGAGCGCAATGCCGTGGGGGTAGCCGTGCCAGGAAGTGGAGGGTCCTGGTTCCAGAAGGACCTTGTAGCATAAAGACCTCTTCTTGGCCCGGATCCCCCAGAGGCCCCCAGACTGCCAGTTGAGGAAAAGGTGAATTCCCGTCTTGTTGGAGCCCTTGTCATATGGCTCCTTACTTCAGAGGCCCGGATTGGGCCCTAACCGACACACAGTCCAACTTAAAGAATGGGAAGTTCAGTTCACCTCAGCTAACTTTCTCCTCTTGACCTCCTCGCAGTGTTCGATATTTCTAGTATTATTTTTAGTTTCTCCTAGGGTTGCCCGTGCGACTTCAAATAAAAACCTTTATTTCTTGCTCCATCAATGTGACTTCCCAATTTGTAAGATGAAGATAATAACACTCCTACCTTTCCTTCCACATCCTGTTCTCCGTCAGCTGCAATTTTATAAGGTTGTTAACATTTACATTATGTCCTACAACCACAAACAAATTTGTTCAGGTGGCTTCCCAAAGTTTAAAATGAAAAGGCTGTGTTTACGTGTTATATAAATAGTGCTCAATAAGGGCCAAGGAAAAAACGAGGACCGTTTCCTTCTCTGCAGGTCCAAAGGGTGACTCCCGGACCAGCGTCAAAGTCAACCGAGTTCTTAAATGATGTCAGTTTCCTAAAATCAAGTTAATTCATTCACTCGCACTTATTTATTACACGGATATTATGGACCAGACACTTTTCTAGGCACTGAGAACATAGCAGTGGATAGAAGAGCCCTGGACCCTTGCCCTGTGAGTGTATACCCCATCGTGGAGAGGCGGAAATGAGACAGGATACATAAGGCGCCGATCTAAACAGACACAAGTGAAGCAGGTAAGGTGGATAGGCAGCGTGGGTGGGTATCGCAAGGTTTGACAGCTTCGCTGGGGAGGGCCTCACCCAGAAGGCAGCGCCAGCAAAGACCAGAATGAAAGGAACAAGCCGTGTGCTGATGTGGAGGAGGGGCACGCAGAGGGAGAGGGCAAGCTAACTGAGGCCATGAGAAGGGTCAGGTGTGCAATTAGGGTGAGGGGAGGATGGGTGAGGGCCCTAGGGTGCAGATGAGGGGCACCGATCCATAGATCCTTGGGATGTTGGTCCTGGGGGTGCGGGCGAAGGATAATCAGGGTTGGAGAACTGGAAGGAATGAGCTGGAGAGGCAGGCAGAGGTGGTCTGGAGGATGCTACTCAAAGCCGACATCGTGGAGGGTGTGTAATTTGGTGATGCAAGCCCTGGGGAGTGAGCCAGTTGAGGCAGACAGAGAAGGCGGTCACTGGAGGAGACGAGGTCTGGAAGCTGAGGGGCCTGGGCACGGGAAAGGTCATCTCCAAGGACACTGGCCCCTCCGAGAACCATGACTGCGGTGGGAGGGAACTCAATGAGCTGGCCATGATGGCGGTCAGTAGACGGCCGCCAGGACTTTCACAAGGAAGGGTGGCCAGTGCTGCCGTCTGAGGGCAGGAGGTTCGGGCTACGTGCTGTGGAGGGGGGCGGGTAGCACTCCAGGGGCAAAGAGGGCTCACTCTCCACGCTCCAGCCGGGGGGCTGTGGGCAGCGGTGCTGGGGGCACAGCCAGGAGTGGGGCTGATGAAGGAGCAGGGGGCTGCAGACAGGCTGAGGAGATGGGGGTTTGCTCGTGGCCGAGGGAGTCCTGCGGTCACGGAGTGGGAGATGGGGCCTTCTGGGGACTCAAGCCACGAGCCAGAGAGGTCCTGCATGCCAGGCTGGCCCCGCAGGTGGGTGCGGGAGGCTGGCCAAGCCGTAGGGGGGAGGCTGGGGGTCCGCCAGGGGCGCGGGCAGCTCTGGGGTGCGCATGGGCCCTCGCTCACTGCGCGGTCCCGGCCGAGTCACCGAGCCCCCTGGTGGCACCGTCCCGGCGCCATAGGCGCCACCATAGCGGTGGCTGCCTACCTGCCCGTGCTGCGCGATGGAATGGGGTCGGACCGGTCACCTGCAGACGCCGGCAAGGGACAGTCAAAACCCAGGCTTTACTGGGAAAATGCCCATGACACGACAGACCCCTGTGCTTTGTATTGTCCCTTTTTTGGGGTCCTTTCTTCTTTCTCGTAAAGTTTCGAATTGCTTTTTAAAACAGTAATTCGGAGTTGATGTTCTCCGCACCCTGGAGGAGATTTACTTGTTGGGTGCACCTGCCACCTTCTTCCTGGGGCACAGGGCCTGCAGTCGGGGGCAACCCCGCGAGCCGCCTGCCCCTCTGCTTGCACAGCCGCTCCCCTGCCTCTTCCTGACCACGTCTAGGCCTGCTCCTGCTGTTTATGGTACTGATGTGACTTAAATATTCTGGACTCTGTTATACATACATGTGCAAAATGAATTAAGATTCCCACTGAATTAAGATTTACTAATTTGAAAAACTGATATCGGCTGAGAAATATGTTGCTTCCAAACTAGGGGCCAAAACAACTGAATAAATTATTACATCAACGATTCCCACTCGCCCTCCTCCCCCATCCTCCGCCCCCTCCCTCGCCCTCCTCCCCCTCCACCCCTCCCTCCCCCTCCTCCCCCTCCGCCCCTCCCTCCTCCTCCCTCCTCCTCCCTCCTCCCCCTCTGCCCCCTCCCTCCTCCTCCCTCCTCCTCCCTCCTCCCCCCTCTGCCCCCTCCCTCCTCCTCCCTCCTCCCCCTCCGCCCCTCCCTCCTCATCCCTCCTCATCCCTCCTCCCCCTCCGCCCCTCACTCCTCATCCCTCCTCCTCCCTCCTCTCCCTCTGCCCCCTCCCTCCTCATCCCTCCTCCTCCCTCCTCTCCCTCCGCCCCTCCCTCCTCATCCCTCCTCATCCCTCCTCCCCCTCTGCCCCCTCCCTCCTCATCCCTCCTCCTCCCTCCTCCCCCCTCTGCCCCCTCCCTCCTCATCCCTCCTCATCCCTCCTCCTCCCTCCTCCCTCTCTGCCCCTCCCTCCTCATCCCTCCTCCTCCCTCCTCCCTCTCTGCCCCTCCCTCCTCATCCCTCCTCCTCCCTCCTCTCCCTCCGCCCCTCCCTCCTCATCCCTCCTCCTCCCTCCTCTCCCTCTGCCCCTCCCTCCTCATCCCTCCTCCTCCCTCCTCTCCCTCCGCCCCTCCCTCCTCATCCCTCCTCCTCCCTCCTCCCCCCTCTGCCCCCTCCCTCCTCCTCCCTCCTCCCCCCTCTGCCCCCTCCCTCCTCATCCCCCTCTCCCTCCTCCTATGCTCTCCTTTCATCTTTTTACTCTTTGTCTTTGTTCTTCTGCACTTTTACCCCAGAGGACCTCAGCGGAGACAGGTGGCAATAATCACACACGGCCATTCCTCCGTCTGGACCTGAGAGCCTCCTGTTCTTTGTCGTCACACTGGGGCAGCCCTCTTCCTTAGACTGTGCTACTGTGGTTGGAGGTGAGCATGTGAAAGGTGAGGATAAGCTACTCTGGAGTCCGATGGACGCGGTCCAGATGCCAGCTGGGTCACGTGGCTATCTGCTTAGCGTTTTGGAGCCTCAGCCTATCATCTGAAAAAGGGCAGCGCCGTAATATTAAGTCTCAGGGACGGGAGGACAACAGTGTTGTGGAAAACCCCAGCTCTGAAGGCTGACACCCTGCCTGCATGCTGAACCGGCCTGCCTCTGGCTGGGTGACTTTGGTAAGAAACTCGCCATGCTGGGTCTTCATTTCCTCCAGAGCAACAGACCTGGGAGAGCGTGGCAGGTATGAAGTGCACCTGACGCAGCGAGTGCCGGGGACGGTAGTCACGGTGATGGTGGCACACATGGAAGAAGAGGCAAGAAGGAGGGGCATCTGGGGGACTCAGTTGGTGAAGCCTCTGCCTTCTGCTCAGGTCATGATCCCAGGGTCCCAGGATTGAGTCCCGCATCGGGCTCCCCGCTCAGCGGGGAGCCTGCTTCTCCCTCTGCCCCTCCCCCTGCTCGTGTGCTCGCTCTTTCTCTCTAGCTCTCTCTGACAAATAACTAAATAAAATCTTTAAAAAAAAAGAGGCTAGAAGGAAACACTGTGCTGGTATTATGGGGAGTTTTGTTTTACTTCTTTAACGTTTCCCCACATTTTACGTAGTGAACAGGCATAGCTTCTATCAGGAGAAATGTTATGAACATAACAGTAGGGACCATGTCTGCCTATCCATCCCCTTCCAAAGCCTACCTTGAACCCTCCCTCACTCCTAAAGCCTTTGCTTATTATACTTGAAGTTAGAAAGTAACGAGGTGTATTAAGAATCCACATTTATTTTAAACTTTTTTTTTAAAAGATTAGTTACACACATTTATGTGCTGCAGAGTATTATTCTAAAAGTTCAACAGAATGTTTATAATACCTGGGTGGCCAGTCTGTGCTCAGAACCAGTTTGGTTGAGGGAAGAAGACATTGCTGTTAATAAAACAGGCTTCCAGTAAAGTATGCTGGTTTAATTGACCTTCCCCCAATTCTGATCACTATTCAAATCCAGCAGAAGCATCAGCAGACTCTTTTCAGAGCTATTCGCTTTGTAAATGCGAAGTTATTTCTGTCTAAAAATATGCAAAATACATTAGAAGGTAATTGCAAGACATTCAGGATTTCGAGAAACTTACTTTGATGACTTTTAATGGCAAAATATACTATCTTCCATTGGGCACGAGTTTATTTTGTTAGTAATGCTAATTGTTCAAACAGCCCTAAATGGCTTGAAAAACCTGGCAAACACTCCTCTAATACCTCTAAGCAGATGGACAAATTTCTAATTAAATCTAAATTTATTCTTGATCTCTCCCTTCTTTCAGAAAAAGGCGAGGATGGCGGTGTGCTCTGAACCCTCAACGTCAACCCCCTTCCCCGCGCATCCAGAGTGCTTCTCAAACTTTCCACGGCCAAGGGTCAGCGTCATTAATTTCTAAAAGTCACAATCAGATTGAGGATAGTACTGGTCTGGAACGTTTGCTTCATCATTTTTAAAATTCACAAAAGGTAGTGCCTCGAAATTGGCAGAGCTGATCATGAGCGATAAGCATTTAATTTTGTATGCTGCCGAGGTCCTGCCTGTTTTTGTTATTGTGGTGCCTTATTATTATGGCGCTGGATAATCATGTTCTTTTTGTGGGTCACCTTCCTTCCTTTGCTTTTCTGAAATCTTATGCCTATGTACTCTGAAGTCATTTTGGGATGAGTTTTTTCCAAGTCCTTGGACCGCTGACTTGGCTCTCTGTCGTGCTCGGGCCACAGAGACTTTGAAATGTTATCTGTAGGCTCCTCTTCTCTCTCCCTGGTTTCTCTGTACCCATTTCCTCTGTGTCACTAGGCACAGCACAGCTTTTCCACTGGGACTCCTGTTCCTTGCCAAGGTTGGGGGTACCGCAGGTGTAACCGCTCTTGGCCTGGTTCTGGGCACATGCTCTCTCTACTCCCTCCACGCTGCCGATGTGCAACCCCCTGGACATGACTTGAGTTCTCAGCCCTCTTTGTGACCAGGGGAGCCCCACCTCAGCTCCTGGATGAGGATGGTTTCCCTCCCCATCACCCATGGCGTGTGTCTGTTTCTGTTACTGCACAGGGGCTGGACTTTTGACTGCCTCAGAACACTTCTGGAAGGGAAAATTCCTCCAGACCCACTCGTTTCTTTTCTTTTCTTTTCTTTCCTTTCTTTTTTGTGGTCCGCAGGCTGTTCATTATATATTTGAACTTGGCTAGATTTTTCTAGATTTGTTTTAAAGATTGTATTTATTTATTTGAGAGAGAGAGCAAGAGAGAGAGATTGAGAGAACAAGTGGGGGAAGGGGCGGGGGTAGAAGCAGATTCCCTGCAGAGCAGGGAGCCGGACATGGGGACTCGATCCCAGGACCCTGGGATCCTGACCTGAGCTGAAGGCAGATGCTTAACCCACTGAGCCACCCAGGTGCCCCTAGATTTTTCAAAAATGTTTTAAGATAGACATGTAAATCAATGGAACAGAACAAAGAATCCAGAAATAGACCCCTCCCTCCACACCTACACTCAACTGATTTTGAAAGCAATGCAAAAGCAATTCAAGGAAGGAGATACTAGCCTTTTCCACAAGTGGTGCTGGAGAAAGTGGGCACCCATGGGCAAAAAAAAAAAAAAAAAAAAAAAAAAAAAAACATCAACTTAAACCTCTCATGTTGTACAAAAATTAATGCAAAATGGATCAGGAATTTAAATGTAAAATAAAACATTTAGAAAAAAAAAAACAGGAGAAAATCTTTGTCATAGAGGGGCAACCATAAAGTTCTTAGACTTGATACCAAAAGCACAACTTATAAAAGGGAAAAATGGATAAATTGGACTTCATAAAACTTTAAAACTCTTGCTGTGATAGATCCTGTTAAGAGGATGAAGGACAATTTACAGACTTGGAGCACATATTTGCAAGCCACATTGCTGGCAAAGACTAAATATCTACAATATATAAAGAACTCTCACAACTCAAAAGTTAAAGAACAAAAATCCAATTAGAAAATGAGCAAAAGACAGAGAGAGACATCTCACCTAAAAGGTGATGACAAATAAGCACATGAAAACATGTTCAGCATCAGTAACTGTCGGGGAAATGCACAATAAAATCACAACAAGATATTATACGCCCATCAGCATGGTTAAAATAAAACAATAATGACAGCACCAAATGCTGATGAGGATGAAGAGAAATGATCACTCAAACTTCGCTGGTGGGCATGTAAAATGGCACAGCCACTTTGGAAAACAATTTGACAGCTTTTTAAAAACTAACCATGCAACTACACCATGACCCAATAATTTCACTCCTGGGCATTTATCCCAGAGAAATGAAAATTCATACTCTCATAAAAACCTGCATGCAAATGTTTATTCCTGTTTTGTTCTTAATAGTCAAGACCTAGAAACAACCTAGACGTCCTTCATTGGCGAATGATTATGCATCCTGGGGTGCGGCCATGGCATGGAACACTACTTAGCCATAAAAAGGAGTACATTATTAGGAGTACATAAAAAGGAGCCACGAAAAGGATTATTAGGTGGATCTCAAGGGGTTTATGCTGTGTGAAAGAGGCCAATCCCAAAAGGTCACATATTGCACGATTCCCTTTGTATAACATCACTGAAATGACAGCTTTATGGAAATAGAGATCAGAGTGGTGGTTTCTAGGGGTTAGCTATGGAACGGGGGCAGGAAGGAAGTGTGTGTCCCCGTGTGGGGTGTCATGAAGAGCCTGGTGGGTTTGGAAATATGCTGTCTTGACTGGATCAGTGTCAATACCCTGGTTATGGTGTTTTACTCTAGTTTTGTAAGATGTTAGCATGGGAGAACAGAGCATAAAGGATACATGGCTCTCTCTGTCTTCTTTCTTACAACCACAGGTGAATCTACGATTGTCTCAAAATAAAAGGGCTAATTAAAAATATTGTCTCTCCCTGCTGGATTTAAGTGCAATGAAGAATCAAAGTGTGAGCTTACAGTGTCCTCTGACTAGAAGTGAACACACTGGTAAAAAATGATGGTAAACCAAAGTGAAGGAAGGCATTCAAAGGCAAGTGTATGACGTGGGTACCATCCGGTTGGCGGTGATGGCGGATAGATGGGCTCCAGGAGAATTACTGCTAAACGGTATCCTCTCTGCTTCATGGCATTGGTGGAACAACAGTGGAGTCCAAAAGCCTCCCTAAATTCTAGAAACACTGATTCATGAACGCTGGCACACACGCATTCCCGTCCATGCAAAATGTAAAAGTTGCAAAATGAGAAAAGGAAAGGAGAAATAAAGAGAAGCCCCATATGCTGGTTTTTTTTCGAGAGCCTCAGTGCTGAGGAGACGGGGTCCTCCCCTCCCGTCGGGCAGGGTGGGCGGACTTCTCTCCGGACAGATTCTCTTGAGGTCACACGACAGTTTCTGGCCAGTTACTTTTCACCTCCGAGTTTCTCCCTGTGAATTTTGGCATGCTAGCAAAAATCGCCCTTCTTTCTTTTCCTCTTTCTATTTTTAACACAAAGAACAGTATACTTTATCGAGAATCCAAGCAGGCCGTGAAGCATGCTTCTGTTTCACTCTGATTCCAGAGCTCAGCCCCTGCCCCTCTTGGCTCTGCTGCCCTGCATACTCTGAATTTACACACTCCGATCAGTTTATCTGAGAAACTCCTACAGCTCCCCGTGCCCTGTGCGGGAAAACCCGCTCCAGCGTCTTCCCTTTTTCTCCTTTCTTCTCCTTCTCCTTCCCTGCTTCTTCCCCTTCCTCTCCCCCTCCCTTCCTCTCCCCCTCCTTTTCCCTGGGAGACGGAGATTTCTTTGTGCTTGGGGTGACTGATTGAATTTTACCTGAGCTAAATTATAGTTGCACATTCTAGTAATTGCAGAGGGCCACACAGAGAAACAAAGCATTGACTGCTGTTGTGCTGGGATTTCCCAGATGTATAATTTCAAATTGATATGAAAAAAAACCTTGCAACGCATTAATAATAGCATAAAATGTAACTCAGTTGGCCAAGGGTGAGCGGAGGCTTTATTTTCTTAGCTACAAAACAAGCTATGGACCTCAAGTGACTAGCATTTATTGTTCGAATGGGTTTTCTATTGCATACCTTCTGAAACACAAAATAAGAAGAGATTTATACTGAATCCTGTCCCCATTCACAGCGCTCTGCACCATATACCCAGAGAGCACATGTAAAATGTGAAAGCACCGGGTTGTTGGTATTTTTCGCCTCTTTACTCTGTAGTTCAGAAAGCAGAAGGTTTTTCTGTAATTCAAAAGCACCCATCCACATCTCGTGGAAGAAGCAGGTCACCAGTCTATTTCTTTTCTATGGTGGCATTATTCTGTACCCAGTGTCTGACAAATAGCGCTCTTATGATGGAAAAGAAAGAAAAGAAAGAAAAGAAAAGAAAGAAAGAAAGAAAGAAAGAAAGAAAGAAAGAAAGAAAGAAAGAAAGAAAGAAAGAAAGAAAACAAGAAAACAAGAAAAAGAAAATATGAAGAAAATCATTTAGTTCCCTAAACATCTGAAGGCATGGAGCCATGACAGGTTGTTCTATTTTTGAACTTTATGGACACGTGTGAGTGTGCCTGGCCATGTGTGTACGGAGCGAAGAGAATGCACATATGTGTTTCTGAACCGGGCACAGTGAAAGCGCGCATAATTGTGTACCCTACTGAAACTCACAGGGTATGTAAATATGGCTAGAGAACATGCTTACACACCTTCCGTTGCTCTTCGCCACACAACTGCTTTATCCCTTCAGACTGAAGCCCCCTGAGAGTGTCCATGCCAGCGGGCTGCCGGCTGAAGACAGTAACTGGTTAGCGGAACAGTGTTGCAGTAGCGTTTCACAAACATCATTTTTCTGGCTCTTTACAACAACCGGGAGCAGCTTTATTTTCTCTATTTCCCAGGGGGTGAACTGGAGACACCTAGAGGATGGGACTTGAAGAAGGGGTGGAGGCTGCGTGGTTCTGGAGACTGGACCCTTCCTCTCCTCCGTGGGCCTGGCGTCTCCACAGTTCAGGGCGGGGGCCAGGCCAGCTTGGTGGTCCCCTTCTGTCCAGGATGTTCCAGAAGATACTGTGCACACTCCTCACCATGACAAGGGTGCTGTCCCTTCAGCATCTGATGGCTTACCCTTTTTTATTTTTATTTATTTTTATTAACTTGATAGAGAGAGGGAGGGAGAGAACAAACACAAGGTGGGGGAGCAGCAGAGGGAGAGGGAGAAGAAGACTCCCCGCTGGGCAGGGAGCCCGACGCGGGGCTCGATCCCAGGACCCTGGGATCATGATCTGAGCCAAAGGCAGATGCTTAACCGACTGAGCCACCCAGGCTCCCCATGATGGCCTACCCTTAAATGGGGTGGGAAGGATGCATGAAATGGCCCCAGGGTTTGCATGTTGGTGCACGTTTTTCCCCCATGGTTTGCATTCAGGATTGCTCATAAGATGGAACAGGCTTGAGGGCCTTTGGCCAAGGAGAGGCCCAGTGTTCTTCATGTTTCCAAGGAAAGAAAGAGTGAGCATTTACTTTCATAAAGTTTCAATTCCTTAAGAATGGCGCTGACTTTTCTTTGTGATGAATGTGGTAGCAGATGCTCAGGGAGCTGCTCAGACTGGGGGGCGTGCCCAGGGGATTCCGTGTAAGGACACAGAGGCGGGGTCAGCCAGCCTGGTGGAGGGAAACGCCCTTCCTCTGCCTTGTAGCCTTGGCTGAATGGATGTCCACCTCCCAGGACTGCTGGGAGCTGAGCTCACCTGCCACCTCTTCAGAGATGTCACCTTCCCTGACTGACCCATGGGCAGCGGGCTGCCCTCCCTGGAGCTGTGTACTCTCCAGGGAGCTGGTTACTGTGCGCATTGCTGTCCTCAGCTGAGTGCGATCTCTCAGGGTGGGGGATGACATCATGTCTGCTGAATCCAGCACGGAGGAGAGTCAGACAGACGGCTGACACCCAACAAACACCGGAGAGGATGTGCGGGATCCTTTATAAACTGTAAAAACCCACCTGCTGGTTACCAGCATTTTAGTAACCTGCTGCCATGTGTAGCAGTGGTGGATGTTCTGTGGTGAACAGATGTGGATCTTTGGTGTCGATAAACTTATTGAGTCCTTGCTGTTCCTCTAACTATCTGTGTATCATCAGGCCGATTACGTATAGCCTTTTGGACTCTTGGTCTCTTTTCTTCAGATGGTTTCTTCCACAGGTATTTAGGGGATTAAATGACGGGTTTGGCCATTAGTAGAAGCTGGTCCAGAAGAATCAGTTCCTCCCCACCCGAGGCCGAGCAAGGGGTGCCGCTGGAATTCTGTGGCACCTCAAGAAAGACAATGGTCAGCTCTTTGCCGGGATGGTTGGAGGGGCGTTTGGTATCTCATACCTGGAAATCAGGAAAGCAGAATCTCTATGGGCCACAGACTGAATCTTTGTGCGCTCCCCCCCATTGGTATGTCGGAATCTGAACCCCCGGGATGGTGATATCAGGAGATTGGGCCTTTGGGAGGTGGTTACTCATGAGGGTGGAGCCCTCATGAATGAGATTCGTGCCTTTATAGAAGAGACCACAGAGGCCTCTCTTGCCCCTCAGCCATGTGAGGAGACTGCGAGCATTCTGTGGCAGGAACCTGACCCCACAGGCACCTTCATCTTGGACTTCCGGACTCCAGAACTGTGATCAATCAATTTCTGTTATTCATAAGCTACCCCGTCTGGGGTCTTTTGTTACAGCAGCTGGAATGGACTGAGACACCATGTTACTTCCTCAAGAACCACTCTTCACTAACTGAAGCCAGTTCGAAGCTCAGCACATGGCTTGTATGAATGTCACCCTCGTGTTCCTGATCATATGGAGCGAGGACCCACATGCAGCAACAATAACCCCGTTCTACTGGACAGGTATACCTGTGGTCCTCAAAATGGGCCCAGGGGTGCCCAAGATAATTATAGGGGATCCATGAGGTCAAAACTATTTTAATAATATTGAGATGTAATTCTCTCTTTCTTTCATAAGTGTATTCCCCAGGTTAGTACAGATGACACTGGGGCAAGCCAAGAGCAGAAAGAGATGAGAACCTGTCTTCTACTAAGCCAGACTTTAAAAAGATTTGCAGAAATGTAAAGCAATGCCACTCTTCTCACTAATTTTTTGGAAAAAATTAGTTATTTTTCATAAAAAAGCCATAATAATGTATAATGAGTTTTCTACTGTTATTTTTAAATGAATTAATAAATCATGAAATTTTCAGTTTTAATTTCTAATAGGTAAGCATCCATAGTTATAACCCACAGAAACTAAAGTTATTTGGTACTTTCTGTAGTAAGATGTGAAAGTGTCCTAAGAGCAAATCACTGGAGACCTGTGGTTGTAGAAGATTCTAGAAGAACTCCTTGATTACTGTGTGGAGCCGATGGGCTCATCTCTTGTTCCTCTTGTTGAGGTGAAGTCTCTCCTACTGTGGGTGCTCCTTTTACCTGCGCCTAAGTTACCAAAGTATGAGGCCCAAGGAGTTGAGGAAGGCTCTAAGGGCCAGCTCACCGCCACAGTCCCAGAGCCCCGCCTTGTCCTGGGATGCCACCAAGGTAGAGAGTGTCCTCAAGGTGACAGTTCCATCTCTGCATCTTCAGGGAGAGACGTGGACCCTACGGCTGACTTTCAGGTTAGTGACCTTGCCGTTCTGCTCATTCAGATCTCATGTGCCCACAGGATGACAGAGAAAGGCACTTGGTAGCCATGTTGCTATAGATGAACCATGCTTGGAAGCTTAGGTACTGGGCTAAGGACTGAGGGACAGTCACCAAGCTCTGGATGGAATTTTTTCTCCTCCCACCCATTTCCCCTTCCTACTGACCTTAGACCACATTCTTACAATTTCCTGAATTTCTCCAGGATGTGTATTTCCAGGAGGCTCACCTGCACCTCATATAATAGACTGTCTCTGGTGAGAACCCAGCGGCCCTCCAGAGATGTTTGATCAGAGCAAGGATCCTGGCATGTAAGTGTGGCGTGTGTGTGTGTGCATGTGCGTGTGTGTGTGTGTGCCTCTCCCGACGACCCTATTTTCCCAGCAAGCTCTATGTTCATGGTGCTCACGAAGCTGAGGGTCTGGCTCTGAAGCCACCAGCGCTCTTTCTCAGGGGAGTGCTGAGGTGCATGGTAAGCAATGACTTTACACACTTGGGGTCTCTTGTTATATCCAAGTTGTGAAGGAGGTGAAGTGTACTCCAACTTTATAGTTTGGGACACTATTTAATTCCCCACTGGGCTTAACTTTTTTTTTTTTTTAAAGAACTTCCAAGAGAACATTCTTTTTTTTTTTTTTTAAAGATTTTTATTTATCTATTGAGAGAGAGAGAATGGTAGAGAGAGAGCATGAGAGGGAGGAAGGTCAGAGGGAGAAGCAGACTCCCTGCTGAGCAGGGAGCCCGATGCGGGACTCGATCCCGGGACTCCAGGATCATGACCTGAGCCGAAGGCAGTCGCTTAACCAACTGAGCCACCCAGGCGCCCGAGAACATTCTTTACCTACCATTTATACCAAATACAAATTTAAGATTTTAAGCTGCATTTAAATTTTTTCCTTAGTTAGAGAATGAAATGAAAGACTATTCCCTCAAAAAAATGGATTTTCAAGCAGGAGTATGGTTTTGGGGGTAGAGGGATTTAATATTTTACTATAATTTGTAGTGAATGAGCTCTCCACGGAAGACTGGCTGGGGGCAGTTAAATTTTATTAGTACTGTCCTTCACCCCCAGATAAAAAGGGGACAGTATTTGACAATAACAGTGCAAACCCACATGTTGTGGGAGGGGCTGCAAAACTAACATTTCTTTAGGACGTGCGTGTGTGAGACTGGAAGCTATTGGAATGGAAACGACCTATTAAACTCTCCTGTCCCCACTTCCTTCCGCTTCCAGGGGACTGTCCCTTTGGTGGAGGGCTTGCTACCGGAGTCTGGCAGCCGGTCACCTGGGTGACCCAGATGCTCTTTTCAATCTCTAATTTCTGTGATTCTAAGCCCGACTTCGTTGTCTAGGGAAGCACTTTCGAAATAACAGTGAGAAAAGTGTTTCAACACCTTTAACAAATTATAACAGTCGGATGCAATTTGGATTAGATAAAATATATATTTATTTTATGGAACAAACATGCAGACAATAAAATTTTGTTTAATGGTAACCATATTATTCAGCGACTCAGTAATGGAATTCAAAACTTTATTATTGGATATTACTTTCGAGGTAACATCGTGGAGCTGATATAATTCTTCAGTTGTCTTTAGAATATTCCTCTACTCCTAATCATTTGTTCTGATGATTCTAGAAAGCTGCCAACAGCAAGGGTGGCATCGGGGCATTGCACTAAAGCAAAGACGGGTTCTCTAGGTGGGCAGCGGGATGCTGTGATGGCCTGCTCCCTCTGCTGGGCACGGCTAGGCCTGGGGGCGGGCTGGTGCGGGGCCGGGGTCTGTATTCCCATCTGTGACCAGGCAGTTTTCTCCCGGGGTTCTTGGCGCGGGAATACTTGGAGCTAGGGGCTAACACAGACCCTGTCTGCATCATTTAAGAGAGCCAGCTGCAAGTCACAGAGAGTCTGGTTGCAGCCTGGCTCCAGGCTTGGACACAGATTCTTCCCATCTCGAATCTTGCTGTTTACACCTCCCGCCATCACGTACCACAGTGAAGGTCTTAGGCCCTTTTTTACGAATGAGGAGAACCTTCCCTTCCTTCGCAAGTCTTACTGGCCAGAACTGTGCTTCTTGCCCGTGCCCAGAGCAATCACTCAGCTTGGACCAATTAGCACACAGTGTGTGTTATTTCCCCCGAAGGACGGGCCCCCTACGGAACAGTGGACCAAGTGCTTCTATAGGAAGGAGGGAAGATGAGGCCTGAGGGGCCTGGGGCATGGCTACCGAGTAAGTTATCTGTCACCGCGTCAAACACAGACAACTGACCTGCTTCCATAGGGGAGCTAAGAAGGATGCAGGAGCTAGGTTTTCCTAAAAGTGGGGTGTGACGGGACCAAGGCAAGTATAAAACAGGGCGATTGGAAATTCAGACAGGGAGAATGCTCGTAAAGAGATTGCAAGAGGCCGTATTTCCATTTTAGTTTCAAGACCATTTTGTTGGTCATTTACTTTAACAGGATCATAAAGCCGCAGTATCCACTTTCTCTTGCGAGGTTTTTGGTCTCTCCTGCTTGGGGGAGGTCGGGAACCGGAGGCAGCCTGGCCCGCTCACTAGGCGTGTCCACGTGACAGCTGTGAGTGAATGTTGGTGCTGCCTTAAGAGAAAAATAAACATCAAACGACCACACGGTACTGAAAAAGCAATCTCTGTGTCCTTGAGATACTCGAGTCAGGGTAAGAGGAAGGCCCATCTGTTGCCTCTGCTGGGGTCTTGGTGCTGAAAGCCTGGGTGGACCAGTCCACAAATGGTGTTTTGTAGTCTATTTGATACATTTTTGTATTTGCATGCACAAAATTTCCAAGGAGTCTGGATCTTCCTTTTGTCCCCCGCCATTCAGATCAGCCTGCATTTCCCGGGAGTTTACGCGCCGTGTAGAGGGCACAAGGCTCTCTCGAGAGCTGCGTTTCATCATAAACACCCACACTCGGGTGGCTCCATGACCATCAGCAGTCACAGCGTTTTGCTGGATGGCCTATGCCAACGTGGCTTCTGTTAGGAGTTAAAACACAAATACACAGATTTTCTACTTTTTCCCCAGTGAGACAATAGTGACAATTTCCATAGTAAAGGTTTGGGAAGCATCTAAGGCTGAAAAGCCTTATTAAATACAATGTTCTTGGTTAGACAGGTTTCTACGGTGCGTGCAGGTGAGTTACGTGCCTCGTCGTGGAAAACTGGTGTCCTAAAAGCAATTCTCAGATCCCTGTCCAATCTTTGGGACCCCAGAAATTCGAACCGCCTTGCTGACTTGTTCTTTCAGAAGGGAGAACACAAAAAAAGAAGGGAACCAGCACGTGATGTGGGTGACAGTTGCAACCTAGCTCCTCGACGGGTGAGGTTGCTAAAAAAATATGGGGGTGGGGGCTGTTTATCTGGGGCGCTAATTAAACAGATCTATTGAATCGGGCTTTAATAATTAGCAAGAGGAGAAAGGTCTGGGATGATCTGTTCCAAACATACAGATTAATTACATTGAATACATAAATTCTCATAGATATCGTTTCTGTTTCCAGACATGGGACGTTACTCTTTATGATTTTTATGACTCAGAACTCCTGGGGTTGTAACAAACGTTCTCAAAGCCGTGCTTTCATAAGGAAGTGGCTGGGTGGGCGACGGGCTGTCCTGGGCCTCTGGGGTCTCCTGCGCGCCGCACACCTGTGGGCTGCAGCGGGGGGACCCCTCCCCGCCCCGTCCCAGGGAGCTCCTCTTCTCTCTGCACACCACGCGGCACGACCACGGGGATCTCAGGCAGAATGGGCAAGTCAGAGGCACACAGACTCGCGAGTCCATAAAAAAGGTAATGGCCTCCTTTCAATAATTACACACCTATAAAAAATAATAAAGAAGATACAGGGCCAAAATTTTATGGCATTTATGCTAATGTGCTTCTGAGACTCGGGGGGAGAAGGTGCTACTGGAGCGCGGGCTTGTTGCTGGGGAGGGTGACGCTGGCTCTGCCATTCAGGATGCTCCTGTGTGTGTGGGCCACCTGGGCCATGGCTCCTCGTCCTCAGTCTGTGTTCTACTCAGCTCCCTACCGAATTCTTCAGGCTCTAGAATGTCCCAATGGTTGCAGCAATGTGGCTAAATTAACTTTTCCAATAGTAAATTGCTACAGATATTCTTGGGTGGGATTTTGAAAGAACAAAACGCTGCCGGCCTCCGATGGACTCTCAGATTTCACTCTCTGCCTTGCGACGAGGCCCCGTGCTGCTTCTCTCGGACTGTGCAGGGGAGGAAGGGGGCGCCCCTGGGACGTTGGGACGGCCCTGCCTGCTGTCCGGACGTAGGACTCTGTGAACGCAGAGTGCCACGGGCTTGTCCTGGAGCTTCCTGAGGGGCAGCGGCCTGTGTGGTGTCAACGCAAAGCCAAGATGACCCGATCCAACTTCATGCTTCTTCCACAGCCAACACCTTCCCAATCACTAATGCCAGGGGCTCCCGGGACTGGTGTAGCTGAGGCTGACAGCATGCGAATGGCATACCTTTGGCTTTAATGCCATGTAAACCCACATCCTTGTAGGGTTTGTGGCCACATTTAAAACCGATCCAAGTTTCTAAAGAGAGGCCTCCAAATTCCTACTTCAGTCGTGAAAAATGATGGCGCATAAATGGTGCGGACTAGTGGTTTTCTTCCCTTCTGCATGTGTGATCTTCGGCAGCCTGGACAAGTGCCTCTTTGGCAGCAATCCCGAAGACAGTCACCTCAGCCCGCGGGTCGTGCCTGCTGGGAGCCCTGCCCATCAGGCGCCCAGCCTCTTTTGAGGTCTGAACCAATTTAGCCCTGGAAAAACACAGTGCCGTGAAAACACAACAATCCTCCACAAAATCTTTGACTTAGTAAGTGAAAGTTTACAAGTAAAAAATGGAAATGCTTCTCCAAAGGGAGCAGGGCATGCAGGTGCTGAGGGCTGGGAGCAGGACCAGCCTGGTCTTCCTGCTCCCACACTGCCTCCAGCTGGAGTCCCACCAGGACGACTGCCCTTCAGCCACCGGGAGATGGGAGTGGGGAGGAAACTCACTCGGAACCTTTGCTACCAGAGCGCAGGATCGGTTAGTGCACCACAATATACACATTCATAATGTGGCAGTTCTAGGAGCCTGGGTAGGCATAAGGGACTGGTGAGAAAAAAAAAAAAAAGTTGATTTATGATGATCTCAAAAACATGGTCTCAAAGATGTATTCTGCAGCTCCGAGACCTCAGGTTTAAGCTCTATTAATTTTACAGACTGTCTGGGATTACCCATCTGTTTAAAGGTTAACTGTCTTCACACTTATGAAATGGGTATTTCTGTTTTGGTTCTTACTTTGTTCCCGTTAATGATTTATAAAATACAAAATGCAAAGCCAGTGAAATCGCTTTAAATCTTCAGTATGAGACACCTACCTGACCAAGTTTTTGAGAGACACAAAGTATTATTCAAGTCCTTCCCAGTGACAGCTTGGAAATTCTTCTGCTCTACAAGTCTCATTTTGAATCAAGAGAAAGGAAAACCTCCACCCTACAAAATCTCGCATCTTAGAAAGGAAAACCCATTTGGGTGAATATTGTATCGTGTATGTATGTGGGTGTTGGGAGTTTATTCTTGGATTCCCCCTTACGACATTTTTTTCTACGTAGAATATTACCCAAATATATGCCTTTCAATATCGGAACATTATTATCTTCTCGTGTGCAGTTCTGTTACATTTCTGGGGTTTTATTTCCTCATATAAAAGAACACATAATTTTCCTCCCTTGATAGTTTTGGAAGTATGACAACTTGCTTTGCAAATCTGGTTTTGAAGTTTCCATGCTAAAAATTCTGTGACCTCAGACAATTTATTAGTCACTTGCTTAGCTTTGGTTCTATTGTTAATAGGATCAACTCAGGGAGGCAAGTCCTTGTATTTCCTTGGGTACAAAGAACTCCCTTGATGTGGAACGATGGCACCACACCTCCATTGCCCCTCAGCTCCGCGGTGCACAGGAGCCCTGCAGTGGCGATGGGGTCCTGGCGAGCCTAGGCTGGAGGAGGAGCCCTCCACCTTCTCTACTATCTCTGGTTGGGTTGCTAAGCTTCTGCCAGACACTTGGCCACAGATTAGGGTTACCATGGTTACCTAAGAGTAGCCCCATGGGGTAGACTAAACTCTAGCTCTGTGCTTTAATCCAAACTTTTGATTGCATAATCTCATCAGGAAGTTTCTTGAGCACTTCCCTCTTCATATGCATGTTTATTATTCTATAAAATAATATACATATTAATATTTCCAATGTATTGTAAAGCCCACATAAAATAGAAATTGAAGGGTGGGGGAAGTAAAAAAAAAAAACCTTTAAGCTATTTCTTTTTTAAAATTTATTAATTGTACAAGCCTATGTTTGCTTTCGGTTTGTAGAGGTTTGCTTTCATGTTCTTGATGCTTAGCTATAAAATGTCTTGTTAATTATAATGGCCTCTTATTATCATTGACTAATATTTCAGCGTACAGAATGAACTGAAGGAAGGGCGTGCCATTGCCACTGGAACATTGGTTATATTGTTTGATGTTTTTGTTTTGTGATTTGGCTGAGTGGAGAGGGGTCCCTCTGGTTTCTTGCTGTTAGTCTCTGCGGTATGAGTACTATCTTCAAGTCCCCTGTTCTTTTTACGAATCTTTCTGAAGCCACCTGCCCATTTGGTGAGGGTAAATTTGGTTAGAACTACACAAGAAATCTGTAAGCCCACTTTGTTCGTCACAGTTAAACTGTGCCATGTGACAATTTACCATACAAATTCCCAATGGGTTCTCTTGCTGGGGGTGTGTGCACTCCACTTGGTGATCACTGTTTCAGCCAAGGAACCAAACACTCTCAAGCAGAATTTAAATACCGGCAGAAAGTTTTCACTGATTACTAAGCACAATGGCTGGTGTCCCGATGTCCAGGTTGGGAAATGGGCTCCACCACTTATTGGCATGCTGACCTGGAGCAAGTTAAAAACTGCTGTGTACCTCAGTCTTTTCCTCTGTAGAATGGGGTGATAGTAGTTATCTCTTAAGATTCATGAGGATTGAGTGAGTTGAAGCATCTAAAACAAAGTCTGTCAGGGAGTATGTGTTATAAATCGCTAGCTACTTTGACCATCATCTTCATTATTACTATCGTCTTAATCCCGATCAATATTATTTTTGAACTTGAATCCTAAAGAACTGTGGCAAATAAGGAAGAGTAAGGCATGAGCCACAGAAATGCCATTTAAAGTCAGGACTTGGTTCGAACTCATTTGAGGGTTCGGGGCACAAACGCAGATAGTTTTTTTTTTTTTTTGAAGATTTTATTTATTTATTTGAGAGAGAGAGAATGAGAGACAGAGAGCACGAGAGGGAAGAGGGTCAGAGGGAGAAGCAGACTCCCTGCTGAGCAGGGAGCCCGACGTGGGACTCGATCCCGGGACTCCAGGATCATGACCTGAGCCGAAGGCAGTCGCTTAACCAACTGAGCCACCCAGGCGCCCCTGAACACAAGTAGTTTCAAACTAATTATACAAGCATTGCGCTAGCTGTGGGTCCCTCCTTCTCTTCCCTTCCTCTGGTCTCTGCCCGGCACTTAACCGGCCTGGAGCGGTGGTTCAGTCCAGCCCAGGGGGAAGAGGGTTCCCGATCGCCCGTGCTAAATACTGTCCTCCAGAAAGACTTGTACTCCTCGTGTGCAACCCTGATGCTCTAACCGTCATTTATTCATCTTTAAAACTCAGTAAGAGGAGGCTAATAGTAAAAACAAAAACAAAACTCAAAAAAATAAAATAAAAGGCAGGGTAATTTTCGATTAACTGTACTGACAACACAAAATGCTATTCTGACTTAACTTGCTGGTTTAGCGGTGGCCTGGTGGCGAGCCTAGCTGGAGGCCTGGTGATTAGGATCACCCTGTCTGAAGGGCTCAGACTTCTTTAGACAACAGAGGCTGGTGATTACTTTTGTGTCTATCTCTGTCTTTCTCCTGCTCTGTTCTTTAAAAGTTGCCTTCTGCACATGTTCTCCAGCTGTTGAGAAATTGTTTTTCATCTGGAGCCTGCAATTGTTTTTAAGAGATTGATTCAAATGCATAAGGAGTCCCAGGGACCAGTATTTGCATTTAAACAATAATTATTGGATGCTAAAACTGTGGCTACATGAGGCAAGAATTTCTAATTATCCTCTATTATTTGGGCCCCAACTTTTTCCCAGCTCTCTTGCATCCACACAAGCTGCTGAGCACGGCATCTCTGCGCACAACAGAGGAGGCAGGCATGGTATGTCAGGCTTCGCAGGCACACTGCCGGGGTGCTCAGGATGCCCCCGGATTGACCCTAAATTTGTTTTGGTTCATTCAAGATTCCAAGGACAGAGGTCCACCTCAAAGCACCGAGGAATGGTGACCTAACCTCTGGTGTCCCTTTGCCTTTAACGGAACTGAGCTGGGGGAGCAGCGTCCTGAGGCTGGTTATGGCAGTGGGGCTGGGAGGGGGGCTCAGTCTGGACGATCAGTCTGCTGACCTTCCTGGTGACCCCAGGGCACAGGCAAGAGGCCTGAGTGAGGCTTTAGGGGCTGAAGGGATCATTCAAAAGGGGCAATCTTTGACTGTGGGTTGTTTCTGGGATTCAGTACACATGGCTATAATTAGAATGATATAAAAATGAAATATGAATCAATAGTACAATAGCCATATAAACAAAGATAAAATACCAATTGCCTATGAAGGTAAAATAAAAACAATCTGAAGGTGGTCTTTCTACATAATAAAAGCTGAGCACCATGATGGTTTCCTCTTCTCTCTTTTGTGTGCATCTTCTTCAGAACCGGCCTTTAGGCCTTTTGGATGGCACCTTAGCAGAAAGTTGATGCCTGCAGGGCTCTAGGGGTCAGAGCGCCTCCCCAACTCCGGGCGGACCCCCGTGCCCGTGTGTGGGGTGGGGGAGAGGCAGTGCCCCAGACGGCTTTACCCCAGTCGCCAAATCAACACACGCGGAGAAAGCTGAATCAGTACTGCCAGTGATGATGGGACAAACGCCGGTCCGGCGCAGGCCAGGGGACGAGCCAGCCCTTGGCACAGATGTGCAAACGGTCCTTCGGGAGCGGGAGGGACGTCTGACGGCTGGTGGTGGAATCCAGGTGCGAGCTGCTGCTTTGGGTGCTCTCCTCGGGTTTGCCCTGTGAGTGAAGGGGGCCAGAGGCAGAGGGGGAAGGAGGAAGGTGGCTGAGAAGGTCAGGTGTGGTCACCAGCCACCCAGGGCCCTGCCGTTCTTACCCTCCCTGGGCTCCCACCTGTGCCAGAGCTCCCTGAGCACGGTGCAGGCCAGCATGCTCCTCCTCCGCTGTGCGGGATCCCGTGGGGAGCCGTATCTGTTTTACAGGAGGGCTGGGGTGGGGCAGGTGCCCACTAGGGCAGAGGATCTAAGCTCTCAGCGAAAGAATGAAGAGATTGTCTTTATTCCCAGTCCACTGCAATCTCTACCTTTGGGTCTGAAAGTGCATTCCGGTGTGTCTCTGCAGGTGCACCACCCCCAGACCCCATCACCTCCCTCCAGTGCTTGCCTGGGCCTCGGGGTGGGGAGCGGGCCCAGGTTGCACGTCTACGGGGCTACCATCTTCACAGCTGCTTCATGTCAACGGAACAACACCAGCACATTTGCTGCCAAGAGGCCAAAATGCAAAGTACCTGCTGGAATGGAACGTGGACGGTGTACTAGGTTCTTACCCTTACCTGAAGAAACCATTTTACTCCCTGGACTACGTGATCCTGTTTTCCCTTTATTTCTTGCTCCCACACTCTCTGTTATCGCAGCTCTATTTTCAGGGGCTAAGCATGTAAAAATTATTATCAAAAAGGTAGTAATGTATCCTGCCTGAGGAAAGGTAAAAGTAATGTATCCTGCCTCGTGAAAGCAAAGAGTTGGCATGCAGAAAGCAGGTTTATCTGGTTCAGGTGTGGCATCCTCTTAGACTCTGCCCTCATCGGCAGATGAGTAGTACCGGGGAGACTCACTCCTAGGAAAGATGGGGTTTTCTTTAATTCGCTCAAGATCAAGAGTCTCTGCCCCTCATTGTAAAGATGCTTGAAATCCAGGGACTAAACGGGGCTGGAAATAAAGGAAATAAACCGTTCACCAAAAAGGTGTCCTCTTCTCACAGCTAAGTTGATATTAGCAAAGGACAAATGTCACCTACGTAAGAAAATCAGAACCAAGTTCGATTGTTCTATCCCACTGGGGAAAATCACAATTGTTTAGTTTCCAAAACAAGTGTATATGAAGAATGCATTGGCAGGGCTCACTAAAAGATTGCTTATGATTTTCAGAGGGCAGCCTAGCCAAGTGATCATTACGAAAGATTTATAATGCAGCTTTCATTTATGCGAGATCTGTCATATTGCAATTGTGCCTGTGATTAGTTATTACAACACCTAGCAAAAGGACGCCCAACAAACTGAGATGAAGGTAGCTTAGGCAGCTTTTCCAGAGCCATATTCCAAAAAAACAAATGAAAAAGATTTGATTTTCATTCCCAATCTCCCCACCTGGCCCCGAGAATTGCACGGTCTCCCCCCGCCCTTCCTGGCTGGCATGCCGGGGAAGCACTGAGAAGTGGCATCTGCTGCATTCCAGAATTCAAAATTCTTATGCAACCCTTAAAATATTTCCATTTGCTTTTAAAATAAGAAAACTCTAAAAAACATGGCCCAGTTCCCTTTTAAATTTCTTTACAAGTAAGAGAGGTGCTAAGATTTTCAAACTCTTTTTAACCCAATTCTGGAAAGCATGGAGGGATTTTTTTTTTTTCTTCTCCCTAACCTGCTGAGAGTTATTTAGTGGAGGATTTGTACATAGTTGTTTTCATTTTTGAAAAAAAAAATAAGGTGAGATTTTGGTTAGTTTTGTTTTGCTTGTGTTTTTGTCGATTTTTCAGCAATAAGCACATGCACTTTTGTAACAAGGAACACAAGTTTGTTTTTAAAATCAAAACAAAAAATGTGCTGCAGAATGTTAGGGATGATGGGTAACAGGTGAATATTTGGAAATGGTCTCCTTCTGGAGGACCAGGTCCTCGTCACCCCAAGCAAAACTGCTCGTTCAAGACGTTCAGGGCAGGAGCCTGTAGCATCTATTTCCAGCCTGTCTTTCCAGGGTCACATCTGTGTTGTGTCACTTACACGGAGAGGACTTGGACAGTAACCCAGGATGCTCATGCGAACAGGGAGATGACATGATGCCTAAAGGCTCTTCCTCACACGGGTGACTCGGACGAACTGGTGAAGGGCTTTGGGTTCTTCACAACGAGACCAACATGACCTCACAGACTGCAGCTCAGGAAGACCCACTCACTGACTGTCTAAAGTGCCTCTTGTAGGAAATTTAAACCAATACAAGAGTAGAGAGAACAGCATAGTAAAACCCGTGTCCCCACCACCCAGTTCTGACAACCATCCACTCTTGCCCAACTGCTCCCTCTGACAGTGGGCTTTTTAAAAACAAATCTCGGACATCACAGTATTTCTTCTGTAGACACTTCAGTATTTTTCTGTAAGGACTCTTAAATACAAAAACAACAACAAAAGTAAGCACAATATCATTATCTCAACTCAAACTTAACAATAGTTTCTTAAGTTCACTGAATTTCCAGTGTTCTCTTTGTTTTATGTGTATCTCATTTTTTTTCTTCAGATCTGAGTTCAAACAAGGTCCATACAAAAGTATTTGCTTCATCTACATCTTAAGAAGCTTAACCTATAGACTTACCTTTCTCTGTTCCTGGTTATTAATTCATTGAAGAAATGGAGCACTTGTCTTATGGAATTTCCCACCTTGTGGATTTCACTGATTGCATCCCTCCGTGTTGTTTAAACATGTTCTTCTATCCCTGAGTCTCCTATTAACTAGTAGTTTTATCTAGATCACTTGTAAATTTTTTTTGGAAGAATAATTCACAGCCCACTGGCATTGGCTATAAAAGATCTATACTTACGAAGACTTTGAAACTATTTCAAAACACTCCAGTGCTGATTATTTCAAACATGATACTTTCATGCATTTTGATAGTGCTCAAAAAATGGGGGAAGTATTATGTGGGTGATCTTTCCACCGGGCAGTGGAATCCTACTTGAAGATATTTACTTTTACTCTCTGAATGCCAGGATAAACCCTGACATTCAGGGCTTGACAGAGGTCAAAGGAGTCCTTAAGAAACTAATGTAGAACATTATGGAACTAATACATATAGAACTCTATATAGAATATATCAAACCATAGAACTAACAGAAAACTACTATAGAAACTCCTGATAGGCCCTTTTCAGAATTTCAGAGGAGGTGACAAATTCCTGCTTTGCTCTGGGAGGGGCAGGGCATGCATTGTTTTTCCCATTAGCAACGGAGAAGACTCATGATATGGTCCCCAGTGAAAGGATGTGGTCAAGATGGAAATAGGCATGGCAGGTTTGGACAATGTGGACACAGTTTGTATACATTTTTACAAAATGATGTATTAGTTGAGCTGTCGTTTAAGGAACCCTATACAAGGCATTTTGATTTTTACCATACCATCCATTGGTTCACCCAAAAGAAGGGAGACAACCCGATCTGCCTAACTGCCACCCAGCGGGCTCGGGCTGTGCCCCTGGCTTACCCCCTGACTGGCCACAGGCCTGGTAATGAGATGCAATGAATGGACATGTAAATAGCTGTGCTAAATGCAAAATTGAGACAGTGGTCCACCCAGAGGCATTTGCCTCCACACACTGATTGCCTTGGAGAAATCGTTTCGATCAGACCATAGAATGTTTGACTGCCAATCACTCCATCAACAGTGTACCTGTGAGCACACCTTCCAGCTGGACAAGGGGGCTGATGAGGCCCCCCGCCTCCAGCTCTGCACTGCACGCTCTCGAACATCTGAGAGAAGGAAAGAACATTATTTAAAGCATAAACAGTTTGGCACCAAGACAACAAGAGGAACTGAAATGAAGGCCCTCCTGAGAGGGGGCTTCTGCTCACGAACGTTGGTCCCAGGATGGTGCTCACCCAGCCAGGAACGGAGTGAGGCTTCCAGAGTGTTGGGCTGTGAACACACTGTCCAAATTTGCCACTGGAGTGTATTTTCAGTTGTTTTATGAGTTGGAGGTGGACTGTGAAGGGCGTGGGCACCCCAGGTCTCTGTGCAGAGATGCTTCAGTGCATCTCCCATTTTGCTGGGCCTGTTGTGCATGGAGGTAGGTGCTGAAATGCAGAAGCTGAGTGTCCAGAGACGATCGTTACCATGACTGATCTTCCCGACCACACTGGCTGACTCAGGGTGCATCCTGACGAAGCTCCTCCATGTTAGACTTGCCATATGTTCATCTGTGTGAACAGATCCAATGGGTTCAGAAGTAGAAGGTAGGAAGAGGAATATTTTGTCCTCCTGGCCACTTTTACCTTCTGGGCTAAAGTGATTTGCTTCTCCTCCACAGACGATGCTGCCTAGCACTTGGAACTACTTTAATTAATCTTTTTGGGGAAGAAGGTGTTTTGAAAATGTGGCAGGCGCTCATGAGATAGATAATGGATTGATGGTGAGCGCATAAGGGGGCCCAGCAGCGTGCTCGTGGCTGGTGAGGAGGGGGTGTTGAACATAATTCGGGGGAAGATCCAGCCCTCCAGGACAAAAAATGAAAGAGGCATTTAATTGGAACACTTAGCAATCACAAAACCAAGACAGAGGTTAAATTGTTTTGAGCAAGAGAAATTAATACATTAAAGGTTACATTTCCAACTGTGAGGCTGTGAGCTGGGCTCTTCAGTGGTGTCAGAATTACATAAGGCAGGAGAAATGCCTCTGAAATGATTGTGGAATCATTAACAAAAGGCAAGGCAGAGTAAGACACTTCCCAGCAGGAGGGTACGAAGAAGAATAAAGACATGGAGAGAGCTCATTAAGAATGAATTGCAGACCATAAACATTTGAAACCACTAAGTGTGGAGTTCTATCTGTTATCTAATGACTCAGAAATTATAAAACTAGCAATGACTTTCAGAAAAGGGGTTGACTTTGCAGGAGGTTGTTTGCCATTACACACGTAAAAAGGTATTTTTTTCGGTCGGGGGAAAAAATCTCTCATCTTTGTAAATCAGCACAATTTAAGCAACTTCAGCTATCCTTGACAGATTTTTCTTCTGTATAATTACACATTGTCTCAGATTTAGTTATGAGGATATTGAAATGAACGTGCGGGGAGGGGAAGCCATGGGGGTGGCGGGGAGGAGGAGCAGGGAGAGACAGAAGTCCACACCTTGCCATCGAACTGCAAATTGACTCACCACTTTGTCTTCAGAAGGATCTAGAAAGCTACACTGAGAAAGCCTTGCCAGTAAATCCTCCAGAGTGGACTCATGCTTTGTTTTGATTGAGGGAGATTCCATTTGTGTTGCTGTTAATTGCATGGTTTGTTAGACAAAGAGTCGGGCTAAATGAAATGAGATAATCCATCCGTGGAACTCACTCTCCCATCCCCCTTGCACACACTCCTTTAGGCAAGAAAAAGGGACACTTGGAACTTGAATGATTTAAGACTCCATACTCCGGCCATGTGCGAACTCTTTAATCTTCCAGAGTATTTGGTACCACACTTCCAACTGCCCTTTATTTTGCGATTAACCCAAGTCAAAAATGCCAGAAAAGCATCAAACCACATGACTGGGCGTCACACCCGGGTCTCTAAAGTGCCTCTCGGGAAAAGAGATGAAGCTCCTGTAATGTGCTGTCCTTCCGGAAAGAGCAGAGTTCAGAGCTGCTGTGGGATGCCCTGGAAGGAGAGAACAAGACTGTCCTAATGGCTTTTAGAAGCCAAGGCTTTCCCTGGGCAACGCGCTGTCCAGTGGGCTCTAGTATTCCACTGCTCCATTCGCAGACAGCTCTTTGTGAAAGTTAGCACCGTCTCATCCTCCCTGGGCCCCACAAGAAATGGCGGAAGTTGACAAAGCCTGTTTGAGCCTTTCCAAATGCCTCGTGATCTGTTGCTGCCATTAATCCTTCCTCGTGCATAGCAGGGTGGGGCCAGCTTTCTCATCCTGCCCCAGCAACCAGTTAGAGGGACAGTATTAAAATGAACCACAAGATATCTGAATAACTACTGGTATTAAGACAAATTCACAAGTGAAGATGTTCATCACAAAACTCGGTAACCAAGGACCTTGGGGGCCTCCTTGATGAAAGCTACTCATCTGTCTTCCAACCCTACAGTTCTAAGATGCAACATTCTCCAGGTGCTGGACATTTCCCAGATGAATGGAAGCTCCATTCTGTCGCCGCCCTTGCCATCGGACTGCTACTGCCTGCGGTTGGCAACATCCTGAAGAGACGAGTGGTCTTTTCCGTTGCCTGGTGGTCTTTTCCAGTGAGCTTCTAAGTGAGGGCACCTTGTAGTATTATGCTCAATATACTCAGTGACTTACTGGGGTTCAAGAAGATTATATATATAATGTATACCTATAATATAGGCATTATGTGTGTATATATATATATATATTTTCTTTTTTTTAAGAAGAAAGTTAGCTTTATGAGCATCTTTCCAGGTTGACATTGGTGCCTTCTATTTTCAGTGTGTTAGATACTCAATGACATGTGTCTCACAGCCGTTGAGGTAGGTTGAGGGTAGGAGGGGACTTTATGAAGCAGAAGGCAAATTGACAATGGCGTTCAGGGTATTGAAGTGTATGTATGCCCAGTTAAATGGCTCTACAAATCATATTTTCTAGTTTTAACCAAATCTACCGTTGCAAAATGGACACATGACTTAATAAGAGTCTCAAAAAGCAACTTCAGGTTAAAGGTAATGCTAACAATGCAATAACAAGCCACCAACCAGAATCGCTAACTTTGACATTTCCACTTTTGATAGGAGTGCTGTCTCTGCCACAATAAAGGTCTAATCTGACAAAAAGTTGACCCAAAATTCTAAAGTGGCCAAGAGTACAATTGGAAATATGTGTTCATAACCACTGTCCTTAAGGGTGAAGGTCAACTCAAGTGTTCCTTATATATATTATACCTTTGTGAGTTATCATTTCCAACAATGGTAACACTATAATGAAGTACACGTTATATATTAAGAAGAACCTGAATTTTGAATGGTTCTTTAAATTGTATCGCAGTGACTTAAATCAGCAGTCCTCAAATTTTTGGTCCCAAGACACCTTTACACTCTTAAAATTTATTGGTGGCCTTAAAGTGCTTCTTTTTATGTGGGATAGATCTACTGGTATTTAGAAATGAAAACTAAGAAAATTAGAAATATTTCTTTATTAATTCATTTAAACACATCAATAGACAAATTGCTGTTTATTTTATGCTAACATAAGTAACATATTTTTGATAAAATAACTATATTTTCCAAAGCAAAAGAATAGTGAGGAGAGTGGCATTGCTTACACTTTTGCAAATTATCTTCAGTGTATGGTTTAATACATATCTGGATTTTGGTATCTGCTTCTGCATTTAATCCATTGTGATATATTGCTTTTGTTAGCCTTATACAGCTATGTAGATGGAAAAGGGAGAAATATTTTAATAGTCTTTTTGGATAATTGTGTATATTCTTCTCTGATACTATACCAAAATTCAATTTGTGGATACTTCTTAAAAGTTAATAGTAATATGGAATCTGAAACCACACCAATGAACTTTTGTACTAATATTAAAACCCACTGGTCCTTCTTGCACTTTGAATGTATTTTTTTACTCATGCGTGATTTTATAACACTTTGCAGTGGTTTGAATGTATTGGTCCATTAAGCTATGCAGATCTTCCAAATGTTGACACATTTCATTATACACAACAAAATATCACATTTGTTAATATTACCCAATGTCATCAGCAAAGTCTTCGAGTTTTGGGAGGCAGTCAAGCTCTTGGTGATAGACAATGTTTTTCAAAATTCTAATTTTCACTTGAAAGATTGAATTTTATCCTTGGCAACAAATATCGTCAGTTGTTTTCCTTATAGTTACAGGCTGACTCGATTTGTTTTGAGAAAGTATCTGCCAAATACCCAAGTGTGAATAACCATAGCTTGTCTGTCAGTCATTCTCTGAGGAAAGATGGTGTCCTGCGAACAAAGTGGCTAGTTCAGCTCTCAGATCCAAACATCCCATCCCTTCAGCATGCAACTCAAGTGCTTCATATGCAATCTACACTTCTTGACTCAGAATACTAAAAAGATATATATTCGAGGGTTAGAATTTAATAAAATAATAATTCTATTGATTTCACCAAGGAAGTGAAATCGGATTTTTTTTTTTGGAAGGCGGATTTGTGGCAGTGAAAAGTATAGTGACTACTGTGTAGTGTCTAAGTGCCCACAATTCTGCTCACTATTGACTGTGGACCATCAGAGCAAAGATCAGCCCAGTGGCAAATAACGCCCAGAAGTAGACTGTAATAATTTTGGCCTCATGAACAGACTGAACAGGTCTTGGGGACCCCAAGTGACAATGAGATAAATGCTAATTTAAAGCAAAATTTTCAGAGATGATGAATATTCAATCATATTGCTTAAAATAAGAAAATTAATAGAAATCAGTTAATTTGAAAGTTGAACCATTAGTAAATAATTTAAAATAGTATTTATGTAATCTTATTTTAATATCTATTTCTTATAGATTATAATAGACACAATACCAGTATAGCAGTAGTTTTATAATTTATAAATAAATAATTATACCTATATAAGGTCTGTGTGCACAACCTTTTATTTTCCCCGCTGGAAGGTGTTCATAAGCAAATAATTTGGAGCTCACAGCTTTGGTCCTAGAAGAGAGCCTGTGTATGCCAATCCTACAAGGAACCTCTAGGAACCTTTTATTCTTAGATAGCCTTATGGTGAAGGGAGGGCTTGGGATTAGTGAAGGGGGAATAAAACATCCCATAGGGAATGGAAGGGCACTAATTGAGCCACTTGGAAAGCAGCATTGGGCCGGGAATAGAACATTTCCCCAAGGCTGGAAACCCTCCCCTCCACATCCGGTCATTTACAAAGTCCCTTAGACCTCACTTCCTTAACAACTCTGGATCCTTCCACTTCCCCTGTCTCCACCATCTTGGTTCAGGCCTCTTTCCTTCCCACGTCTGCATGCCTGTGCCCTTCTTCATGCCACGAGCATAGACTTTCCAACACTGGACACTCACTTCTCCTTGAAAAGCCTTTGGTGTTCCTGTTCCTCTACCTTCAGGGTAGAGCTCCAGTTCCTTAGGACGGAGCTCGTGCCTATGTCTGGACTGCCGCTTTCCCTCTTGGGCCTCATCTCTCCCCACCACCCCTTTCCCCAGAAGTGAAACTCTGTTTTGCATATGTTGTTTCCTCTTCTAGGAATGCTCTTCCCCCACCAACCTCCTGCCCTCTACCTTGTCCTTTTGCTTTGCACCCACTCCCCAATCCCTGATCTGGCTTAAACCTTCAAGAATCAGATCAAGTTTCATTTCCTTTTGGAAGATCTTTCTTATGTAATTTTGGTTTCAAAACCCTCATTCTACCACTTAATGTCTTTAGACTGTAGCTGCATTATTTACCCTTTCTGGGTCTCTGAATTTCACTGTCACCTATAAAAGGCTGATGTCATTGCTTACCATGAGCATTAAGTGAGATCAATATACAGAAAGTGTCTAGGATGGTACTAGACTCGAGTAGACTAGTGTTAAAGTAATAACTAATAATAGTATCTCTCTTGCCATCTGAATATCCCCTTCAACCTTTTAACACTATGCTGCAAATGCACATTTACATTCCTTTGTCACGATCTTCCTGTCATCAGGGGCTGCCTCTAGTTCCTTCTCATGTCCCTAATGTCTGACACCATGCTAGCATACTGCAACTACCCAATAAATGCTTATTATATGAATGACAAAATCAGAGAAATGAGAAATAAGGGGTGAGAAACATGGCTTCCTCTGCCTAACATGGCAGCCACTAGCCACATGTGGTTTTTAAAATTTAAATACATGTAAATTAAATCAAATTAAAAATCAGTCCCTCAGTCATCCTAGCCACACTTTAAGTGCTCAACAGCCTCATTTGGCTAGTGGCTGCTACATTGGACAGCAGAGATCATGGCGCATTTCCATCCTCGCAAAAGTTCTGATGAGCAGCGCTGCACCGTGACACTTTCCAAATGGAGCTGCTGGCTTCACATATCTCTGTCTAAAAGCCTTGCATGCGAATGCCTTTGAGATGGAAAAAGTGATAATGTTACTAATATTAACAAGACATAAAAACTCCAATAGTCAGGTAAGTATTCAACAACGCTCTTGGCAGCGCACGTGGAAGTCATGTCCACAGTGGAAGGGAGGGAGGGTCATGGGACCAGTCTGCTCAGCACTTCCGTCCTACCCCAGGAGGGTCCTCTGCCTGGACAGGGTGGCCAGGTGGGGAAGCGAGCCCTGCGACTCAGTGGTGCCATTATGGAGATTGGACCGCTCATGAGCTTGACTTGACATCGGGACAGGAACCACCATTGTGTCTGTTCTGCTGCCACACGGCGTGTCGCCACAGCCAGAATGGGATTTTAATGGCCTTTGGGGGAAATATTTGATTGTCGTTTGTAGAGCCTGTCATCACTGATGGGCTGTCTTTTCCTGGGAAGTGACACGACATTCCTTTTTCATTTGAGCTGCCCCATCTCTCCGTGGGCGTCAGCCCATCTCTACCAGAATGCCCATTGTTGTCACGATCATGCCAAATTGGTGGACTGTGCCCTAGACCCTCATTAATCATGACCTTTCATTTAGTTTTAAATAGAGCAATAAGCTAGTGCATATGAAGTTTGCCCGGAGGCTAATTGTGAGTCCAGGGTTCACAGGAGGACAGTTAATCGGAGACTGCCATGGCTTTGTCGGCCCCTCTCTTGGTCTAGAACTTCCTCTTATGCTCATGCCAGACCCTAAAAGTGTGGCCAAAATGGGCGCTGGCTTTTTGGTCCTGTTTTCCAGTTACTTGGATAAGAGGGCATTGTTTGACTGCATCCTGCCAAGGTAGCAGAAGTCAGGGACAGCTTTCAAGTATTCAGTGCCAGCAAAGACTCGGTGGCAAGTCGGGCTTCCCTGGATCTGAATTATACATGACCTAGGTTTTCAGGATGATTAATAACCTGCGGCACTGTGCTCATGTGGGAATGTGACTCACACAGACTCTGGCAGAAATCTCAGGTGAGGGGAAAGGTGTCCTCGGGCTAGGGGCCCATCCCGCTGCCAACTCTGGACCATAGGATGGCAGAGATTGGAGAGACATTCGAGGTCATCGAGATCCCACGTCTACTTTTGTAGACAATGAGAAAGAGATCTGGCCAGGGAGAGGTGCTTCCCGGAAGCAGGGCTAGAACCAAGTTCCCCTGACTTCTGGTCTTGGATTCTCAACATGGCACTTGGCTGCCTTCTCGTTCACTTGGATGTCGATTGTTCTGTTGCTAAGAAGTGCTATCTCCCTACCTGAAGCGTAAGCTTCATTAGGAGAGAGACCTTCTCCTCTTTTTCTTTAGCATTCTCCGTAAATGTAAAGTCGAGCTAGGGAAGACAAAACTAACACACATGCAGAGGAATTGTATACTAACCCATGTGTCGAGTAGGATGGGAATTCAGATGAAGGAGATACTCAAATGGACTCAAATCATTAGAAAAGCTTCATCATACCTGAGTTTTCTCTTGGCAAGGAGACAGAGAGAGGGAAGATATTCTAGGTGAGGGCGTGCCCGCACAAAGATGGGGACGGGAAGCAGGTCTGTTTGGTTGGAACAAGGGGAACCCACAGAAATTGTGGGGAATGAGGTGGGAGGGTTGCTCCCTGCCCCAAAAGCCAGGCTCAGACATCTGTGCCGGCTCAGGAGCTTCCGGGGCTCTGGGCTGAGTGGATGGTGCCACATGTGTTTGTGTATGAACATGCATGCTGTATGTGTAAGTGTGTGTGAATGTGCACCTGAGTATGCATGAGTGTGTAAGTTACATGGTGTGTGCATGAGTGTGAGTGCATGAGTGTGTGTGAGCATGCATGGTGCAAGTATGTGAGCATACACATGCACGAGTGAGGTGGGTGTATATGAACATAAGGATGTGTGCCTGGGCACATATGGTGTATGTGAGAGTGGGTATGAGGGTGTGTGTGTGTAAGCTGCGTGGTGTGAGCATGTGTGCACGTGCATAAGTGTGTATGAGTGTGTGTGAGCTACATGGTCTGTGTGTGAGTGTGTACGAGTGTGTACAAATGTGTGTGAACTGCACGGTGTGTGTGTGAGCATACATATGCATGAGTGAGCATGTGTGCTATGAGCGTGTGTGAGCATGCTTGTGCATGGTGTGTGTGAATGTTTGGGGGGGAAGCGGATGAGGTGGTAGTGATCAGAGGAACAAGGAAAACCTCCTCCTGCACCAACCGACCCTGGGAGGGGCATGTCGCCTACCCCGGGACTCGGACAGGCCTGCAAACTGCAAACCAAAGAGGAAAGAGAAAGCTAATCCTCGAATGGAGAGGAGCACGGGCCGCAGGTCTCCTCCCCTGGGAGTGTTGTGCGCGCGGAGCTCTTGTGTCAGAGAGCACAAGTGGCCCGCCAAGGTCAAGTGACTCCTGGCCACCGGGAAATCTGCACAACAGCTCGAAATGAGTGGGAACGATGCCTCAGAACAACGAAACACCAGCACACAAGCCTAGAAAGGAGAGAAAGAGAAAATCCTGAAAGATACCACTCCTGACACCCACGTGCAGCAGACAAAATTTGGAAGGGGGTGGAAATTCAAGATGAGAGAAATGAGAAGGGAAACGGAGATACGAGAAACCCTGAGTGTGACGTTTCCCTTGGCGCCAGTGCACAGCGAGATCCGAGGCAGTGCTCCCTCTCGGGGGACTGCTGTGTGACTGCCGGAGGCTTGGCTACCTGTGCGTGCTCAGAGGCGCGGGCCGCTGCAAACGCGGGGAGTGGGAAAAGCACGGCAGATAAGAACCGAGATTTCTGATTCACTGTGGACCGAATAAAAACCCCTCACATGCAGGTGTCTAAGAAACCCCCACGCTTATTTATAGCCATTGATGTCCTGTATGGCCGCGCCCATATAAACAAACACAGACAACGCAACCCCCAAGGGAGGAGTGGAGCACTGGGGAAGGGAGGTACAAAACTCCAGCAGTTGGACTCCAGGTAACACAAGTCAAGGGTAATTTACCCTCTATTTAAAATCCAAAGGCATCTTTTTACTGGGAGCTCTCGGCTCTCCTCTTGCCATTTGGAAGAAAAGAAAAGAAATGCTTTGGGATTTCGAGGTAAAATTTCACAATCGGTATGTCTTTACTTTCTTTCCCTTCAACCAAGACATCCTTTGCTGGAGTCCTTTATCTAGGGCTTTGTATACATATTTTTAATCCTATACAAAAATGATAGGATGTCAAGAAGGATCTATAATAACACCATTTTTTTTATTTCACTTCAAAGACTTGGCAATTTCTGATCCATGTGACATTCACACTCCTTCAGGGTCAAACAGCATCTTGCAGCCTTCATAAAATGATTAAATATTTTAAACAGCTCCTGCTTATACCTCCATCGCCCCTGGAGACTGATACTGTTATCGTTTTTGTCAAAGCCAGTTTCCATCCGCATTTGTCATTCCTGCTTGCATTTATGAGTTATCAATCGCCACGTCAAAATGCAAAATAACTGATGTTCTTTGGGCGGTATTGGATGGTCTATCTGGGGCTTTTAATCAATGCTGATTTTTATTTTCCATACCCATACATAAATCTTTACCATTCTGGGCCACATATAATGCGTTTGTACAAAACGCAGTGACAGAAGCAGTAGTTATATTATCAAACATTATACCTCGGGGCTAACTGAGTACCAAGGGCTTTCAAAAGGGAACATTGGGAATTGCCGTGCGGGAGACAGGATCGCAGTGCAGAATATAAGGAATTGGTTGTTGTCGTTTATAAATCAACATCCTGCTAGCTAATCCTTCTCACTTAAATACAGCCCAAATTCTTTCCCTGATCCTCTGCAACTTAGTCATTGTTTTTTAAAAGGCAAAGTTTGCATAATCTGCACAAATAATAATGAGCTGTATTTTCTATTTCTTCAACTTTTCCCTAGGGGCATAAATTCAAATGGCAGCATGTAACTTTTTCAGGAATAGCTCCTTTTTAACTGATAACTGGAATTTTCCATGTAATGTTTCACCCCCACGTCGATCTAAGAGAGAATTTGCTTTGCCCTTTAAAAGGGCATTTGCCTGGCTGAACAGTAACTGTTGTAGAAATCATTCAAACAAGACACTCGTGCCCAGTGGAATCCTGGTGCACGCAGACACCCAAGGCCATGGGAAACCACTTGGATATCTTTAAAATGAAGCAAGGAAGTATAATTAAGCTCAGGGTGGAATACAACAGAAGTGTGCAGCCAGTGGAGTCCAAGAACCCACAGGTATTCACGAGCTTTCTTGAAAGATTAAAGCACATTATCGTGGCTTCCAAGTCTACTCATTGCCATCCGCTGGCTTCTCCGCGGACCCGCTGTAAACTAATTGGCCTTTGCTTCTACTTTGGGCCCATCTTTCATCTCAGGACTTGAAACTGCCGTCACTTAGCTCCCCTGGCAGCCGAGCCAGTGACAGGGTAAGGTTTGCAGCGGAAGGGGCTTGGGCTTAATTAGTTCTCTGGGACTTGCTGCAGAAATCAAGAACCCAAACGGTTGCTGCTACAAACTTACTTTTAGAAAGCTTTGCAGTTGCAAAGTTGTCCCCCAACATTTGACACAGGAAATTAAAGACGAGAGCCAGCGAGTCTTGTGGCAGGATGACCAGTAGCCAAGACTGAGGTGAGATCAACACGTTCTGGAAACTCGGGGCCGGTCCTCGACCAGGGTGTCATTTGAAAGGCAGTTTCAAAAAGCAACGTCTGAATAGCTAATTCAGAAGAGTACGGTTTGATGAAAATGGCTTTCTCTACTGCGTTTCAAGAGGCAATATGTTCTGTATTGAATTCAAGCACTCACAGCTTCACAAAATCAGTGAGTAGCCAGCCTCATTTGGCAACTTGTGTGTTCAATAAGCAGCGTGTGATAACTTCAACATTTATTTATCTGCACATGGGGAGACCAACTCACTCACCAAATAAGAAGCCTTTGCCACCTCTGTGATTTCCAAGGAGGCGAGAGCAACGTGTCTTCAGAACGGCCATGCAAAATCAGTAAGCAAGGCCGGACTGTTGACGGTGAGAACGGCTAAGCATGCTCAGCTGAGCCCTTGCTCTGTGCCTGGGATACTCGAGGCCAAGTTCAACTCCCCTGACACTGGGTAGGTCTTCAAATGTTGGGAAAATGACTATCCCTAATTCCTGAGTCCTGTTGCTTGAGTGTTTGTTGGGTCCTGCTTACTTGGTTTGGTCTCATGTCCTTTCTGCCTTTCTCCTTGCTCCCTCCTTGGGGCACCCTCAGCACTGTCTGAATGCCCATAAACCACCGGCATTGACCACAGCCGCCATATGTAGCCGGATCAGGCCACAACAGAGTAGCATTATAACCACTGTCATCCTGAACACTGCTCTTCTAGTCACGCGTTCCACGTTTGATTTATTTGTTCACTCAACAAACATTTGTAGAGCACCTCGTGTGTCACGTGAGGTGTGAGGCCCTGGGCACACAGTGGCTTGGCTTCACGATACTCACGAGCGTGGTGGTGCTTCCGTGGGGCCAATACTTCTTGGTGGCCAGGCCTGCTTGTCCCATTCTTCGGGGACAACAACACAGCTGGCACTGAGCCAGACTACAAAATGCCCTTCAAAAATATTTCCGTAGGGGTGTCATTCAGGGCATCATTCAACCACAATTGGTTTGATTAATTTGGTTGTCTTAAAAGCGGTTTGGAGAGAACACCTATTCCTCAGTCACTCAATGCAAGTGAACCTCGGGCCTCTGAGGGAGCAGGGAGGGAGGTGCTGGTGAGGACGCTGGAACTTCAAGGAAGAAACACAAGGCTGCTTTCTGAGGGGTCAGAGGACCGCGGGGTCTGAAGCCACCTTGCAGTAGGGCACAGCCCCGAGGAGATGGCCCTGAGGTGACAAAATCCTGGGAAGAAGAATTGTTGAATTTACTGGGCAATATACTATTCCTTCCTTCTTGCAATGTCTTTACTGAGTTGCAATTTGAATGTGGTGTGATTTCAAGCTCAGTATTCACGGTCTTTCGGCTTAACACCAGACGGACTTGGAAATGTACCTGTATCTACTGGAGTGGTTTTTAACCAGGGGCAACTTTGCCTCTTCCTCTGGGGGCATTTGGCAAGGTCTGGAGATGCTTTGGGGGTAGAGGATGGGCGGTCTACTGACATCTGGTGGGGTGAGGCCATGGATGCTGGTAACTATCCTACACCGCACGGGATGGCCCCCACAGCACAAAGTGAACTGGCCCCAAATATCAACAGTGCCAGAGTTGAGATGCCTTGATTGATACACAGCAAAATCCTCCCAAAGTACATATCTGCATGGAAAGGAAAAAAAAAAAAGGAGGAAGAAAGAAAGAAAAATGAAGCTGTTTGTAATATGAATTTATATATTCTAGCCAGTGCAAGATAAGAGAAGACAATGTGTCTTCTATTTTCTGCTTGATAAGAATTGATAAATGTTTATTAATATGGTATTTTTAAACCTGACTTTCTTTTATTATTGAAGTATATAATCTAGAAACACTGTTTCTATAAAGACACAAGGTATGGATATAGATGTAGTTATGACATGTTTAAACAGCTAAATTGCATTTACATTGAGATGACTAGCTTTGGAAAAAGCAATGCTTTTCCTATTTATTTTAAATTTTGGATGAATTACAGCAAATGCAGTTAAATTTAATTTCTGGATTCATGAAAAACTACGCATGATGGCTGTTTTGCCTTGTCATAACAGCATGTGTGTCAATATTTCTGGGTGAAATCAAAGACAAATTCCAAATGACAACTTTGCAAATCATTCCAAAAGAGAACACTGAGATTTTTGGCAAAGGGTCCATGCTCTCTCCATCTACAACTTTGGGATAAATCTTTGTTGTTATTTGTAAAATGTATGCATATCCTATCTTGAGGCAAATATTCTAGAAAAGAGTGTGGGCTCTTGGCTCAGACAGGCTTTCATTTGAGGCACAGTTCTGTCTGTCTGGCTTGAGCAACTTATTTTAACCTGCCTGTCCCTTTGTTTTCTCTTCCACAAAATGGGGACAAATAATGGATGCACTTAATTTATGAGGTTGTTGTAAGGCTTACTGGAAATCCAGGACCCAGATAAGCATTCAGTCAGCATTTTATCATTATTAATCTTACCACTATTATTATTGTAATGACAAAATTACACCGTATGCTCATTCCATGTGTATTGGTTTCCTAAGGCTCCTGTAACAAGGCACCACAAACTGGGTAGCTTCAAATAACAGGAATGTATTGTCTCACAGTGCTGGAGGCCAGAAGTCCTAAATCGAGGTGTCAGCAGGGCCAAACTCTCTGAAACCTCTAGGGAGAGGCCTGGTGATGCCTTTTTCTTAGCTCCAGAGTGGCTGGCATTCCTTGGCTGGAACATGTACCATGCCAATCTCTGTCTCCATTGTCCCATGGCATCCTCCTGTGTGTCTCTGTGTCTTCTCTCCCTTCTTGTAAGGACAGGAGTCACAGTGGATTTGAATTAGGGCCCATCTGATGGAGTATGATGTCATTTTAACTTGATCATTCCTGCAGAGATCCTGTTTCCAAGTAGGACTACATTCACAGTATTGTAGTTTAGGAGGTGACCTATCTCTGCAGGGGCCACAGTGTAGCCCACAGCACCACGCTTCAAAGCAAGACCCTGAGTGAATGGACTTTGTTGAGCTTTAGTGGAAAATGGAAGAAAAAGCCCAACACTCTTGAGGTGTCATAGTGTGATGGCTCTCATCTGAGGACTTGAAGAAGCATGATAGATGGCCATGCCTGTGAGGGCAAGAGACACGCAAAACAAGGAAATGGAAATGTAGGGTAGAACTCCCTGGGCTGCACACGTAAGCAGGGAATCATAGAGAAAAATGAACTCTGGGATCCAGGGCCTAACCCTGATTTGCAGGGTCCTCCTGTGAAGCTTCTATGAAGCAAGTATGAAGGCTGTGTGTTTATGAGCCTTCATCCATGTCACTGCGATGAGCTGCAGGAAAATCCTTAATTTTGTCCCCATCCCCCACCCTTCTCCTGAATTCCCCTTTCATGACGGTCATGTTGGAAGACGCAGACTCAGAGCCAGCCCACCCACGTGGGGCCAGCACTTCGAATCCCTGCCCACAAGCCTAGCAGCACCTAGACGAGGTATAGGTGGAACTGTTTTGTGACGGTCCACCCTTCGTGTGGCTGGTTGATTTTCATCAGGTCCCGATGCGTGAATTTGTCCAGTGTTGCCCAGGGGTGCCAGACACCAGTTTTCCACTTAATACTTTCTCTGGCCAACCAGTGACGTCACTTCCTGTCATGTGACCCTTCACTAAACTTGACTCACATTCCTTATGGTCCATCCCATGAGATGCTAGAACACAGATCAGTGGGGAAACAGCAGTCAAATGGTGTTTGAAGCCACCGGCAAGGTAACTGGTGGAGTTATACCTACTGTGCATTTCCATTTGCAGATGTTTGGGCAGACGTGTAGCCAAAAGCAGTGCCCCAAACTCAACTTCCGCACCAGGCCAAGTTTAGTTTTAAGGTTGACGGAGAGATAGGTGTACAGTCGATGTCTGCTTGGGAAAACGGGTGGCTTAATTCCCATGAAGACCCTTTGATGCTGCCCTCCCTAAGCCTCAGAAGGCCACGGCGTGTGGCCTCTCCCACCTGCCTCTTTAGCTTGTCAGTTCTCCTCGGTCTCTGTTTCTAGAGTGACTCCCCCTCCAGCGACCCCAACCTTGCGTGGATCGCATCCGCTGCTGCTGAGCGAGGCTCGCTTCTTTCCGCTTCTTCTGCTGCAGTTTGTCCTATACATAGCTGGCAGGATAATCTCCCAAGAACGCTATTTTCATCAAGCTACTCCCCTGCTGAAGAGCCCACAATAGCTCTGGATTATCTTTGTCCGCCCACTTCTATTCTTCTCTGACCTTGCTTCCCCAGCCCCCAAAGTTGTGTCCTCTCCAGCTGTGTCGGATCCTCTCCTTTGACTATAAGAACCACATTGTGCTGCGTTTACTTGTGTCCAGTTGGGTCTTAGATGTGGTTTGCCTCATGAAATCCACCATAAGATATGCAATATGTTTCTTCTTTATTGGGTATGACCTCGATAATAGTACTTTAGCATAATGGTGGGGAGTCTGCACTGTGGAGTCTGACAGACCTGAGCTCAAGTGCTGGTTCTGCCTTTTCTTCCCTAAGTGACCTGGAACAAGTTAGCTAATCACTTTGTGCCTCATCTGTAAAATGTGGATGGTAGTGTTAATGATACCTACCACTCAGGTTGTTCCTGCAAGTGGCTTACAGGAACTCAATAACTTAGCTTCCCTGTTCTTGCTGTGTGTGTGGCATGGGCTCTTGATAATGCCGATCAGAAGAAGATGTGTGCCAGGAGACAGCAGTTAGGACGTCAGGGTCTGCTTTGTCAAGGTCAATTTTAGGTATTAACATTTGAGGATCATGTAAATGCCTCGAGGCTGGGTTTCTACAGGCTGCATACTGAACTTTTCATGTATCCTGGTCTCTTGCTGAGGACTTTCCCCACCTGAGCCCTGGGTCGTCTCCACTTTGTCCATGCTGAGTGTGGACTTCCCACCTCTTCCTCATTTCTCTATGGTCGAGGCGTTCCTAGTGTTAGGGCACCTGCGTCTGTGAGGGGGGGCGCATCTCGCTCACCGTCCCACCTCCAGCGCCAAGCACCCTGCCTGGAATGCAATCCATGCAGATAGAATACATGCTTTGGAATATTTTGGGTTCACCCAGAAATGAAACCCTGCAGTTGGTTACCTGTGGGCCACTGAGCTCCCACCTTGTGAAACCTCCAAAGAAGCTGAGTAACACATGGTCACCTGTGAGGGCCACTGTGAGAGGGTTCCTATGGGACACGGGGCTGAGAGTGTGAGTGAGGAGGCTGAGCTGCGCCTTCTATCTGCTACCCCAGGATCGGAGGACGCCCCGTTGTACGAAGGATTCCTGTGTGCTGTGACTAGAGGGCTTCGAATAGGCTGCCTCGTCTTTCTCATTTTGAGAGGAGTGCGGCACTTTCCTCGTCAGGTTATTGAGAGGGTGACAGAAATCATACCAGTGAAACAGCAGGTAGAGTGCCTGGCAAGCGTAAGCACGCAAAAAAAGGCTTACTGAATAATAATTCCAGTCTAGGTCCCGCTCTCAACTAGATGGTGCGACTTCTGTGTATCATGGGCACCTCCACTTAGCATCTCTGGAGAGGAGTCTGTCGCTCCCAGTGCTTACCCCTCAACCCATTTATCACGTCTTCCCCTTCTTCTCCGTCTCCTTGGCTGTGCAGGCTCTAGGCAAGCTCCCCTGTTTTATAGGTTCTGGAGGTTCCCTGCGTCCCTACTGTCTCACCATGCCCTGACAGAGGCACCGTTCCACAGTGTGCCTGGACCACAAGCGAGGTAGACAGTCCTTGTTTTATTCTGAGCCTGAGAAACTGCTCCTGCTCATTAGGGTTTGCCTGTCACCTCTTGCCTTGGTATTATAGGTGATGCACACACCAGCTCATTATGTTGGAAACAACTCCTTTCCCCCCTGCATACTGACAAGAGCACCTCAGTGATGCCCACTGTGTACCGGTTAGGTAGGGTGCATAACAAACTGTCCCTAAAGTTGTGACTTCAAACACCAGCATGTTATTTAGCTCACAATTCTATCGGTCAGCAACATGAGCTGGACTCAGCTGCCTGGTTTCTCAATCTTGGCAGTGACCAGCAGCTGCCAGGATGGGGAGGCTGCTGGCTAGTCTGGGACAGCCTCGGCCAGCACAGCCTGTGTCTCCTCCAGCGGGCTAGCCCAGGCTTGTGCACATGGCGGTGGGCAGGTCCCAGGAGAGTGACAGGGTGCCAGGTCTTGAGTCCAGGTTCAGAGCTGGCATGCTGCAACTTCTGCCACACTCTCCGGGTCAAAGCAAGTCACCTGGCCAGCCCAGATTCTGGTGGGGGCAGGGAAGACTTTAGCTCTTGATGAGAGGAGCTTTGACGTCACACCGCAAAGCGATACGGGGGCGGGGAGGAGGACAGTGGCTGCTCTCTTTGCAAACAACCTACCATGCCCTTTTCACCGCCCCTCTTGAGTGAGAAGCTCCACATGGGAGCCCTCAGGGGGATGGTTTCTGGTGTGAGAAGGGATGTCAGTCGGGTATAGCGGGGACCAGTCACTCATTGCGAGATAGCCACCCAGGGTCTGCATTTCTATGATTATCCATGTTCATTTATGTCAGGGGTTGGCAAACTTTCTCTCCAAAGAGCTGGATGGTACGTCATGTAGCAGCCTCTGTCACCACTGCCCAGCCTGGCCACTGCAGCATGAAAGCCGCCACCCCCGGTGCGTCCCCAGGCTCCCCGAACGCGTGCACTGCATTGGCCCCACGGGCTTGTGGGCTGGCTCCTGGTGTGTATTCGGATCTGCACCTATTTGTCCGTTTTTGTTCTGGAGGGTCTCTGTACTGGGGCATCTTGTGGCCAAAGCAACGAGGTGTCAGGTATTACTTTTCTTATCACTGAGGAGTCACTTTCCTGGCTTTTCTGGACTTTCTGTCCAGTCGCAGAGGAGTGGTACACCTGCCCAGAGCCCACGGGCCCTCGGAGGCCTGGCCGCACCACTCACCCTCCGCTTTGTCCCGGGGCCGCCCGTCTCCCCACCTTCCAAATGCTGACTCGGCATCTCCCTGAAAATCAGCCCTGGGCCACATTCAATTCCCTGAAATATCATCACAAAGAATATTACAAATAAAAGAATTTGGTAGCATCATTAAATCGTATCATCTTCTTGCTCCAAAGCGAGGCCGCCTTTTCTGGGCTCCAGGCTGGAAGTAACAGCGGAGTATTAAAAAGCAGGCTCTGACAAGTGAATAAAAAGCAAAACTGCACAGCGAAGTGTGCTATTTAATGTAGTGTGTGTGGCGTTTACCCAGGTCTACGTCTGTCATGCACGGCTCTTTTCTGAGAGTGGCACAGACGGGTCTGCATTTGGTTTCCAGAATCAGCAAATTACATTGGCAGAACAAAGCTGTCAGATTTGGTGGTATTTTGTTACAGCCATTATTTCACTTAAGTTTAGACATCTCTTTGCAAAATCAGATCCTACTTTAAAAAATTGCCGTGTTTTGCAACATTAAACAAAATGACAAGCTGGAAAAAAAAAAGTTGATTAGTAAGCAATGTGTTGAGGAAAACTTGTTCAGGTTCAGAAATGAACACTTAAGTCAACAAATGCAGTCAACTTTCTGATCAACAGGAATGTGGTCTGTAATGTGGTGCAAATATTTTTAATGAAGTTATGCTCATTGAAAGCAGAAAGCTGCACCCTAGGCCGCGGGGGTTGGGCACAGGCGGGGTGGGGGTGGAGGGCTGTCACCACCCACAAGCCCTGCTCGTCCCAGAGCCCCCCAGCTCGGTGGCCCCCTCAGCAGCATGGTCTGATTGGCGAGGCCTGTACAGAGGGGAGGTTTCTCCCTTGCCTTCCCCTCTTTGGCTCCTGTAGACACAACCTTCTCCTCAGACCAGCTTCTGAGAAGGGCAAGTTAGCACACACACAGTCCAAATCTTTCTTCTCTCTACTCGGATAGATGAAGCATGGGGGTGGGGGGGATCATACTTTACAAAGGAACGTGCAACTGTGCCATAAAATCCCTAGAATGACCACAGCTTGGAGTGGGACCTGCCCAGGCTACGGAGGGGAAAGGTCCTGTTTTTCACAGACCTCTCCAGCGCATGGTCTGTGCAATTGACCACCGGTTCTATGTTTTGGATTCCATTCCTCCCCTGCTTTCAACTTTCAAGCTGGGAGTCATTGTGGTGATGGAATTTCAAACATGCTTCTTGAAGGGCAGAGGCTGATTAATAATATTTATTCATTCTGGAGGGAGGAGATGAATTTAGAGCCACCATTGAAAGCAGAGGTCATTGAGCTTGTTCTCTAAAGGGCCAGAGTGAATCTTTTAGGATTCTTGGGCCATACAGTCTCTGACCAGTTATTCAACTTTGCTGCTGTAGCTGCCACAGGCAATATGCAAGTGAGGAGCCTCGGTTGTGTCCCAATAAAACTTTATTTACAAAATCAGGCAACACAGTGGGCTTGGCTTGTAGATGAGTGTCAGAGCCTTGACTTAAAGTGTAAGAGGGAAAAATGAAGGGGTCTTCAAGGAGCTGTGTTTGTGGGTAGTGTAGAGGGGGTGCCTTGGAGGGGAGAGTAATGATCATCACGCAAGCGTGGATGAGAGACCATTGTACTTGATTTACACATTTACACCCAGATGACAGAGCTCCCTGGAGGGAGTAGAATGGCCCAATGATGGTGGAGTCAAAAGCATGCTGCATTTTCCTCTTTGAGAACATCCAGTATGTCATGCTAGATTGTTAGCTACTTGGGGAGGAGGAAAGTAAGAAACCTCCCACGTGCTTAGTGTTGGAATACGTGCTCCTTGTGAGTTGGACATTGCTGACCCATTTCACATAAGAAGACATGAAGGCTCTGAGAGGTGGAATAGATTGTCTATGGGTGCTTTCTGAAAGCTCTTTTCACAGTGGGTTCATCTCCAACTCCTCATAGCACCTAGTAGAGGTCTGGACTTGCACTGAGGACCTTGTCACTGCTCGTGGAGCTGGATCTTTTCCCTTCCACTGCTGACGCCTTCCGTGGGGAGCCCCCAGGACCGTGGCGTACTCTCCCCTGCACCGCCTTGTGTCTGTAGGCTGCATTTCCTGGGCTCAGGTGTGGCCCCTGGGAGCCTGGGCGGGAGAGGGGGTAGTTGGAAGGGCAGAAGGAAGGGAGGGAGGGGCCTGGGCATTTCTCCCCCTCTCTACCCTGAGCCGGGTCTCCTCTGTGGCTGTAGTTCTCCAGGGGAGAAGCCTCTGTGGTCACTCCACCTGGCCCTGGGGAAACACCAACCTTTCCCTTGTCCTCCAGCCTCCCGAGGTGATGGCCTTCTGCTTTTGCAGATTTCTAGGCTGCCTCGATGTCCCCTCTTTGGCTTTTATGTAATTCTACTACTTACTGACCCTGGTTGGACTCTGTCTGATATAGGGTCTGTTTTTTTAAGGCTCCCCTTATTTGTAAATATATCACCTCTTTCAGGTAAAATTTGCATTTTAGGTCTAAACCTTGATGCAGAAGAGTAAATTTAACAAGAGCACGTCTGGGTTGTTTTCAGATAAGGCTATGGAGAAGACGTACACCAGCAGACACACTCCTCAAGCCTGGTCAGTTGGGTGCCCAGCTATTGCACCCATAAACTACACCAACCTTTCAAAATATCAAGGGCCCTGTCCCATGGCATCTCACGTTATTTGTCTATGGTCTTCTTAGTCAATTAACGTTGTAAAAAAAAAAATCCCCTACTTCCTGCTAAGAAACAGAAATTGTAAGGCTGTTGTTAAAAAAACAAACTACAGAAATAATACTATTCTGAGGATTTGTTATTCTGCTTCTGATTTCACTCTCATTTTACTTCTTATCTGCAGGAGGGGAGCCTTTTTTGGGGTTGTTATTAAAACAAAACAGGGTCCAAAACCTTTTCCTGTTTTTACTTCTTCATTTCTGTGAATTGAAAACGAAAACTCCAACGTAGGGAAAACGTGACCTAAAACTTCTTGGCTTTGTGACATGGCTCATTCCACTCCTTCTGTAGATTTCCTTATGACTTGGAGCCCAGAGAGAAGCAGAGACATCACGGGCCCATAATTATAGAGCCCTGGGGACAGCCTGTCCTTCTTGTGTTTGGAGTGCGCTTCAGCTGGAATACGACAGACAATGCGTGTGGAGGCGGCCAACCCTCTCATTTTAATGAAAGCCACACTTCCGGTGTACAGCGAAGAAGCCGGGCTCTAAGGTGCTTGGGATCAGCGTGGTTTTTCCGGAAGGCAGTTCTGTAGCTGTGTCCTGATTAAGTGCCCGGTGCTTGTGTGCCTGTGTGCTTGAGTGCGTGCGGGTGCGTGTGTGCAGACGTGTGTGTGTGTGTGTGTGTGTGTACACTCCTGATTAAACAGAGGGAAGTAATCCGTGTGCTGTTGCTGGCAGACAAAATGAAGTCCAGGAAAGGCTCGATAAACTTCTGAGATTTTTGGTGCTGACGAAACTCAGAGTTAAAGAGAAGGAGAGGGGAAGGGAAGGAGTGGGAGGAAGAACGGGCGTGGTGGTGGTGGCGGGGGGGGGGGAGAAGGAGGGCTTTTTTTTTTTTCTTGAGATAGTGAATAATGTCATCGTTGATTTAATTAGCAAATTCTGGATGTGCTGACAAAGGAGATTTTCTTGGGAGATGCACTGGGTTGTGTCAATGCTCTAAATGAATAGGCAGAGCCGAGTTCCTGGTAATAACAGTTGAACAACACAACTCGCCAAACCTCAAACAGTGCATAAATCAATTTGCTGGGAATTAACCACTTGCTTCAAAATTAGGGGTTACTTGACAGGGTTTCAGTGATTAGGTTGTCAGGGACCTGTATTTCTAGCTGGGATTTATCTATCATTGATATAAGTGCGTCTCCTCCTGGGCTGCAGACTTGACTCCTGTCTCCTGGGAAGACGCCGGCTGCCTTCTCAAGGGGACAAAGGCAGGTGGCCGGGGGAGAGCCCCCCCTGGCACGGGGACAATGCGCTGGCTTCTCCAACTCTTCGTGAAGCCTCCAAGGTTAACAGGACAACTGCGCATGAGGGGATGTATTTTAGAAACCCTCCCACATCACATGAGCCCTTGGATAGCAAAAAGAGCTCCACGATTTGTTGAAGAAGAGACCTAAACATGCACAGTTGCCCAGAGAAATGAATGGAAGGCAAGGAGTCGTTCCAAAGTCACTCAGCTCAGGTGGTTGAAGGCGTCGGGCAGTCGGGGGGTATGGGGTGTGGGCCTCTGGGACGGGTGCCCATGAGATGCATGGCCAGGGCCTCCCCTGGGGGCACAGGCAGGAGGGGGAGGGGCAGGGGTGATCCAGTCCTCAGGCCAGCACAGCGCCAGTTGGGGAGGGTTTGCGCCCTGGGGACAGACTCCTTATTCCCCAGACCCTAATTCAGCATTTCCTGCCACTTAGAAACACGCACTCCCATGACAACTCCCTGGCCTGTTAAGTACAGTCCAGAAATTCTATCATGTTCAACCCGTTTTACTCTTCCTCATCCAGCTGGGCCCAGCACCAGGGCCACACACCAGGGAAAGGCTGTGTCTGGTCCCCGCCGCCGCGGCGATCTAGGGCCGGAGCACCTCCATCCCTAACATTGCCTTCATTCTTTCCTGCGACTCCAAAGCTCTGCGTGGCCTCCCGCTTCCTGACCCGGGCTTCTGAAAGCAGTTTGGCAGGTTCAGTCTGTCCTCCCTGGACAGGTGGCCCTCCTGGGAGGCCCAGCTGTGCCTCTCTCTCTCTCTCTCTCTCTGTTCACCTGACCTTCAGCGCCTCACTGCCACGGTGCTTGGAAGTATCTCAGACCAGCTCCCCTGGATTCTCGGATGCCCAGCCTGCCAGTGTCAAGGTCACCTGAGAGGGGATGAGTTCACTTTTCCGGGGTTAGAATAAAATGTTCCTCTCTCAATTACTAGAACATTTCACCGCTTTCACTGCTGCAGACTCAGGATTTCCTCTCTGGGAAAGGTTCTCATGTTCATCACACTTCATTCTCATGTCTCTTCCTGCTCATCTGCTGCCCATTAATTAATCAGTGAAACCCTCCTCAACCTCCCGGAGTCCCCCGCTTGTTTATTCTGATGTCTTCACAAGGCACGTGTTTCTGAGATTGTTCTTCCTCTTCCCTTAAAAAACAAACTGATTTATCAATTTCTGTGGATCGTCCCCCAGCCTCCCCAAACTCCTCCTTACTTTGGCCACATCCGTGGTCTACTGGGGAAAACACTTCGAAGTCTCTAAACTACTTCTTAAAAACAGATTTTTTGAGGCATAATTTGTATTTTATGACATTTACTTGTTTCAAGTGTACAACTCAACGGATTTTTGTAAATTTACAGACTTGCGCAACCATCACCATAGTCTAACCTCAGAACATTTCCATCATTCGCCTCCCCCTCTCCCGCAAGAACTCTCCGCCCAGGACTCCCCATTTCCTCCCCCCACTCCCTAGTAGCCCAAGGCAACCGTGACTGTACTTTCTGTCTTTGCAGATTTGCCTATCCTGCACATTTCTTATAAATTGGATCTTTCGTGTGGTCTTTCGTGCCCGCTTCTTTCACTCAGTAGAAGGTTTTTGAGGTTCATCCGTGTGTTAGCCTGTCACACTTCATTATTTTTCAGAGCTGAATAGTATCCCATTGTGCACATATACTGCATTTTTTTTTATCTACACACCTGTTAACAGATATTTGGGTTTTTCTGATCTGAGCTGCAATTTTGCCCCTGGGCCCTACTACCCAAACAGTTCCACTTTATGGATCCTTCTTTCTCTGTTAAAGGCTACGACGTTTGTCCCCTTCCAAGCGGCCCAGAGGTCCTTAAACACATATTTACGCAATACATTTATTCTCCCTGATCCAAATATCCTTTACATAAACCTCTTCCTGTCTTCAGTTTGTGACCTATCATTAATTCGGTCAACCAATTGATTATTTTATATAAAAAAAGCAAGCAAATAAAAATTGTTTGCTTGATTTGAATTTGGTCAAAGAAATGAACAGAAACAATTGATGCAACCTTGAGCTCACTCTTGCTTTCTTACTCCAATACGTTTGCCCACTGACCAAGTGGACCTTCTTAAATTCTTTTTTTTTTTTTTTTTTGACCTTCTTAAATTCTAACTGTAAGGACATCGGTAGTTTGGCAAGCTCCTCAAAGCTCCAGCTCCAGATAGTGAGTCTCCTGTTACTTTGGACCTGTGTTATTTGGGGGCCTGCTCTGCTCTGTCTTCAGACACACAGCCCTCCACTCAGGGTTTAAGGAAGATGGCCCTATTTGCTCCCATCTAGTTTGGGCTTATTAGGATCTTTCCAATAAAGGAAACAGCATATTTTGGGGATAGCTATGTATTTTTGGAGAGTCAAATGTGTGAGGAATGCTTATGTGCTGTCGTCTCACTTCTAACAAGAAAGTTGCTGCTGGAATGAATGATTTTAACTTGTTGCTTCAGGAGACAGAGTCCTGTCGAAGCTCCTCCATCTGAGCCTCCATCCCCTCTGTCTAATGGACCTTGCTTTCCACGGTACCCTTCCTCTTCTGGATTACCTGTTCACTCCCTTCTGGACATCCTCCGGGGCCAATCTAGAACATTCTCTGTCCCACAGGAGGACATAATGCAAGCATCAGTAACTGAAGATGGGATTTTGCTTCTCTTCTGTTTTCCTCAATCACATCACGGTCACAAAAATCACAACAGGAAACTCCTCACGAGCAGGGTGGTGCTCCCTGCCCGCCTCACCCTGAGTCGTGCATGAGGACTCACTGCTCGAAGATCAGCATCTGAGGTGGTGTCTCTTCCTTCCCACTAAGGAATCTCTTCTCTCATGCTGAAAATGGCCACAGGAACAAAAATGGTTCAAAACGAAGCCATTCTCATGATAAAGACAGTAATGAGGACAAAAAATGGCACAAAATCAATTTATTCTCATGACAACCTTAAGATTGTAATGAGGACAAGAAAAACAGTCTGAAATTTATCAATTCTTGTGACAATCTTGAGACGGTAATGAAAGCAGCAAATGGTATGAAATTGGCCTACTCTCCTGACAGACAGTGAAACAAAACCGGAAAATAGCACCATGTTTATCTACCTCCTTGACAACCCGGGCATGGGGACAAAAACAGAAAAGGTGACAAGATTAACCCATTCCTGTCAAAAATAATCTTGAAAGGGTGGCCTCCACATGTCCTTTAAAAATGACCCCCCCACTGAAATGAGTTCCATGTGTGAGCATCACACCTCGCTGTGGGTTGACGTTCTTCTGGCTTCACCTCAGAGCTGATGGCCATGCTTCCTTATGAGGGAAGGAAAATGAATGTGTGTAGAGGGGCAAGGCGGCCATCGTTCTCCATCAGCGTCTATCTGGCGGTCTCAGAGTGGCCTGGCAATGTGGACTTACCAAAAATCAACTGGGAAGGTGCATATGCATTGGAATGGTACCAATACTCATTCTAGAAACATCCATGAGGGCTTCAAATGATGAGGGGACTGGAGGATGCAGGCATCTCTAGGATTCAGTGAAACACTGCGGCAGCATATTTCTTAGAAGAATGGAGTGTTTTGGCTTGTGATAACTGAACCAGTCTCTGGGGTTTCCCCGTCTCTGCATGCCTTGAGCACATCCCTGAGGGAGAAGGATGCACCAGCAGAACGAGTGCTCACTGCAGTGCTTCTGGGTGCTGGTTAATAATTCAGAGTGATGTTCAGTAGGTCTGGAAGTGGGGGCCAGGAACATGCACTTCAAAAAGGGACTGTCATTCCTGAACACACCGAAGTTTGAGAAACATTGATTTACTGTGTGCGGAGGTGGTGGCTTGAAGCACCTGGATTTATGATTCCAAATCAAAGGCCCCACTCACTAATTCCTTCCTGCTCAAACTGCCATGTTCCACCCTTGACATCACTGATGAATAAGCAGTGGAGGGCCAAGTTTTGATGTCAAGTCAGGTGCCAGTCAGCTTTCACTGGGCTTCTAATAATTATTGATGACTGATGAATGACAGGAATAATGGCTTGCTCTGCTCGGCTGGCAACTCTCAGATAATAAAGAGATGGAAGCCCCTCCAGTGTGACCAGTGGTTCTCATTATGAGGAATGCGAGGCAGCCTGATCTTCCTCTTTGTCTGTCTATTGACGGCTCCAGATGACGTGAGTGATAGGGAAGATGAATATTTTTTATTTGCTTCTTGCAAGTAGGTCAATTTCTTCATTAACGCATTCCTTAAACAATTGGAGGCTGAGCTGAACTCTTGCATTTCTAGTGGAGTTTCTCCATTTTCTTTCATCTCTTTCGTTGATGGCAGTCTTCTCATATTTTTTTGCAGAGTTCAGAGGGTTGGATCTAAATTATAATGTTTTGTCCAATGCTCTGGGTTCAGCGTCTTTCATCCTCACGTTGTTTTAGGATGAGTTGGTCACGTGATGGCTAGGGTAGCATTTCACATTATTTCCCCATGTCCCCTCTCTGGATTCCTCTCTCTCTATCAGTGGCCTTAATAGTCTGAATATTTTCAGTCAGGCTCAAGTCAGGCTGTTGCTGAAGGAGCCATTACAGGAGTGGGTGAGGAGGAATATATAAGGATTGCTTTTAGGTTAATACGAATTTTGTCGTCTGACAACCTTACACGATTCTGTATTTTATTCTAGCAATTCTAGATGGCCCAGGAGCCTCGAAATTGGATACAAGGTTGGGGATTTTCAGATCAATGTCAGTAGACGTGCCAGAGGTTGAAGGGAGTTTAAGGTGGTAGAGAAGGCAACTTTCCAGTAGGTAACCTCGATTCAGGGTCCAGCAGAGTCATGAGGCTAATTGTTTGGTTGAGTTGGGAGGGGGTGAGTGATAGGTAAGGACAGTGCCTCTTGCTCGCTAGGGCTGGGAGAGGGGGACAGCACATGCCAGCAAGAAGGAGCATGAGAGAGAAAGAGAAAGAGACCAAGATCCACACATAAACACCGTTAGAAATTGAAGACAACCAATTAAATCACGCCTTGGTGTTCTCTTTTTATTTAGTCTAAATTATCTTGAGTGTCTTTTAGCCTTTGTTCAAGGAACCCAGCTTCTTCTTAATCATTTTTGTCATGCTTTTCTGTGTGCTCTCCAGGTTTCCCGTAAGTTCAGAAGTGTTATCTCATTTCTTTTCCCAGCTTACCCGTGAGGTAAGGAAGGGTCATTGCCAAGCTCAGATTTACGGATTGGGTGAAAGGGAGGCACACGAGGAGGGGGCAATTTACTCAAGGTCAAACTGCAAGGAGGTGTCAGGGCCAGACTTGGAGCAGGTCCTCAGATTCTCCCCCCTCTGCTCCTGGGAGGTATCACACTCCATTTCAGAACTCCTTTTAAAGGACTTCTGGGTTGTTTCATTAAGAATTGTATTTGCAAAAAGTTGCATGAGGATGTAAAAAGCACTGTCACGTGGTTGCTTGTCTCTGTTTCTTCTTCGTGCACTTACTTAGGCCGTGTTTGCCTTTGCTCACACACAACTGCCTTATAACAGAGGTCCGACAAATGGCTAAATTTCACATTTCTTGGTAGTAAATGATCCCTAATGAATTTTGATGGCCATGTGATTCTTTTCACACTGGTCTGTGGGCACGTTGTTTAGGAAAAGTCCGAGAAAAGATACCAAGTCTGAGATGCTGAGGGACCATGTCCAATTTCAGGTCTGCACACAATCCAGAAAAGGAGGAAGGTCCCGTTTCATTTGCATGTTGGACGTACCCTTGTTCCAAAATTCGTCCTTAATGATTTCCAGCCCAGGAGTCATGTCAATGTAGAGAATCACCAGAAAATTTTCCAGATTTTTTCCTGTCATGAAACGTTGCTGTCTTGGAAACGGCATGGCATATAGCAAGTTGTCAGGCCCACATCCTTTGGGGTTTACGGCAGTGATGTGTTGTCAAAACGGGCTTTGCTAAAGCTAAGTGCCCATGGCCAATATAATCCTTAGTACATAGGTGATACTCAATGAACTGTTAAGAAAGACTTCTTCCACGTTCATCTATTGTTTCCAAATGGACAGAAACCACATAATTTTTTGGGTGTTTGAGTGATTCTTGGTCTAATGTTTCTCTCCCTGATTATCTAGTGAACCCCATCAGGGAAGGGAGTATTTCTGTTTTGCCTACCACTGTATCGCTATGCTGAGCACCGAGCTCCGCACATAGTAGAGTCTCAACAAATATTTGTTCAGTGGATTCATTTATTAATGAAAGAACACATAAATGAGCCTACCTCCCCTCTTCTCCAGATTTGGGGGGAAGGAAGCAAATCTGATCTTGTTACATCCTCCCTAAAAGTCTTCAGCTGCTCATTATCGCGTTAGGATAAATTTCATTCATTCAGTCATTCATGAAAAATTTATTAGCTACCACTCACTCATGGTGCGCACCATGCTAAACCAAAAAGAAGACAAAAGAGGAGACACAGAAGAGGAGGAGGAGGGGAGAACTGCTCTCCTGCCATTGGTCACGGTCTACCAGGTGAGACCAACGCGGCTGAGTGAGGTCTGGGTAAGGACACGATGGTACATTTAGGGGAGAAACAAGGCCAGGTCAGTTCAAAGGGTTCACAACAGGTGATGTTGCATCAGGATGTTGGGTAAATCCTGAAAGCTGATGAGGGAGAGGTGAGTGGGTGCGTATGTGGGGGGTGGGGCATGGAGAAAGCAAACATTTCAGGCAGGAGGACAAGTAGAAGGGAAGGAGAGGCAGCAGGAACCCTCTTGCAGGTGCAGTCGGAGCCATGGCTCGGCACACACCACCCCTGCTGCTGGGTGCCCATCGGCCCTTCCTGGCTCCGCCTTGGCTGAAGCTCTCCCTACCTGGGCTGTGCTCTGCTTTAGCCAAACCAAAGCGCTTGTCCTCTAGTAATCCCCAAGCCTGGGGAGCTTGTGCACCTCCTCCTTCCCACACGCAACCCCTCCCACATGGATGCCCCAGCCTTTCCTGCCCCTTGCCGGTTCCTGCTGACCTTTTCAGATGGGTGTGTGGGGTCCTCTGAGACATCCACTCTGATCCCCTATCCGGTTTATACCCCCTTTCTGCTCCTGCTGGGCTTTGTGCACACCTCTTGGAAGTAGTGCTTATTTTTGGTTGACTTGGTGTACTAACCAATTAATTTTTTATTGAATAAATAAATGAGGCATCTAGTGTGGGTGGGAATGTGAACTGCCCTCCAGCTATGTGCTCAGACTGCAGGTAATTTCATAGACATTCATCTTCTCAACGTGCGACCACCATCAAAGTGGGACACCATGGCAGCTTCTGGAAAGTGAAGGCCATGGCTTTCTCGGTATTACCTTTTCCTCTGCCTTGGACGTAAGTGATAGACTGGTTAGCCCACCACAGAACCCACATCCCCAAATAAAGGTTGTTCTTTCCAAAGTAATCACCTTGATAGGTATGATGATTTTGCATTGCCAGAATAGGCCCAATCCTGGCTCTGCCGCCTATGAACTGGGAGACTGTGGGTAGGCTCTGGTTTTCTCATCTGAGTGGAAGAGTTTCTCTGCTTGGCAGGTTTTTAATAGAGTGCTGAATCTGAACCGAAATATTCTTTATCCTCTTGGAGGAACTGCCTTCAGAATCTGTGGCAAGTCCCTTTGGATGTCCCCGGGAAGATGGATCCTTTTGACTTGTGACAAAGCCAAGCGCCATCTATGGATAATTATTAAATAAGATGAAGGACTAAGCTATTATTGCATTTTCTCCTTCTTTTCCTCATCTTTTTTTGTTTTTGTTTCCCCCCCCCCCCCACAAAGGATGGGTTCACACAAATGCGAGCAGGACCAGTCCTGGGAGGTAGCTACGTGCGGCCGAATCGGGATGTGGGAGACCTGAGGTTCTGGTTGAAGCCCCGCTGCTCGTTCCCCCAGGGTCTCACCAGTCACACGCACACGACCTTGACGCCAACTATCCGCCTCCTCAGCACTGACCTGAACGGACATGGCTGAGGGAAGGGTTTAGGCAGCTTTGCATCAGCAAATACGCAAGAGTGTGATCATGGCAGCCGGAATTGCTGTGGTTTGTTCTCCTCTCTTTACTGTTCTAAGTTTCTCTCTGATTTTACAGATGCCTTCCACACTGGTATATCCAAAGTGCTAGATTGTGTGAAGCTGGGGCCTAGGGGACCGAGGAGTTATTTATAAAACATTTCTTCTGAAAGATCAACAATATCAGTAAGACACAAGAAAAACGCATACCTCCTCTAATGGTGTAAAAGAGCCTAATTCGGTGCATAGCCCCAAAATGTGTATATTTATTGGTAGTACTCTTTTTCTCTTTTCCTTCAAAGTTTCCAAATCTTGGAAATTAAAACAAACAAACAAACAAACAGTACTGATTGCAGGGTTAAAAATCAGCAGCTGTCAGACGAACTGGTTGAACATCAGCATTCCTGGTCAAAGGGGGGCTCAATTTAGAGTCTTATGAGAACGTCACCTGTGCGTGAGGAGGTCCCTTCCTTTCTCGTCCCACCAGGGGAGGTGGTCTGGCCAAATTCCCTTTCTGGACTGAGAGTGTGGCCCCCAAAGAACAAAGGGCAGAGTGAGGGGCCGTGCTTCTGTGGCCCGGCCTGCCGGCAGTCTCCCGTGCTCAGTCAGGAGCTCTGCCAACTACCCCTGCCCTAGACCTGGGGAGTTAGGGCCAGGGTCACTCTTACCTTCGGCCAGCGCTCACCCTGACCCAGCTCTGCAGCAACATCAAGCTCTGTCATCGCCAGGTTTGGACGACTCCATCTAAGAGACCATTTTCAACGGTACGGTTCTACGCATCTTTGATTTTTCTCACACGGGCAGTTCCAAAATAAGAATTCCAATTATATTTTGAGCAAAGACAACAGTGCTGAAACATGCCAATATGCCTCCTTGGAAGGAAACAATAGTCACTTAGCAGTGTATCTCCTGGGATTTGGTGGTTACTATATATTCAAAACAATTTGTGACTTTATTTTTTAGGAATGGAATTAGGGAACATTACCAATTCCAGCTCATAAATAATGAATAAACAAAGACCCCAAAGTTAAATTTCAGTGGCCTACAGTTTGTGAACACATTGATAAATTTTCATAACCCTCCCTAATAAACAATGGCATTTACTCACCAGGGATGGAATGTTAAGTTGTCCCTTTCCCTTCATGACAAATGTGATTTCTGAGTGTGTGTGTGGCCATGTTGCGTTTCCCCAAGTGAAATACAGAAAGGATGAGCAAGATAAGAAAATCATTTTAAAGTCTCCTGTTATTGAACTCAGCATTTCCCAGTGTGGATGAACTAGCCTTTGAAAAGTGTTCACGCTTAACCTCGGTGTAGCAGGGTCACGGGTGAAACCCAGGCTGGCTCACAAAGGACCGAGGGAGTCAGACTGACAGCCTGGGTGGAGAAGGGGCTTCTGAATGTGCTTCTCCGCATTTCCCAGCACCTCGCCGGGTGGCCTTTCCTGAATTCCACACTCTCCTTCTGTCTCTCTAGGAAAGAATGATGGTAGAGCCTTGATTATTCTTTTACCAAAAACTCTCCCAAGAGGTAAAAGTTAATGAAATTAATGTCTAAAATTTAGATGTTTGCATACAATGATGGGCATGTTTTGAACCATGCAAACAGTTCCTGGGTCCGTGGGTCACGATAAGGGACACACCCCCTTGCTTCTAGTTCCAAGATTGAAAATAAGATTTATTAATTCCCTTCCTAACTCAAAGGGGATGCTACATGCAGGAGCAATTAAGAGAGACCTAAATCTGCATTGAGATCCATGGGGTGGTATGCAAATGTATGCAATTTTTCTTTTCTTTTTTTCTTTGGATTTCAGTTGCATTTTTTTCTTAAGAGAGAGAGAGAGGGAAAAAAAAAAAAAACCAACCCATTGTTACAATCACCAGGGCCCCCCCTGCTCTGCCTCCCGCTAATGTGCTTCGAGAGGAGCAGTTTTTAAATGAGAAGTTACGGGTGCTGTTCTGATTGAAACAAACTAGTGTTGATTGCTGATCAGCCATCTGGAAAGGAGCCACCTCAGGAAGGATATGAGCTAATGAAAAAATGGGCCTGATTTGGGAGTGTGATGGGCTTCATGCCACCGGCCAGTGTGAGTGGCATGAGATTATAGCAGTGCGAGGAGAGGTAGATTGAGAATAAGTAACTTCTGTCTTAAAGATTAAATGGCGAATTTGCTATTAAATGTGAAAGACATAAAATGGAATTATTGCTCTGAGGATGTTAGCGGTGGCCATACACATCCAGCAGACAGCACGGTGCGTCCTGGGCTCCTACCGTCAACCACTCATCTTCCTGTTGCAGCTCAATTAATACTGATCCCAAAGTGCCAATTAACGAGGCCAGGAGCAGAGTGGTGACCCTTCGTATGAGCCCACGCAGCCCCTCCTGGGCCGGGGCGCTTCCCACAGCCTTCCTTTCTCCGGTGACCTTCGGAACTGGGAAACGTTATTGATGAAGTCATTAGGTGTCCCAGAAAGCCAATTGATAATTCTCGGGGACTTCGATGCTTTGCAGGGTGGCGCGGGAGGGGCCGCCAGCAGGCTTCTGACTGACAGCTGGCGGGAGACCGGGTCACGGAGCCCAAACTCGCTTGGTTACCACAAACGCAGGAGGGAATTGCTAGGGCCCTGGGGTCTTGAAGCGGGGGCCCGGGGACTGTCCCCTGTGCGGTGGAAGGCATTCACTGCTGCATCATGGGACCTGGGTGTCAGGCCCCACAAAAAAACCCTTGCAGGAACAAAACAGAAGGACTACCGCACGCGGAGTTAGGTGTAGAGTTCGCACTGGCCCCCCCGCCAGGCCCTTGCCTCCACGTCCCCCGAGTGCTGGGGCTGCTCGTCGGCGCCGGGGTCGGCACACTGGCCTCTCGTCCCCACACCCTGCACTTAAACCACGGGGGTTCGTCTGGAGCTCTAGTCTTACTCCTCTTGGCTCTCTCATAGCTGGAAATTTTCCATGAAGTTAGAAAATACAAAGGAGTGAATGCTCACATTTCTGGTTCTGCTTTTCAGCTCAATCAAGGCCCAAACCCCTGTCATTGAATTGCACCACGTGTCACGGTGCCGCGAGCCAAAGACACCGCCGGTGATGGCAGCGAGGTGCTGCGGGGTCCCTCGTGGCTTGTCAGAGAGCCCCGACGGCTGTTCGAGGTCAGGCTTGGAGCACCTTGGAAGGGGCTTGTGTGCTGCCTGTCACCCCTGGGGTCAAGCACGTCTCCGTCTTTTTGTGGAGTCACCTCCCTAGTCCCTTGGATTCACTTCAGACCTTGGTCTATTTGCATTGATTGTAGCCCACAGCTTGGCATCCCGGAGTTCTGCTGATTTCCCAGGGCAACCTTGACACGTGTGATGGATGAGTGCACGTATGAATGAGAGAACCTGTAGCGGTTCCTTCTGACCAGTCCGAGTCCTGTCCTGAGCCCCCTGCCCCCCTCCGGGCACCGAATTCTGCTCTCAGGAAGCTGGCGCCTGACCGCAGGGATGGGCAATGGTGCCCGGGCTTTCAATCACGCCTGCGCTCGGGGGAGCATGCAGGCCAGCTTGGAGAGGACAGGCTGTGCCGCGAGGCACTTTATTGTGTAAAGTCTCATGTTCTGCTATATTCATCATTTTATATGCTTATGTGACTTAAGATTATAGGGCACAATCAATGAAATGAAACACAAGTAGTAAAATAAAGTGGATAACACTATCTTTTAGATTGGATATGCATCATTAATTCCTATCTTTTCTCCCCCCTCCCTTTAAAAATCAGCCCATATGAATTTATTGCATACAAAATCAAAGGGCTAAAGCCACTGGCCTGTGTCATTTCTGTAATGTGGAGTCTGCTGTCTGGACTCTCCCCTACCTGCCACGGTGTGGCCTGGATCTGCCACCATGCCCCGCAGCATTGGGTTTGAGGCCCTCCTGACACAGCCCGGTGGCTATGCCAAATAATATGATAGTTTTGTGATGACGACAGTGTCAACAGGGATCAGAGTGAGAGAACCAAGCTCATTTTCACTTTTGACCCAAGAAGGACTCATTCCCAGATTTTCAGATGTGAAGAGCTCATGCACTAATTAGCACTGTCTCTTGCCCTCAGCATCAATTTTGAAAGTCACCAGTTCAAACTGAATATCCAGGAACTTGGCAATATAATCCAAAGGATATCCAAACAGATTTCAAATTAATCAGCTTATGCATCCAATTTGCTAGCTCTAATAAGACTTTATATTTATGTGACACTGTTTTCCTATTACTGTGCTTACAGCTAATAATGCTGGAATAAATATTGATTAAATATAATTCTGCGCGTAACAAAGGCATGACTTCCACCCTCAAGATGGAAATGTTTCAGACTGGCTATGTCATTAATTCTTGCATGTCTCTATTAGGAAGCCACTGCACGTGCTCCGGACTTCTCTACCAACCGGCGCTCCTTGTTCAACAGGACAAATGTCTTGCCCTTCAAAGACTGCATTTGCTCACCTGCCCCATTGTTCTCCCTTTGGTCCTGGTTTCTACACTGCACTTGTTCTGAGTGTCTTATTCTACGTTCCCCTTTTGCCTTTGTTGCTGCATCGTATTAGGGTCCTGTTGTATGCTCGCCCCATTCCGTGCTCTCCTGGCACGTCCTCACCCACGTGCTTTCCTGGCCTCTGTTTTGACTTTGTCTTAGATCCCGGGGCCGGTTCTCCTTTTTGTGCTGGTGGTTCGCTGGCGTCCTGCTTCAGGACTCCTCTGGGACCTGTAGTTTCACTAAGACTTTGGATGAGGCATTCACCCATGGCCCTGTGGAAGCTTCTAGAATCTGTTCACCCCTCTGTCTCCATCCTGGCCCTAGAGGGGAAGGGCATCAGACAACTGCCTGGACCGATCCTCCTCCTTAGAACAGAAATGTTTGTGCAGTGACACTTCTTACAAAGCTGCTTATGGTGCTCTGTGAGAGACAATTCCATTTTCTGTATCCTGAAACGCTTTGGGACACATGGCTGTCACCCAATAAACAGTTGCTGAATGAAGACGTGAAATTTCCAATAACTTGGGGAGAAATGCTACATGTTAAATACTTTTAGTAGAAGTTCATTTATTCATTCAACCTAAGTTTGTTGAGGAATTCCATATATCCCGAACACCGCGCTGGGCAAGGATCCCATGCCCTCAAGGAGATGATATTCGGGGTAGCTGGGTGGTAAAGAGGCGCAGTAGACAGCATACAAGACTATGAGAAGGCGCTATGTACGCTGAACGCAAAGGTGAGTGGGGTCAGGCGGCTGCTCGGCACAGGAGGAGCGGGCCAGGCTGCCATCTGAAGGAGGGTGGGGGAGACCGTCTCTGTGGGAAGTGGATGCTGGATTAACACAGGGCCGAGGAGAGGGAGTCTGCCCCACAGAGCCCCGAGGAGGGCAGCCCAGACAGACGGCTGGAGCTGAGCCCTGGACTGCGCTGTGCCTGTGGAAGGGAACAGGAGCTGAGGTCAGGAGGAAAGGGGTACATCCTGGTGGGGAAGGGCCTGTGAGCCCGCTGGCCTTCCTCGGTGAGTAGAGGGGTCTCTGGAGCTTCTGAACAGCGCAGTAATGTGACCTGATTCTGGGGCCATGCGGTCACGGGGAGGTCCTGTGGGGGTGGCTGCGATAATGCAGGGGTGGAGGTGAGACGGCCAGGCGGGGCTGGGGGCCATGGTGGGGAGACAGGTTAAAGTCTCTGAGAAGACCCAGAGCAAAGAGCTCCGTCCAACTCTGATTTCCTGAGCAAGTTCTGAAAGTAGCCGGGCAAAATCCCTGTTTTTTTTTTTTTTTTTTTTTGCACAACATCTGCTGATGCCCCACGGCTCTGGTGTTCCACAGGACATAGTTTGGGAAACACTGATATAGCGATGTGAAGATGCCAGGCACTGGTGTGGGGGTGCTGATGTCCTCCTCTGTTCTGGAAATAGGCATCTAAGTCATTCAGATGCGGAGCCTTCATTAGTTCTCCAAGCCTGGGCGGTGGGGCATCTCCCTCCTCCCACTTCACGGAGGGGGAGACTGAGTTCTCCAAGGTAGGCCCCTTGCCCATGCTGCAGGGGGGCAGGACCTGGCAGGGCGCAGCCCATGCTCTGTGCTCGGCTCCAGCTCCTTCCATGCCCTGCCGCTGCCACTGCTCGCTCCGGATCGGTGCTGGCACGCGCCCGCTTCCTGCCAGCCCCGTGCCCCTAGCTCCGGGCCCCGTGCCCCTGGCTCAGTGGTTCCCGCTGCCCAGCCCAGTGTGACCGACACCCCTCAGAGTGGCGCCCACCTCCCGCTGTGGCCACACCGTCTCCAAAGGGGCGTTGGCGTTTTGGGGCTCTCCCAGCCTGCTGGTCGGAGCTTTCTGTTTTGCCCCCAGGGTTCAGATTGTCCCGGCAGGAAGAACCTTTGAGCAGAGTGCCATTCACAGAGACTTCCGGAAGGGACACGAGATCTCAAAGTAGCGGTGCTTCATGCCGCAGAAGTCGTGGCTCCAGCCACAGACTGGGAAAGCATCTTCCAAAGCTTTTGAGGATCTGTGATGCGTTCCTTCCCCCTGTGCCCCAACACCCGCACGAGGAAGTCAGGATGAATGACTGCATGAGCCCCGCTTTGCAAGCAGGCTCTGGAGCGGTGGTGACACCGGGCTCCTTGCAGACCCTCCGTGACGGTGCGCAGCAAAGCCTCTTGGAGCCAGAAAGACACACTCCCAGGGAGAAGCCAGAGCGGGAACCATGAGAAGCTGCAATCGCCAAGAGAGTCTCTGTGGGTGTGACTGTGCTAAGGAGACTCTCCATTCTGCAGCAGAAACTTAGACCAACAACGACAGGCCCAGGGCAGGTACCCACGAGCACGTAGGACCCGGCCTGGGCGCCTCTCCCCAGCTCCCAGGTGAGCACACTGGGCCTTCCCCGGGCTCCCGGCCTCCCCCAGCACTTGGACATCTCCTGCAGCAATCACGGGCAGTTGTGCATGAACCTGCCTGACGCACGAATCCAGCATGTCCACCAGCTTGCCTCTGCCGGAGAGATACCATGCTCTTCCTTCACAGTACGAGACTCGAAGCGCTCTCAAAATTCACTTTAAGTAACCAGTTGTTAGCCATGGCAAATATTCTCAAGACTCGCTTTGCATACATTTTTATTACATGCACAGCTTTTAGAATGAGGACTTGCAGAATTGTTACAAACCATCCAATTGGAGTAAGGCCCTGCCCAGGCAAGGATGTGCTTGCCCTGCGGGGGGTGCGGGTGGGGCTCGGCCCAGCCCTGCTCTGGCCTGGCTCTGCTCTGACCCTGTCCAGGCTCCAGCATAACCTTAGGCCTGGAGATCTCTGCCTCAGTCCTGGACTGTTTGGCTAACTGGGGATGAGGCCTTACTCCCCACATCCAGTGGTCCTTTGGTCCCAGCCTTGGACGCAGCTCCCCTGCCTTGTTGGCGGGCGTCAGGGTAGGGCCCAGCCTGCTGTTCGTGCCACTGCGCTGAGGCCCTGCGTGCTCCTCGCTCCTCTACTCAGCTCTGAGGAGCGCTGTCTTGGGCGTCTTTACTGGCTTTGGTCCTGGATTCAGACAGGCCTGGGTCTGAGTCTTGGGCAAATAGCTCTACACCGCTAAGACCTATCCTTAGGTTCTAATGAGGATGGTAATAATAATGGTGTGAAGGCCACTTGGATGATTGTTGAGGGTGTGTTTGAAACACTTTGCACACATCTGCCACATTCAAAGCGCAGTGCATGCTCTCCTGGTTCACGGCATTATTGCTGAAGGTGTCCTGCCTGTTTGCATCCCAGAACTCTGCTTTCTGTGGCATTTCCCGTAAGGGTGCCCTGCTCACGTTTTCTGGTGCTCTGCTACCTGCCTGCTCCACATCTGAGAACAGTTGTCTCTTCCTCAGCCCGCTGCAGGGGGCCATGAACTTACCCCACGCCCCGCAAACAGAATGGACTCACAGCTCCTGCAGCTAAGCTGCTCCCTGAAAACCTGCTCCAGGCACCTGGGAGGGAGCTCAGTTCTGGGCCAGCCACCTCCCACCATCCCCTTACCTGGGCCAAGCTCAACTAGTTCCAAAATAGGACGGAACTAACCTCCTGTGTCAATGAAATCAAGTTTGACTTACAAGTGACCTTGCATCCCAAACTGCAGACTCTGAGCTGCTTCTCTTTTCTGCAGGATGTGTCAGGATGAAGTCAGGCCCGGCTTCACAGGGCTTGTTTTTCATCTCCTGTGAACTGTGGGGTCTTAGCAGTACACAGGGTTTTAGTTTTCACTGAGGTTATTAATGGACCCAAATATTTTCCCAAGCACCTAATTCAATGTGCTTTGAATGCATGTTGGCCTTCCTGGACATCACTGTGGTCACTTACCACGATTACAGGCTTCCCATGGAGAAATGGCCATGGACGAGGCCACAGTGCTCCTGCCTGAGGCGCGGGCACGCTGTGGGCTTGCACAGAGGGCTATGGCAAGGGGAACAGGGAGAAGGAGATCGGTCCTGTGGGGCTCCGTGGCTGATGGAGCCGCCTCGTTGTGGTTGGGTCTGTTTGGAGGAGTTTTGAAAGCAAGGCTCTTTAATCATGACTGTGTACACCTCTTGGGTAGGGTGTTTCATTTGTGCGTTCAGCCCTTTGCCGTCTGGGACTCTACTCATTATTCCATAAAACCCATTGTCAGTCAACAGCCATCAATCATGCAAAATTCACGAGTACCACAGATCTGTCAGGAAATCAAAAGACTGTTAGCATTGTTGTGATTACCCATTCATGAGCCATTTTGACTGGAAACTTCGCAGACCTGCCCTCTTGCTGCAAAGAGGGGGAAAGTTAAAATCAATCACTTAAACAATTTGTCAGCGAGGTCTAGTTTTCTCTGGGAGGAAACCGCCTCTCCCACCACTGATGCCTGGGCTTTGGCTTCAGCCAACGTGTCTTTGCCTCTTCCAAGGACGAGCCGCATGCTTGGTGCCCGAGGTGGAAGGTCGGTGGGGGGACACCTGAATGCCAGGGACCTGGGAGCCTCACCCCACTCCGGGCTGGCTCTGTTCCTCATCCTGCCCGCACCCCTGGACCCCAGGCCATCGGAGAGGACGGGGAGGGAGGGAGGCTTCCCGGGATGATGCACTTTCCCCGAGGGTAGTCCCTGCCCCCTGGTTTGGGTCGGTTTGCGTGGCAGGTGCACCCCACTGGAAGAGGTGCGCTGGGAGCTGGCATGACCAGGAGGGGTGCCGAGGAGCCCCCTCCCCAGCGCCAGCCATCTCCCTCTGGCCCATCTCCCGAGCGGCATTGCTAAGTGGCTGTTTGCCTTTCTGAGAATCACTGTGTGTGTCGTTTCCCCTTGTCTATCTTTGCATCAGGCAGACTCACAGAAATTCTGGAAAAGGAGCAACTTTGGCCAATGATCCTGGAGTTGCCCCGTGGAGGCCTTCTGGCACTCGGGTTGACAAGTGTGAGAGCATTGCAGTGGCTGGCCGGCACGGCGGGCCCCTGGTGTCACCTGAGGGCGTGCGGGCACGGCGGCCACGTGCCCAGAAGGAGCAGTGTGGTGTCAGAACCCCGAAAACCATTTCTCAAGGGCACACCTTATCGGCACCTCGTCCGGCTGCCCACAGCCATGACTGTCTCCTCACAGAGGAGAGGCAGGTAGAGAGACAGAACATTAAGTAAATGCAAAGCCATCTAGCCAACCAGCCAACAAATGGGAACAACCTTCAAAGCAAACATGGGCAACAATGGGATTAGAAAAAAATATCGTCAGATGAAATGGGCTCAGAAACAAATAATGATTCTGATCACATAAGAGAATCAGGAGCTTTCTTGGGGAGGCCCCTGTGTTGGCCACGGGCGTCTAATGGCCCCAAATGATGTCAAACTCCCCATATCCCCCGGCGGAGTGTTCTCCCCCGTGCAGCTGTATTTTATCAGTGCGCTGCCCATAATGACGACATGGGTATTGATGATAATGGAGTGTGTTGCAAACAGGTGCGCTGCGTTCTGTCTCTGCCGCCCCTGGACAGCTGCCGCGGTTACCTGATACCTCAACCAGGGTGTCGGGTGGAGGTGTGAGTCCTTCCCTCGGGTGACAACCACACCCTCCTGGCCCCTGCCCTCCCCTCCCAGCCCCATTCCCGGTCCCCCGTGACCTGGGCTGATGACTGCAGCCCACGTTAGCTGAGCCTCGCCTGCACCTGCAGCTCAGAGATGGCCACGTGCCAACCGAGGGCTCCAGCCTGCAGTCGGCAATGAATCTGAGTCGGGGGCACCTAGGGCCCTGCCGACAATTCTGTGCCCTTGATGCCTTCTGACCTGCCTGAAACGCCGCTCCTGCTTGCCAAACTCCAGGACGCAACCCCTGGAAACTCTTGTGTGTTTTGAATTCCGGGAAACACACCGACACACAAGAAGCTGGCGGAAAAAACACAATTTCGGAAACCCGAGTCTCACGTGGCAAGTGCAGCCAGACTTGGAGGGAAGAAGAGGTTTCAGGGAAGGGCCTTCTGTGGTCCATCTGACCGTATCTGTATCCAAACTGTGGCTGATGCTTGAAGAGAGGGCCAGGAACAGCACTGCAAGGCAGAGCATTTGGGGGTGCTCTTTGCCCCTGAGTTCAATATCTTCACCAATCAACAGAGGTTTTGGAGAAACAACCCCATCCTAAGTCAGAGGGGAGGCAATTTAAAAAAATAAATTAATAAAGTAGAAGGGAGGCAGGTGGGGGGATGGGGTAACTGGGGGATGGGCAGTCAGGAGGGCACGTGATGGAATGAGCGCTGGGTGTTACATGCAACTGATGAATCACTAAATTCTACCCCTGAAACTAATAAAACACTGTTTGTTAACTAAACTGAATTTAAATAAAAAATTAAAGAAAGGAAAAAATAATAAAATAAAATAAACTCAAAAGGCATAGCAGCTAAATATGGGGAAAATCCAGCCCTGGCTGGAGCTGGAGATCTATAATCATGAGATACAGTTTGAATCTTCGCCAGGATTCTAAGTATAGATGTTGGTGAAAGTAGAAAGTCCTTCCCTTTGTCCACGATGTTCCTAAACTCTTATCTCTGGAAACTGCAGGAACACCCAACACAGCTGGCCACATGGACAAGCCTCAAGGTCGTGGTTAGCTGATGCCAGGAACCTCTTTTACACATTCAGATGATACCAGGGCTTTCTCTTTACTCTGGGAGCATTTGGGCTGGAAATGGTCTGGATGCTCATGCTACCAGGCCTGGAGCCAACAACATCACAGGGTAACACGGGCCACCCCTGCCTGGTGTTCCATTTAGGCCCACTCGTGGACACATCAGGTTCACCCGGGATAAAGAAACAGAAATGTCATTCGTAGTTTTCAAAGCAATCTGTCCCCGTGGTTCTTAGCAATGGATGACACAGACTTCTCGGAGCCTCGGGGACTGGTGTCCTGCTTACTCCCACTTCTCTTGTCTTTTTGAATATGCTCCTCTAGGGAATTAATTCATCAGCCACCATTTTGGGGCTCTTTGTATTGAAAAGCTCATTATTTCAGAGGAAGTGCACTGTGAATAAAAATAAAAAAAACAGTTCTAATTAGATCTCTGGGATGGGAGAGGGCCTCTTTGTGTTGTAATTTTTCATGATATTTGTAGGAAGGAACAAATTCTCTCTCCTTCCCTGCATAAAAATCTGGAGATGCTACTTGAGGAATCACGCTGAAGACTCACTTTCAGGCTGAGTTGTGAGTAAGCTGGTGGTGCATCAAGTATGAAGACTGTAGTTTTAGATATGGGTTGCTAGGGGACCAGTGTGATTCTGTCTTAGTGCCTCTGTGTCGAGATTCCCCCAGGATGTCGACCGCTGAAGGAGCCTGAATTGGGGTACAGTGTGAATTGCTGCCTGCTGGTCAGTGTGGCCACCCCGAGCTGTCTGCCCACACTGTGCCAACTGCACTCCAATAGGAACACGGGGAGAGGAGCGGAGGTGGGTTGGGAGCTGGACTATCTCCCATAACCAACAGATCTCAAATGCATTTGTGGAAAGAGTTTAATGACCCCCTAATCAGTCCAAAAGTATCTGTGAATGGAACAGTGAGATTTCCTGCTCTTCTGTCGGTATTCGGTGGTCCTGAGAAGAATGCTGTAAATCATATGTGAACCACACACTTTTCTTATTTAAAAATGAGTAGAGCAAACCCTCACGCAGGACAGAGCCGTGTTTCTCAAACTTCCATGTGCTCAGTAACTACCCGGTCGCTCGCTCATCAATTACCCGATTCGTGCATCTGGAGTAGGTTCTGGGGCTCCCGGAGATGCAGATGCTGCTGGTCGGCCGACCACTCGCGCGCCAGCAAGGTCAGAGAGAGAACGCAGGTTTGGTACCTGCAGTTGCGCATCTCGACGGGCGGGCCAGTGAGGCTCCCCCTGGCGTGGCTGAGACGCTACCAGAACTCTTCCACTGGCTTTCCCTTACAATTCAATACCCGAATACAGCAGTGTTTCTGTGTGGTATAAAGAATACATACTGTGTTTCTGAATGCTTGAAGATTTTTTTTTTACCTTCGTGAAACTCCCTTTGACATAAATACTATTTAGGCGACTCGTTTGCACAGAAAACCCATTTTGCGTAGATAATGCTGATGTAATTTCTATCTCAACCTCAAACAAATCCTCCAAAAATTCTGTTTTTAAATTTTTTTTTTTTAATTTTAATGCCATTCATTAGAGGGTGGGGTTAGGGGCCAGCTGTATGGGTTTTGTTTTACGGTCTATGTTACTTAGGTCCCGACAAGGCAAATACAGGCAGTCCCGGCAGGAGCCTTGAGGAGAAGCCTTTTACAACCTGTAAGACTCCTCTCCTCATGCAGCCTGGAACAGGGGAGTAGGCATGTAGTCCACTTGCAAGGAAAAAAATGTGTCTGTGTCTGTGTGAGCAGGTTCTGTATTTCCAGGATGTTTATACCTGAAATATCCCATGGTACTGTATTGTTTTCAAATAAAAAAGGGGGGAAAAAACCCAAATACTTTCTTTGGATTGCTTTACCCCTCCATCAGCAACTGAAGTATTTGTAGACACACTTTGATTGAGTTATTTTGAACATTCTGCCCTTGATACACTAAAAAAACATTTTATGGTGGTATGACTGACATATAAAAAGACGTATATATTTAATGTGTAAGTTTGGAAATAACAACACACGTGTGAAACCACCACTACCCCCGTCAATGCCATAAACCTATCTATCACCTCCAGAAAATTTCCTTTGTCCCTAATTTTTTTTATGATAAGAAGATTTAACATGAGATCTAGCAAATTTTAAGTACACAACACAGTACCGTTACCCATAGGCATTATGCTGTGTAGCAGACTCATCTCAAAGAACTGGAACTTTGTAACCCTAGGCAAACACTTCCCTGCTTACCCTCCCCGCCAGCCCCTAGCAAACGGGGTTCTGCTCTGCTTCTGAGTTTAACCCTTTTAGATTCCTCGTAGAAGGGAGATCCTGCTGTAGTTTAAACACTGACTTATTGAATTGAAACCAAAGAGGATGTCTTAGTGAGGTCAGGAGGGATCTGTGATTCAGGATGGATAGAATGCCAAGTTCACCTTTCCTGCTTCTCTCTTTCCTTGTTCCTAATAATAAGCCTGGAAAGTACACAGAAATTACTATATTTGAGTATATGGAAATGAACAATTTCTTTAGTATTTTGTGCCCCATAAACACTGAAACAAGTGATGACTATTATTAATCATTTGACATTCTATTGGTCTACTCAAGTGAAAAGTTCACCTATGGCTACACTTGTGTGATTCAGCTCTATGACAGTCTATGGAGGCAAAACTAAGGAGACAGTAGTAAAAGGGTCAGTGGTTGCCAGGGGTTGGGGGCAGGGGAGATGAACAGGTGGAGCACAGAGGATTTTTAGGGCAGTGAAACTACTCTGTGTGATACCATCATGGCGGATGCATGTCATTATATATTTGTCCAAACCCGTAGGCTGTACGTCACCAAGAGTGAGCTCTAAGGTAAACTGTGGGCTTTGGGAGATAATGGGTCCATATAGGTTCGTCAGCTGTAACAAATGGACCACTCTGGTGGGGATTTTGGTAGTGGAGAGGCTGTGCATGTGGGGGGGCAGGGAGCCTATGGGAAATTTCTGTTCCTTCCTCCCAATTTTGCTGTAAACCTAAAACTGCCTAAAAAATAAACTCTTTAATAATAATAATAATAATAAAAGTTCACTGATGCAGTTTGTGTGGCTCTCATCCAATTTGTGTGTATTTAAAAAAATCTCCCTGTTTCAGGGGTCAACAATTCCTTGAGTGTTTGACCGAGGTTCTTTTATATGGAAGCTATTAGATATGGAAAGATAAAATGAGTAGGAATTGATTACTGTATTCTGAAAACTGTAATGAGTGTGTCTCAGGATATAGTAGATACTCAATAAATTCCTACTGAATGTCTTTGCTTATCTAGTAGCTTCCCCTTGCAAGGACCTTGGCCCATGGAATTATTCACTAAAGAAATCTTTCAGTGGCCTATACTCTGATGTGTGTGAACAAACCAGTAAGCAGCTAGCCATGTGAGCAGACAGACCCAACTAAATGCCGTAATGGAAATGCAAGCACTGGACTGGGAATATGCAGAGGAGAGAGTAATAGTGGCCGGCTGGGGAGGAGACACAAGCCTGCAGAAGCCTCATGAAGGCACCGGGTAAGTAGAAGTTTGTATGAATATCACATGGCATGGTCGGAAATGTGCGACCATATAAAGAATGTCCATGTACCCATTGCCCAGGGACACTTTCAAACATCACCAACAGCCCCAACAATGCCCAGTGCAGGCACACAGGTTGCACCCAGGTGTCTGTCTCTCTAGGGTCCTACAAGAGGCAACAGTTTCCTTGGCTTTCACGACCTGGATACTTTTGAAGATTATCAGCTGGCTATTTTTGTAGGTCACCCCTCACTCTGGATTTGTCTGATGTTTCTTCACAATGAGACCCAGGCCATGCACCTTGGGCTGGAATGTCACAGAAGTGATGTCTGTGTTCTCCCTGCGTCTAACCCGGCGGCTTGGGGTGCGAGCGCATCCCGTTGTTGCTGATTCACCCGTGCCAAACTCCCCCGCTAGAACGTCATTTATGCCCTCCATTGTAATTACCAAGCATTTCTGGAGAGAGCCTTTGAGGGTGTGATCCTCGTGCCTGCCCTAGCTTTAGTACCCCATGATGGTTCCTACTGTGATGGTTGCCACATGGTGATTTTCTAATTACATCATTGTGATACCACATTTATTGGTTGGCTTTTTAGTATTAGAAGAGGTGTTTTTATTCTCCCCATTTATTCATTTATTTATCCACATAGTCACTTAGATAACTATTTTATCCAATGGGATGTCATCCATTTACTCTTAATTTTGTCTTTCCCATGATTCCAGGTTGGGTCAGTAGTAACACTTTCAAGCTCACTCCTATGTCCCTTTGACATATTCTGATCATTATTTGGGCAAGATCCTTCCTTCTGTCACAATAATCGATTCCAAGCTCATCTTGTTCTTTTCCTGCTCAGCCATTTCTCCAAAGAAACTTCATTCTTTCAGGGGAGGATCTTATTTAAAAACCAAGAACTAGCTGGTTAGCATAATCATTGCTAGGGCAGAATGTTGCCCTTAGGTCCTTAAAGCTAGAAAATAAATGCATGTCTGTAAGTATGAAAGTATATATGCAAAATACAGGTGTATACATACCCACATTTCTATTTCTTCCTATGTCTATGTATCTATGTATCTACCTACCCATCCGTTATCTCTGTGTGTATGTATGTACAATCTAGCCATCATCCACCTATCGAGCTATTTATCTAACAAAAGGGCCCTGAGTGTATGCCCATCACTCTCATTTGAATCCAACACTATGGGGTTCAGTATAGCGTCCTTCTTTTCCGTATCTTTTCCACACCTTCTTATCCATAGTCTTGTCCACCAGTCCAAGCGCTGGCTCCTGTTGTATTGATGTAAATGAAGATACATTGACAGAGGTACTCACTCCCCATATGCGTCCAGTCTCCCAACGCTGCCTGCCGCTTTCTGGCCACCGACCGCCTCCCAGCTGGCCTTCCCTGTTGTTGCCCCATGTCCTCATTTACCTCCTGAAGCTGCGTAACAGACTTTTATCTGAAACTGAAAGGAGGAAGGGCTGAAGGAAGGAAGGAAGGTAGGGCAGAACGTCGGGAGGAAGGAAGGAAGGAAAGAAAGAAGGAGAAGGGAACAAGGCAGGTAGGTTGGTCTCCCCAGAAATGTCCATCTCAGAGTACCCCACTTTCCAAGTTAGTAATCAAGGCAGGTGAACAGAGCCTCCTTTATCGGCTGCTATTGCTGTGTCCTGGGGAGGAATCACCTGTGTTTGGACAGACTTTGGTTCTGAACAGAAAGGTAGCCAGTGCTAAGCATGGTTGGCTCATTTTCGCGTCTGTGTCTGGGAGTGCCCCTGTGTGTCTTGACAAATGGAAGCAGCAGGTGTGTGGACACCACAGCATAACTCTCCATAGAACACACTTCTTTAAATCCAGATTAAATATACAATTTGAAGCCTGACCTTTCCGAGTAATTAAAGATTTCTACTTTATGGTTTTTATAGACATGGTACGGTAGAGGCAAGAAGAACCTCTTTAATGATTAAGGTGGATGGAGTGTGGAGTTTTTGTGCTGCGTGGGATTTAAAGGGACAAACGCTGGGCAGAAAGTGGGCATGCGGCTGCCGTGGTTTTGGGGCCCATGGTCGGAGTGGGAGTAGAGCTTCGGCTCACAGGAGGAGAGCCCTGAGGCGAGCCCTGAGCCGTCGGCGGGTTATGGAGTAGGAGGCAAAGCAAGTGGATTCAGGGCTGACGTGGCCTGAGCCTGCGATGTGTGGCCAGGTGCTGGGGGGCCAGGCCAGCGATATGGATTGTCACCCAGTAAGCCCTGCCCGTGGGCACGCCACAGCCGCCCAGACACCTTGCCAAAGCCCACCCCCCCTTTGTCTCCTCCTTTAGCGCCCTCACTGAGCACTGCAGCCATATTCTTCCCACTTTAAGGGTCTGCACAATGCCCTGTGAGGCATGTAGCCGGGGCGAGGGGGTGCATGCAGAATGGGCCGGGGCTGCCACGCGGAAACCCCGAGCGCCCCTCCTTCCGCAGCCATTTTCCGGGCACAGCCGGTCTGGCACCTCCCGCCCGCACCGCCATCCTGACATTCGCCCCCCAGGAGGGCAGCGGCGGACCCCGGCTGGGTGGAGCCGCGGTCGGCAGCTCTCTCACTTGCGGCGCCCCTCGCTCTTGCCCCGCTGGGGGTTATTCTCTCCCTTCCTGTAGTGCTCCAGTGCTTCTCCACCGGCCCTACACCGAACAATTTTTTCTCAATTGTGTCAGGTGGGGTCCATGTGTTACCTCTGCTGTGCCTTTTATATCCGAGTAGTGAACAGGAGGTGAATTTGTTATTTAAAGAGCTAATCTCATGGCCTTGTAACCTGGGAGGCAACCTCACACAGGCGGAAGTGCTATTTTGTGGACGATGGCCTCCCGACTTCTGCAAGTGCACAGGGATTATGTGCCTCCCCTCTATTGGAGCACAAGGCCAGAGGAAGCTCTTAGGGGGCAAGATCCAGGAGAACCTAGAATAACACCAAAGCCACTGGAGCTGGAGTTGCGTGCTTCTGGAACTCCTTCTAGAACATGACATCCCCTTTTCCTCTTCTTGCTGGGTCTCTGTTCATGAAAGGGGATGCCACAGTTAAAGGGGATGTCATGTCAGGCACCAGAACCAAAGGGAGGAAGTGGATAATTGAAACCCCGTATCTGCTATACCAAGTCCTGTGGTTGTTGGCATCAGTAATGACAAGGGCCACCTCGGTAAGGAAGCCCTACAGGTTCTGGAGAAAACAAGCTCTGCCTTCATTAGCAGGTCACAAAAGTGCGCCCCAGCCCAATAAATCCTGAAGTTCAGACTCTGATCTCCATCGCGTGCATTTTGCAATGACCCTGTTTGGAGGTGCGGCTCATCCACTCGCCTTTAAGAAACTACCATTTTTAACAGGATCATCACTTCTCTGATCTGACCATGGACCACGTTTTATCTTGACATTCTCCTCAAATCCCTTTTCCAGAACAATCCCTTAGGAAAGTCAGATTTACCGTCTAACAGAAAAATTTGTAAACAAGGCAAATAAGCCAGAGACAATTTCGGACATAGTTGATCTGCATATAACCAAAAGAAAAACACTGAATCAAATGCCAGGTTGTCACAGTTGCCTTCTTAAATTCGAAACAAGTCTTCTCAAGACTCAGGCCCCAGCGTGGGCTAACGGGTCTGTTCAGAGCACACTGTGTCTTAAACTTCATTCTGCCATCTTAGGAACTTTTCCCGGTGGAAGGGACTGCTCCCGTGCCTCTCATGCCTGAGTACGTTGATCCCTTTGCTGTCAATGACCCTATTTGGTAGCACATTATTTTAAACATCCATTACTATTAACATTAACTAATGGTTAATTACAACAAAATTCCTATCGAAGTGCATAAGAGAGTCATATGAATGCCAAATGAGTACATTAATGATTGGTGTTATCACAATGAATATGAAATGATTTCATAATGACTGGGGAGGTAATATATAATAAAAAAGGATTGCTCCCACTTTTATACACTTATCACAGATTTAAAACCCATTCTTGGCCTCCATTCAGAAACCATGAGTTACCTGAGAGATTTTCCCTGAAGATTTCTAGGAACCTCTACGTCTTCAATCAAAATCTAAACACTGTTACTCACCCCGGTGTTCAAGTTTGAGGATAAATGTCATTGTGTTTCTCCTTACAAAGAGCTTCAGAAATGCTACCTCATTGTCGTAAGTAAATTCAGTTCATTCGTGTATTCATACAATTAGCCTGTAGACATTCTCGAACACATATGATGCTCTTGGCATTGTGCTAGGTACAAAGGCTGCAAAGAGAAGAGAGGGTTCTTATCATTGACAAACCAATGGGAGAAGATGTGCAAGGATATAATGACAATGGTGTGTTTCGTGTGTTGTAACAGAGAGATTGAGAATGAGAGCGTGCAGAGTGCGGGGAGGGGAGAAGGAGCCATCACACACATTGTCAGGGCTTTTGTAGGAAAGCATCGCAGATAAGGAGACCTCTGAGCTGGGCTTTAGTGAGAGCGTAGTATATGATAAAGGGTTGGGAGAAAGGTCATTTCTAGTAGAAATCCCAGCAGTGGAAGAACAGGGGCATGAACTTGTGCATCTTACTTCAAGAAGGGAATGCAGGAGACTGGAGATGGGATGGTTGGAAGCAAAGCCACGGATACAGAATGAAGCCTAAAATATTTGTCATGACTTTCTAAAAATTTCAGCAATCCTTGTGACTCAGATTTGGTGAAAAAGCATCAACTTACAAACCCAAGAAACTCAGCAAACTTCAAGCAATGTAATAAAAAAAAAACTGCACCCAGCCATATAAAAGCCACACTTCTCAAACATAAAGGTAAAAGCGAAATGTCGAAGCAGCCTGAGAAAATGATGCATTACGTAGGGGAGGACAATGATCCAGATGGCAGCCGAGCGTCATTGAAAGCAACAAGGCCAGAAGGTGACAGAAGGACTTATTTGTAGTGCTAGAGGAGAACACTGTCAGCCAGCATTCTATAGCTAGCAAAACTATCCCTCAAAGTGAAGATAAAGTAAAGACATTTCAGAGAACTGGAAATGGAGAGAATTTGTTACCAGCAGATCCGTATGACAAGGAAGGTTGCTCTTCAGGCCGAAGGAAATGATATCAGACCAAAGCTGATATTCAGGAAAGAAGGAAGAGCATCAGAAATGGTAAACGTGGGTAAAAATATACATGCCATGTATATATGTGTGTGTATACATACGTGCATACATACACATATGTATGTATACATGCTCTGTGTTATTTCTTTTCTTAATTCTGTAAGATATAGGATGTCTAAAGCAAGTTATAACATCATGTTTGCACAAAGGATGGGATGCTAAAACACTAAATGGAATCCTGCTGCTATGAGCTTAGGATTTTTTTGTGCATTTCCCTGCAATATTTGTTTCTGAGCAATATTACCTCTGATTAGACTGTGGTATGTTCAAGGTGCGTATGAATTCCTTAGAACTACTCTTAAAAATTCTGCAAGAAGTATACCTGAAATACTTATAGGAAACTTGAGATGCATTACTAAAAATATTGGATTAACCCAACACAGGACAGGAAAGGAAGAACAGAGGGACCAAAAGAGATAGATAGTAGAAAATAAAAGAAAATAAGTAAACAAAACAGAAGACCTAAGCCTGATCATATGAATGGGATAGTGGTGACTTCCTGCCATTGCTCCCTCTGAATCGCTTTACTTCCCAGTCCTTAACTCACCTTTGTAACCAATTCCTCGTGTTAAATCTCCGCTGTTTTAAAATACTTAGTGGTCATGTTTTTCTGTTTTGATCCTCGCTGTTAGATATCCAGTACAAAGGGATTGCTTGACTGAATAATGTGTTGATTGTAAAATGGAATATCATGTAGCAAGTAAACCCGATGTGGGGAAGGCATCATGGCAGCCTTATCGCTCACAGAACAGTGGGCTATTCAACAGTAATTTCTAATATTCACCCACATATTAACAGTAGTTAATTCTGGATGTGAAGATTACAAGGAATATTTCTGCTCATCTTTGGATTTTCTTTGCGTTGAATTTTTTTTTCTGTTGAAATGAATTACATTTGTAGTTAGAAAGGTGAGGTCAAGAGAAGAACTTGGTGAAGACTTTGATCAGAGGTGATGGTCGGGCGACAGGAAGGAGACTTCTGGGGCAGAGCTGAGGCATCTCCTGAGCTTGAGGACATGAAGAAGGGACAGTGAGGCCTCAAGCGTGGTCTCTGCCCGGGAAACAGGATGACAGCAGCAGCAGAGGTGAGGGGCCAGGCACCTGGGAAGCAGGAGGAAGAGTGGAGGGTCACACCAGCTCCACCCTCTGTGCAGATTTCCAGGAGGCAATGGGACGGGGTTCTGGCATTTGGGAGAGTGGTCAGAACAAGAGATACAAAATTTGAAGTTACTAGCATCTTGAAATAGTTAATTAAAGCCAAAGGAGTGAATGTACTGTCTCAGGGAAAGAATGTAGGACAGAACAAGACCAGAAACTCACCCCTTTACTTCATGGTAAAACACCAGTGCTCGAGGAGTGGGTGAAGGGGGAGAATCCAGCCCAAGAGATGAAAGCAGAAGATTCAGAATGACAGCAGAAAGGGTAGACTATTCCAAAGCATCTTCCAGCGCTCATGTTCGACAACTTTCCAGAGCTCTCATATTGTGTCTCTGGCTATCTGCTGGGTAGGATTTGGGAACACTGGAAAGGAATCCCATAAAATGGTGTCTATGTGTATCTTTGGGTGTGGGAGCACCAGAGAATTTCAGCTTTCTTGTGCTTTTTACTATTGTACAAATATTCTACAATTTACATACACTGCCTTGGCAAATAGAAGAAAAATAGTTCCATGTGATTTTTGAAAGTGATTTGTTTGGGGGAAGTCGACACAACTTAAAGAAATACTTCACCACGGGGATGTTTTTTTAAAGTGGGTCACTAGGATCCTAAAGCCACCAAAGCCCAAGATGACCCCCACAGAGGAAGGGGGAGAAAAGCTTCCATGAAGGTGGAAGGTTGGGTGGCCCCGGGGCCAAGCCTGGTGGGTAGCAGAAGGTTGAGGGAGAGCTTTGTCAGGTGACCAGACGAGCTTGAGGGGCCATCCGAGGGACTAAACTCATGGGTGGCTGGTCCACGATTACTGTCTCGTCTATGTGTGTAGGGTGTTGGGGGGCTTCCTAAATCATGTTTTGTTTTCCATGAACATGACACTTGCACGTGGCCATGGGGCAGAACTGAACCTCTCAGCATGGGGATGGGGGCATTCTGTCAGACTCTGAGTGACTACGAGGGTCCAGGACACGACGCCTATAGCTTCCTTCTGAAGTTCCCTGTTTCCAAGTAACTGATGGGCCAGAGCATTCTGGAAGCCCTCCTGCCTCAAAGACAATTAGGTCAAGGGACTATTTGTTTCTCTGCAAAGATTTATTATCCTAGTTAAACTTAAAAGCTTTGAATACATATCAAAATTTAGATGTGATCAGGAAGGAATTAACTATATATATATAATGTTGCTCCAGATAACAACAGCTTACCACTTTCTAGACCTCCCCTGGGTATCCAGAATCAGTGGAAAGGACCCAAACCGAGGCGGAAAGAAGCACCTCTTCCTGTCAAGGCGGGGGACAGCACAGGCATTTTGTGGTGGCCATTCTGGAGTTAAAAATGCTCCGAAGGAGGAAGGAAATTGGAGAGATTTTAAGCACCAGGAAAGGTGTGCATGGGCTGTTCTAAAGCCTCCAGAGGAGATGAAGGAGAGGGTCCCAGAGCGTCCCCTCCCCTCGTAATTACCAGCCTCAGAGCCAAGGACACGAGAGCTGCCAAGGGGAGGGGTCATTCTAGGCCCCTGCGAGTGAGGGGAGGTGAGCGGCCTGCATCTTCACATTGAGGGCATCACTCCTAATCCTGGGAAAGCCTCCACAGAAGGGCAAGCAAAGGTGAAACAGCCGGAAACATGGCCCTTACCATCGAATGCCCAGGACCGGACTGTTTGGCTGCCACCGGTGTGGTTAATAAAGAACCTCTTTTATAGGATGGAGCCAACAGATTGTTTTTAATGGCTGAGACTTTTTGTGTGTGTGTGTGTGTTTTTTTTTTTTTTTCCTTTGAAAAACATTCCTGCAGCATTCCCTGGAGTGAGACTTGGGACAATATTAAATCCAATGAATCACCCAGCCTTCAGGAGGCAGGGCTGCCGCCACACCACTGCCTGGAATGATGGCTCAGCCCGGTGTCCCTGGTGGCCGCGGCAACCGGGCCAGGCGCCTGGCTCTCGTTAGTGACTGTGGCCACCCGTGCCAAATCGCCTTCCCTCTTTATCTCATTTTTGGGGTGTCGTGTAATTCTTTTTGGCAGTTCAGGAAGGACCGGCTGGACACCACCATCAGCTCATTATGCAAAGTGTTCGGACAAACTATTGCCAAGCTATTGTCGCGGTCGACACCTGACTTCTTGATTTGAAAATTACCCTCCATGACTGTACCTGCGTCTACTTCGGGCTCGACCAACACGGAAGGAGGGGACAGCCGGGGAAGGGCGCGCAGGCCTGCCCGGTTTGCTTGCGCTGGCACGGCCACATCACACGCTTCATTTCCAGGGGGACTCTGCTCTGCTCCTCACCACCTCCTGGTTTGCTCGTGTGCGGGCTCTGCAGGCCACGCTCCCAAAAGCGGGCCTGAGTCCTGGGCCGGCCGAGGGGCCTGGTGCCCCACGTCCTTTCTGGAGGAATTTGACTCCATTCACCTCCTTTGGGATGGTACCTCGCTCATAGGACTTAATACGATCGTACTCAGAGGATTTAGTTAGTATGTCTGCCCTACTGATAAGGACCCAGGGAGAAGGAACCGAAGTTTTAAGGTCTTGCTGCTCCAGGGTGGTCCACAGGCTGGCAGCCAGGAGCATGCTCGGGACTTGTCAGACGTGTATACTCTCCGGCCCCGCCCAGACCTATGAATCCGAACCTCCGCTTAACCAGGTGATTCCTTTGCACATTCAAGTTTGAGAAGCGCTGCCTTCAGTGACTTGTCCAGGGTCGGGTGGGGAGTTGAACATCCCTGTGCCTGATTCATGGTGTGTGGCTGCAGTGGGGGGCTTTTTTGCTTTCTACAGAGAGCACACCACCCACAGAAACCATTTCTCAAGTGCCCAGTTGTCCAAACACTTTTCCAGCTGTGACTCATCAGTATGCAAGTCTTCCAGTGATGAGTCATCACTTCTTCTGCAGGAGGAGTCCTCCAAGTCTGATGATGCCTCATGTGGTGCTGATGGGGCTGATTCATCGGTGATGCAGAGAGAGTAGTCCCACTCATTCCGATGTGAGCTGCGCACGAACTGGCTTCACAGAGCTCTGTGTTGACAGAGCCAAGTCTCCCCACTCATGGTGCCTGTGGACTAGAACAGGCGACAGATTCAGCGTTGGAACGTCCTGTGGGTGTGAGCAGACCTGCCTGGGAGGAGTGAGAACGCAGACCTGCAGCCCAGATTCCTAGCCACTTCCCTGACCGCGGGGGCCCGTGGCCCAGGACCCCATCTCCTGGCCACCTCTCTGTGCGTAAGGAGGAGGGTACCACAGGGACAAGTGAGCTGAAAGATGGCTCCTGAGAGTCTAATTTAAAAAATGGCATGAGGGGCCCCTGGGGGGCTCTGTCGGTTAAGCGTCTGACTGTTGGTTTGGGCTTAGGTCCTGATCTTGGGGTCGTGAGATCAAGCCCCGGTGGGGCTCCCCGCTCAGCGGGGGTCTGCTTGAGACTCCATCTCCCTCTGCCCCTCCCTCCCACTCTCTCTCTAAAATGAATAATTAAATCTATATATTTTTTATATACACTGAGTGCCTTTCCCAGAACTGGCAGCTCACCTCTGGGGTTGTGGACAATGGTCTCACAGTTGTACCCTACGGGACAGCAGCATTTGAACGTGACCCCAGGGAATGAACGACGAAACAAGCAGCTTCATCAGCGGCAAGAACTTTGTGTCTGTTTAATTAGAATTGTCATTATAATCTTTTTCTCTGAGACTCAGGCTTGCAGGCTCGGGGACAGGCACACTCCCGTCCCTTTGCCTTGTCTCAGAGCCCCGCAGGCTGCTCTCGGGGGTGCTCAGGTGCACCTGTCCCCATGTCCACGGCACCCGATGTTCTGGACCCCACTCACCCCCAGGCTCTTCAAGGCGTGGCCGGCATGGCCAAGCCGGACAGGCCACCATGGTGGCCGGGGGACAGGTGACGGACCTTGCACTGCCTTAACTTTGAGTGTCCTTGCCTCTGTCAGGAGGAGTCACGACCTCAGAGGCGGCTCATGTGGGTGTTAATTATTTCTTTTTCGTTTCCAGCTGGTGCAGAGCGTTAGCACCTTAAGTGGCTCAATTTGATCCCTGCTCTCAGGAACAAGGTAATTAAGTAGCTGCGACTTAAGGAGCCGGCCCTGCCTTGACTTGTCGCCCGTCTTCAGACAGCACTCCATCCTAAATCATTTGATAATGTAAGAGGCTCGGTGCAGTTCTCTACTTGACTGAGGGTGAGTTCATTAGGTCACAAATCAGTAATTGATTCTCAGTGTGTCTCTGCTGGTTTTATTACAGTAATGAGGACTATCTTTTTTTCTCATCTCCTCTAATATGTTACCCAAACCATCAGCTTCTCAGTTTGGTGTCAGGATGACTTTGACAGGTTGTTAGCAACTATATGAAGTACAGAACATCACAGAAATGTCTCAAACTGTGTTGCTGTGTACTGCGCGGAGCCTTAGGTGGTCCCGAAATCAGCAAAAGCACTTGCAAGGAAGAAAGTTACAGCTGCGTTTGAAAATATGACGGTGGGCTTGATGTCCTATTGAAGTTCTTTGCACCCTCGGATACGTTCCACTCACAGGGCAGATTTCGCAGGGCTGGGTGGCATCTGCAACTCTCCTTCAGAATGTTTCCGAGCAGAAACGCGGGAAAGTGAAGCTCAAGAGCAGAGCAGACACTCTTGCTGCAAGAGTTACAGGCTCCTCTTTCTCTCCTTGGGGCTCTTTTTAAAAAGTGAGCCACCCGTTTTTTTTGCTAATCTCTATACAATCTGATTTCTTTGTACTGTAGAAATGGAAAATCCATCGTATGACGTTCAGTGGGAGAGAAATAGTGTTATTTATTGTAATTCCCCTGTAGTCCTAGGTGACTTCAAACTTAGAGAGTTACACAGGCAGAAGGGAGAAAAAAGACATTTCCTTTTGTGTGTGTGATTTAATCAATATGTTAGAAGAAAACTTAATGTTTTTTTTTAAATTAAGAGTCTTTTTTTAAGATTTTATTTATTTATTTGAGAGAGAGAGAATGAGAGAGAGAGAGCACGAGAGGGAAGAGGGTCAGAGGGAGAAGCAGACCCCCTGCCGAGCAGGGAGCCCGATGCGGGACTCAATCCTGGGACTCCAGGATCATGACCTGAGCCGAAGGCAGTCGCTGAACCAGCTGAGCCACCCAGGCGCCCCTTAATGTTTATTTTTATCCAATGAGCATGTTTTTGAATTTAAACTTTCCAGATTTTTGTTTTGTTTCTTATTTATATTTATTTATTTGTTTATTTATTTTTGAGATTGAGGATTTTGCTCACGAGAGTTAGCACTGTTTGATGATATCAGGAGTTTCAAGCTCAGGATGGCTAGGAGTCTTGGAATCATTCTCTGACAAGGCCAGACCCTGAGACCAAAGGCACAAAAATAGTGATGTCTAATGGACTGCTTCTTGTGGTCCTTACCTGTCCTGTGGAGGGACTCCAGATCAGAGCCGATGTTTATGGACCGTGACAAAGAATCAGCACCAAAACAATAGAGCAATCAATGTTCCCTTAAAGTCAGAGCTCACGAGACCACTGGGTGAGGAACAAACAGGCCAGGGGTGTGGCTGTTCGGCCTCAAGGGTGATTTTTGTTACACAGCTAAACATCTTGCTGATTAAGGCACAAATGAGGATCCTGAAGAGTGGACACTGTGAAATGCATCCAAATTGCAGATTCCCGTGAACTGAAGACAAACATTTCTTCCACTCCATGCTTGACATAAAGGGACTGAGGGCCTGGTGACCGGCTTTGCCTTGCTGCTGATGTCGAGGGTGACACTGTGAGCTTGCTCCAGAGTGTTGGAGCCACATCCAGAACTGTCCATTTATCCCGTGTTTGCAGCCTGAGATCATGAAAAGCTTTTATCAACACTAAAAATAATATTTAGCAAGGCTCATCGATCCTTCTTTAAATAAAGCACCTATTTTAGGTGAGGTTAGCAATTTTATTCAAAGGATTAATTTCATCCCGCAAACTGCTGTGCAATGTCTGACAAAAGATCTTTTTATAAATTCAACACTGGAAAATAAGTCATAATCCCATCTGCTCCCTTCATTACTCTCCGCTCAGTAGAAGAAATTCAACAATACAAGGTCTCCTGCAGACTGAGACAGGTGGAACCGATGTTAATAAATCACCAGCAAATATATAGACGAAGGTGACAGTGGCTATAAGAAATCGAATCATTACACTTGTCCTGCTGCTCACGGCTGAGTGACTGGTGTTTGGCATAGAGCTTGGACACCAGAGCATCCGTGTTTCCAAATGACCCCGGTCCCCGAGGCCCCCTGAGGTTCCAGTTTCAACACTGCTCTGTCTCTCTGGCCTCCAACACGGGAAGCCCAAATCCCCCAAGAGAGGGAAGTGCCTCTGAAAACAAGCAGTGCTTCGAAGGATTCTCGGCATCCTTATTCCGAGTCTCTGCAATAGCTGAGCGCAGGCAACTTTGCTATAAAAAGGAAGGAAGGAAGAAAAAGCACTGGCGAGTTAAAAGTAAACCCTTAAATAAAATAGCAAATTGCTCTGTAAAACCCACGTCGAGCAGGATTGCTGTTTGCCAGCCTGTAACTGGGTTTTGGGAAAGAAAGGGAATCCCCCCAGCGCACACTAAGAATATTTCGCTGCCAGCTGTCTTTTCTGGCAGGACCTTCCTGGTTTGTGGAAAGACTGCGGGTCTGAGATTGGACCCTGCTGGGATCGGGTGGCAATTTTACTGTGGTGACCGTCATCTGAGAAGGTACCAGGGTTTGGAAGCGTCCCTGGGCACCCGGACATACTGCCGCTCTCGTTGCTCTAACATTAAATGGCAGCAAATCGTCCTGGCCCCCGGGGGCCACAAAGCTGGTCCCCCAACGACAGTGACACAGTGTTGCACACACCGAAGGCCGCAACTCAGGAACAGTAATCATAGACTTACGGCAGCCTCAACCTGGAAATACTTCACCCACCACACTTCACCGATTCCTCGCGATACCTGTTCTCTGACAAGAAATCGGTTTTTCTTTGTCCCTTTTTCCTCCAGGGTCAGTGCTGTGCCTTCTATCTAGAATGTCCCCTTGCCTCTACTTTTATTCAAATCCCAGCCGTTTTTCAAACCCAGTGAGTCTAACTGTCTTAGTTGGCTGGGGTTGCTCTAACAAAACACCACAGACTGGGACGCTTGCACAACAGACATTTATTTCTCACAGTTCTGGAGGCTAGAAGCCCAAAATCCAAGTGCTGGCAGATTTGGTTCCTGGTGAGACCCGATTCTTGGCTTGCGGACGACTGCCTTCTTGCTGTGTCCTCACATGGCAGAGGGAGGGAGTGGGGAGGGGAGGGATGGAGCGGGTAGAGTGGGGGAGGGGGGGCACAGAGAGAGGGGAGAGCACGAGCGACCTCTGGTCCTTGCCTCTTGTAATAGGGGCACTAACAGCATCATGGGGCCCACCTTCAAGACTTCGTCTAAATCCAATCACCTCCCCAAGGCCCCATCTTCAGACTCCATCGCATCGGGAGCTAGGGTTTCAACATAGGAATTTGGGATGATGCATATTCAGTCCATATCACTCACCATGTCCGTAGAGCTCTTGGTTCAAATGCAGCCTCTCTGTTCTACCCGCCCTGGGCTTCCTCTTGTCTGGACTCTGGGACACACAAGGACTGGTAACTGGTGATGTCTGGGCTCCAGACCTTCACGCCTGGCACTACTAGGCCACTCTACCCAGTGAAGTGTTCCTCGGGCACCTGAAGCTCAGGATGTATGAGACGGAGTCCAACCGTCCCTCCCTCCGAACCGCTCCCTCTACTCCCACCTTTGCCTCCGAAATCCCAGCCAGTGCTAGACATCTGTTTGTCCCCACTTCTGCCTTTGCACCAAACTTGATCCATCCCCAGGTCCTACCACTGCAAACTCTTAATACCGTCATCTCTTTCTGCTTTTATCTCTGCTAACTGTCTCCTCTGAATCTACCCTATTTTCATGGTTGGTCTCTGAGCTGTGTCAGGGAAGACCCACGGCTATCAGCCTGCTTCTGATGTTGCCCCCGCAATGACCACGGGAGTTGCTCCTGAAACGTCTTTCTAGAGCGGGGATCCATTGTGACTCAGGTATTTAAAACCCTTCAGTATCTCCCCAGTGCTCTCAGGATGAGGCCAGACACATAGGAGATGATGAGGCGCGATATATTTACAATTCCAAACTCATTCTTCAGCATCTCGCGCCTCCTTCCTCCACTCCACCCCTGCTTTGACATCTACGTTCCAGTCAGACTGAACAGAGCACACTCCACAGTTTCTAGAATATGCCAGGCTCCCTCTGGTCTCAGGATCTTTGTATAAGGTCTTTTCTTGATGTAGGATTGCTCCTTTCCCTTGGCCCTCTCCTCAAACACTTGCCTACTGCATTACAGTATCCTTATTATCTAGAACAGTGATGAGCAAATTATAGACACTCGAAATACATTTAACGAGTTAATGAAATGAACTCAACACATAGACATGCAAACAAGTGCTGTGGTCTTTAGGAAATACACACACAAAAATTTTATTTTGCAAAGAATCAGATTCCTGGCTTACACTAGCTTAGGATGATAACTTCTAAGTTATCATCTCTCTCTCTCTCTCTCTCACACACACACACACACACACAGAGCACTATGAGATTATCTAGCATGACTAGCTTCATTTATTCCCTGATGGATTCAAAGTTATTATTGATTATAGAAATAAAATTTATTACCAAAGAATGAAAATTTTTAGCACCGAGGAAAGATACACTATGTGCCTTGGTCTCAAAAAGTATGTTCCTTCATATTAAGAGTTATTTTTCTATTTATTGAATAAACCTTTATTGACTGGGTACTTGGTGCCACGTGCTGAGCTGGGGCCTCAGACTGCAAGAAAGAATGGGGCAGAACATCTGTGCTGGGGGCCTTTGCCGACAACAGGCTTTGATAGGCCTGCTGGTGCCCGGGTGCTACTCCTTGATCAGAGGAGGAAGGGAGAGGAGGGGGCTCTGGGGGCTGGAGTCGAGAGAAGAGAACCAGGTCACCACTGAGGCTGGGAGGCAAGGTTCTGGGGAACAGAAATGGGTGATGAGAACTTATCGGGTTGCTTTCCAGGTACGGGGATGGAGAACCTCCAGCTTGCCGGCCTCAAGTGCAAACCCCTCTGTGCCAAGACGGGCAAGCGCTCCTCACTGTCATCTGGTTTCTGTCTTTGAAGTTAGAATAGGGAGATGAGGAGACCATGCATTTGATGTGTACAAATGTGGCAGCTTGAGGTTTTAAAATCCTAACCCAACCTCCACACATAATCATCAATGTGACGGTGATGCTACATTTATGTAACCATGCCCCTGTGGATGGAAAGAAAGGTGGCTGTTTCCAGGTTTTAATGGGAATATGGCATTCCATTTTATGAATCTTTCACAATTTATTAAGCCATTCTCTTATAGATAGATATTTAGGGTGGGGGCAATGTTTCTTATTCCAAACAATACTCAGTCAGCATTCCTATGCATGCATCTTTATGTTTTTAGTTTTTGATTGAATCCTAAAAGTGAGATTTGCTGGTCAAAGGGCATGCAAATGTCATACTTTATCAGATAATGCTAAATTGGCCCTCAAAAGTTTATACCTCGTCGGTTGTTCCTGCCAGAAAGTAGGACAATGCCTATTTCATCCTATCCTCAGCAGCAGTAGGTGCTGGCACTATATTTACAACTGTACAATCTGATTTGGGAAAAGGGCATTTTATTGTCATTTCCTCGTTCCTTCGTCAGAAGTGTGGTTGAGCATCTTCTTGTAGATATTCACTGCTCGTACGACTTCCCGCCTACACATACTCTTTGTCCCTTGGAGGGACTGGTCATTTTCCTCTGATCTGTTGGATTTATTTGAGTATGAGATATTAGTACTTAGATGTAAATGTTTCCCCTCCACAGTCTGTCTCTTGTCTTCTAATTTCGTTTGGTCTGGTTTTCACTGGGGAAATGTTGATAATATTTTGTAACCAAATAGGTCCTTTTGTCCGTTGTTTCATTTGGTTTCCTCTCACTGTGAGATCACACAAATGTTCTCCCATATTTTTTTCAATGCTCCTTTGGTCCTTACTTTTTACATTTAGGTGTTTGATTTAACAAAAATATATTTTTGTGGTATAAAATAAGGATCTTTATCTTTTCCAAATGGGTAGTCAATGATTCTCATTCTAAGTATTTTCACACAATTCTTTCTGCACTAATTTGAAGTGCCACCTTTATCATAGGTTGCAGATGTAAATATACTCGAATTGATTTCTGAGCTATCTTTTTGTCCTACTGGTGGATTTGTCTGGTTCTGGACCGTGTATTTCCAGCATCTTTATTGGAAGTTGGGAGGCTTGTCAACCCTAACCCCCTTCTGTTCCCCAGAAGGTAGAGGTCACTGCAGTGCTTTTGTTGGGAGAGATTCAGATTCTCAGATATTCTGGGGGAAATTATTATACTAATTAAGTGAAGCTCCAGATTACCAAATCACTTCTAATGGGGCAGAAAGGTCTCTCAGAATTTAAGTTCTCGTTCATGCACCTCATTTGCATTTCTGTGCAGATAGTATCCTCTTTGGCAAGGGGAAGAAGCCAGTCTTGGAAAGGCTTCATTTACTGTTCTGGTTTCTGCTTCCAGAGAAGGGAGTGCCTGTTCCTGTTAAATCTTCAGATCTTCCAGGGCAGTGGGAAACTTCATATTCCCGCAGCAGGAGAGCAGAAACTGGAGTGTGGGTGTAAATCTCAGGCAGCTGATTGTTGGAACCCGCAAGCCCTACCTTGTAAATAATTCACTTCAGTGCAGGAAATCTGCATATGAGGATGAAATGTCATTTATAACTCATAGGATATCGGCTTGGCTGGGAACGACTTCCCCATCCCTTCAACTCATTAAGCGCTGCTAAGGAAGAGAGAACACAGATGATGTAGAATAAACTCCCCACAGTAAGCCGTGACTGGTACAGACTAGTTAGCAAGACTCAACCTGAAAATAAGACTCGAGGATATGCCCGATACTCATTCAGCTCTCCATAAACCCATCGCTCCTAGGTTAGCTTGCCTGTCCCTCCTTTCCCACAGTGCCCCTGGGGCCTGCCCTCCACTGAAATCCCTGTGTGGACCAGGAGAAGGTCGGCAGAGGCCTGTTTTTGGGCAGTGGTGCTTGCTCACTGGCTGCAAAGAGAATATATAATGTTCCAATTAAGAACTCAGCTCCCTGAAATCCTGGAATCTCACATTGATGACTTATGGAGAAACAAGAGGGTCTTGGTAATGAGATCCTTTTCTCTCTTTATTAAATATTGATTGAATATGGAAGAAATTCAATTTCCAATGGAGTTGAAATCTTATTTCTAGGGTGTTGGTAATAAGACTTTTATTTTTTCATTTGTTTGTTTCAGTTTTGATGCAGAGACTACGACCATCTCCAGAGCAGAATAAATATGGATGAACTTTGCTCTGTCTTGCTGCTAGGAGCTGGAATGTTGGCTGCCCCTGTGATTGAGTGTTGTTGTGTTTTTTGTTTGTTTGTTTGTTTTTGAGTGAGGCTAGGTGCATTGAAAAACAGGAAAAGCCTACAGTGGGAGGGGGAGAGGGAAGGGAATGTCTATCTGTGGAAGAAAAAATAAAATTAATATTGCCCCTCCCCCCCAAGTTTGACTCTAAGCCTCTGAAAACATTTCCAACTATCTGTGCACCTACCTGATACACAGAGACCTTAATTACGCACGACAGTAATCACTCTAGAAATAAACTCAGAGAAGGGCTGAGGTTTCTTGGCCTTCTTCCCAAGAGACTTATTTACTAAAGGACCAGGAGGGACTCATTATGAAATGGTTTACCCATTAGAAGGTCCCATGTCACTGTCTCTGAGAGGCAATTAGAGCTCTGTAGGCCCTAGCCACGGACACACCGGCCGTCTCGAGGGCAGCTCCATGGAAGGAGGCCACTGCAGGCTCCGGGGTCCGTTCTGCTCACCCATGTGGCCCCATGCTCCGTCAGGGAATGATATTAACTTTCTCGGGCCCGATTTCCTTCCTACAAAATAATTCGGGAGCTCAGTATCCCTACTAAAAGGTAATGTGTCTAAGATAGCTGAGAACTGACATGCACGGTTTTAAGTACTGGTGTCAATAAAGGCAGGTTTACCGACCATTCTATGAAACAGAACTCCTGATGAAGTTGAAGGCACCGTGTTGGATTGTTTCTCAGGTTTCTTAGACTTTTGCAGTACAGTCAGTCAAAGCCTAAGTGAGTTATCAGATAGCTGTGATCAGTCTGGATTTTGTGTTCCCAAAGGATTTCAGTATCTAGATCGCTGACTGATTTTTTTAGTTTTCAAAAATATATTTGACAATGTGCAGGGAAAACTGTCCCAGATCATAACACGTGTCATTGGTTTAGCAGAAGTTACAACTCACCAATAAGTTTTGTGCATTTAATCCTGAATTTCAGTCTCCTAAGAAACCACATTGACTGATCATTGGCTAGAAGACTATGAACAAAAGCCTTTTATCGGTGGATGTTGATCTCCTTGGGGAGAAGGCTGTTGGAGTGGCAGGAGCCCGGGAGAGAAGTTTCATTTAGCAGAAGGAGAAAGAGAAACAAACAGCAAGTTGAGGATGTGGCCTCCGAAGCAACTTCCCCCGACTATTATCCAGCTGAAGAATTGTTAGTATATTTTCAAGAAGTGGGAAAATTTAAGAAAAGGATTTTCTTGAAAAGCACTGATGAATGAGAAAATAGTTAAGATGGGGTTTTATTCTTCCTGTGGTTGATGGCTCTCTCTGGTAGCAGATTATGTGCACAGGGAGGGACATTACGTCTTGGATGTTACTGGGGGCACCGAGCTATGGAGTGGAGATCTCACTATTACCTGCTATTAACTAGGCAGAGCCAATGTATCAGTCTTTTGAGAGAGCCCCACAGCCGCCAGTGTCCATCTACAGGGGAAGGTAGGGCTAGGCAGCACGGACGAATTCATAGTGCAGCTTCTCATAAGCAGAAAGCACTCATTCTTAGGACCAGAACTAGACTGATTATGGGGCAACTGTATGGTATGTCCTCAGCCATCTTGTCTCAGAGACGGACCTACCTGGGTCAACTTCCGTTTTCATTTCAATAGTCTACCTGCTGCTAACAGACCTCCAGCCTTGAGACAGTCAAGTATCGAGGCAAAAGGAAAACGATTTTGATCTCTTCTCACTGCTGACATTTTTAATCTAGTTATAAGAAGGTGGGATGGGTGATTTAATTTTTGTTGAAATGTATGTCATTGAGTCCATCCAGAGACATTTGGACTCATTGTGCATCCAATTACTATCTGCAAACACAAGATACGAAACATCGGTAAATAAAACCTTCCAGAAGCATGGTGTTTAACAGGAAATTGGATGTGAAGTTCTGATCAGAACCATGGTCCTTGAACCAGTGAACATTGATCAAAAGAAAAAAAAAAACACAAAAGTCCTGGTCTACTGCCTGGAATGTTCTAGGACAGAATTCGTGTTAGTTTCAGGCCCAGGACTGGCGTTAGAAGCACAGTGATGGTGGGTGTCTGTGCTGTACGATCACGGAGTAATGGGGATTGTGCAAACTCCAAACATCTTCCCACTGGCTGCTGAGCTTCACTGTCGTGTGATTTATTATTAAGTGTTGTTTTACTTGCCAGCATTTCGTGGTTTAACAGCCCACCTGAGTGTGAATTAGTTTATCAACTGGCTTTCTTATGAAAAGACAGATGAGTCTACATGAAAATGCTTAGCACACGGGTAGGAAGCAGCTGATGAAAACAGAAGAAAGGCCCAGAAGATGAACTCCCTTGCCTCTGAAACTTTGTCCAGGCGTGATCGTTCAGTTAATTCAATAGGTTCCGAATATAAGCAAGTCTCTTCACCCTCAGGGTAACCTCAGACTTGAAAAACGGTGGAGAAAATGAGGAGTATGGGAAGGAGGGACACACGGAAGGCGTGTGCCTGCGAGCCCCCGAGTGAGGGGTGCAGTCTCCTTCGTCTGGGGATCCTCACCCCTTTCGTGGCACCTGGCAGAGCAGGTGCACCGCGGCGTGGGAGGTGAGGGGCCGCTGCGAGCATTTCCCCAGTCGTGGGTCCTGCCCCACCTTCTGCGGGTGGGGACGCTAAGCTAGTGAACACCGGCCAAGGATTACCCATGACCCATCAGTTTACCCCGGCTTCCGCTTCCTCAGATGTTGGCTGATGAAATGTGTGGTGTGACAGGGACTTCAGTTCCCCTTCAACTTTATTACCTACGAAATATACACACCTTTTAGACGTCCGATGAGGACCAGCGACACTTTGTCTAGGACGGAGCACTTTAGGCCTTCACCTTTATGACGAAGAAGGAAAAGGAATGCAGAGCAAGACAGAGGAAGGAGATAATGCTGCCTGCAAACTTCAGATCTTTTCCTGCTCAGAAACTCTGCACAAAGCCTTCATGCTGCAGGGGTGTGGAGTAGGAATCTGAGTATTTGGCAGGGACTCAGATCGAGGGGATACTCTGCAGAAATTTTGTCTTGGGACTTCAAACTTAATTGATAGATCCCTGGTCATAAGCTTCCCTTCCAGAAACTGTTGGTCACCCTCCTTGCCTCTGCCAATAGATTGCCCATGGGATGGAGTCTGTAGCCAACACGTAGGCTGTTCATTGATGAATGTGGGTTAATAAATGTAGAAATCTGTTGCAACTTTTACTCTGCCCTGAACTGAAGAAGAAACTTTCTTTCAGGAGTGCAGCTTGAGGTTTTCTGAGTAGGCTGAGTCTGTGGATGTGACAGGGGCCCCGGATGGCATCTCGGCTGGGCTTTGCGGAGTTGGATGTGTGAGAGGGGTGCTCCAGGAGGCAGGGGCCCAGGAGGGATCGGTAGGTTTGGGGCTAGGCAAGCAGAGGTCTGTGTCATGGGCCAACACCAAGGCCCAGACAAGAAATGTAGTGACCAGTTCACCCCCGTGGACTCTTCCTTAGTGTTTATTTCCCTTTGGCCACCCAGCTCCTCCTGCAGAGTCATGTTCAAATGCCTCAGCTGCTCTCAACTGCTCTGTGAAGGGTCGGGAGCTGCGTGCCCTGGCTGGTCTGTGTAGTGGCCACAGCAGTGACCCGTGAGCTGTTGAGCTGATCTGACCCTGAGGATACGAGAGCTGGTGTTGTAGTATCTATCTAGGATGGAAATCCCTGCGGCGTTTTCCTCTTTGTTGCCAGCCCCAGAGGATGCAGGTATCATTTTATGCAGGTGGTGGAATCTTCCTGTCTTAATGCATTTGGGTTGCCGTAACAGAGCACCTCGGCCTGGTGGGGTTCTGGCCACAGTCTTCTTCCCGAAGGGCCACTTTGACTTCTCATGGTGTCCTCACAAGGTAGAAGCGTTGAGGGATCTCTTGGAGCCTCTTTTATAAGCCAGGAATGCCATTCGTGAGGGGATCCCTTGTGACTGAATGGTCTCCTAAAGGCCCCATCTCCTGAAACCATCACATCCATTGTTAGGATTTAACATAGGTATTTTAGGAGGATGGCAAACGTTCAGACCATAGCACTTCCCAGACACACAGAGTTCTGAGGTTTATTGACTTCTTCTCTGACGCAATGATGCCACATGAGAACGTGTAACCATATCTCTATAACACAAGCTTCGGGTCCGATGGCAAGACGCTTTTGTGAACTTCTTCCTGAATAAAAATAAATACTACAATATATACTTTCATGAAAAACAAACAATCTGGAATTCTTCTTTGGCTCCAGGCAATACATAAACTTCTTTCCCCATCACACTTTTGAGTAAGTTCTCCCTAGCTTAATGAAACACTCCATAGGAGTCCAACATTTTGTTCACTGAATTTCGAATGTAGGCTTCTTGCGTTGTACATATAACTGCTGAACTGAGAGAGGTTCTAACGGAAGAAGAACCACATGGAGCTGTGAGGTGCAAGGCTGAATGAGCGAGGTTGCTTTAGACCCATCTTAGGAGAAAGCTTACATGTCAAGACTCAGGGAAGGAATGATGCCATTAGACATACACAGTGGCCTCTTGCAGTTCTTGTTAAACCCCATGTGAATTTTCATATCAATTTCATGGAAAATGGGACTTAATATGTACACCAAATGCTTGCTACATCATCTCCATAGTAAATGTATATGTTTATATATTTCTTCATGGTGCCTGCCAAAGACAGATTCACATGCAGTCCTGGCCTGTAGAAGCTTATGATGGACATAGAACAGTGTTGGCTATAGAGCAAAAGTGCCCAGAATAGTGCTTACTATGCTAGACATGCAGCAAGTGCCTAAGAAAGTATTTGTTATTAAACACACAGTGAACAGGTATATTAAATAAAAATCAATAGCTCAACAGCTCAGGCATGTGCTAAGGCACAGAAACGAGCAGCCTGGTCTTGCCCAAAGCAAGCTTCCTCATCTAATTGGAAGACAAGTCTCATTCCCTAGAGGGAAGAGTGAACCATGGTAAGCACAGCCACACAGATGCCATGGACAAGAAAAGAACAAGGGCAGGTGGCGGGTGACGTCCTGAGAATGAGTGCTGTAGATCCTAAGTTGTGACAGCAGATAGAAGCACATATATGTGGGATAACATCTAGAATTCTCAACCCTTTCTTTCCAGAGTTGGTGACTTAGAGACAAGAAAAAAACTAACTAAAAATTAACCCTTAATTTCCCATAGGTCCTTAAAACGTTAGCTGCTAAAAGATGGTGGTGGTCATGTTGGTAGGAGGGATTAGACCCAATTCGGTGAAGCACACGGTCCTGTCTATGACAATTGGGATCAGTGCTGAGAAAGGATGAAGTTGCTCTCTGCCAAGTAGGCTTAGAGGAAGGAAAGCCTAAATCATGTTTTCATGAAGATCATATGCAAACCAGGTCACTAATATAAAAACACAGTAATCCTTTTTATTGTGGATAAAACAACAGGAAGTTAAAAGTCATGGCCAACAGAATGGCTAAAATTAACAAGTCAGGAAATGACAGATGTTGGCGAGGATGCAGAGAAACGGGTATAGCCTCTTACACTGTTGGTGGGAAAGCAAGCTGGTGCAGCCACTCTGGAAAACAGCATGGAGGTTCCTCAAAATGTTGAAAATAGAGCCACCTTATGACCCAGAAATTACACTACTAGGGATTTACCCCAGATATACAAATGTAGTGATCCAAAGGGGCACCTGCACCCCAATGTTTACAGCAGCAATGTCCACAGCAGCCAAACTATGAAAAGAGCCCATATGTCCATCGACAGATGAATGGATAAAGATGTGGTGTATATAGACAATGGAATATTATGCAGCCATCAAAAAAATGAGATCTTGCCATTTACAATGATATGGATAGAACTAGAGGGTATTATGCTAAGTGAAATTAGTCAGTCAGAGAAAGACAATTATTGTATGATCTCACTCATATGTGGAATTTTTTTAAAAAGATTTTATCTATTTATTTGTCAGAGAAAGACATAGCGAGAGAGGGAACACCAGCAGGGGGAGTGGGAGAGGGAGAAGCAGGCTTCCCGCGGAACAGGGAGCCAGACGTGGGACTCGATCCCAGGACCCTGGGACCGTGACCTGAGCCGAAGGCAGACGCTTAACAACTGAGCCACCCAGGTGCCCTCACTCATATGTGGACTTTAAGAAACAAAACAGAGGACCATAGGGGAAGAGGGTAGAAAAAAACAGGATGAAATTAGAGAGAGAGACAAACCATTACAGACTCTTAATCATAGGAAACAAACTGAGCTGCTGGAGGAGGGTTGGGGAATGGCGTTACTGGGTGATGGACATTAGGGAGAACACGTGAGGTAATGAGCACTGGGAATTATATAAGACTGGTGACTCACTGAACTCTACCTTTGAAACTAATAATACAGTATATGTTACTCAATTGAGTTTAAATAAAAAATAGTGTACTGACACATTAAAAAAATAAGGTCAGCCTCAATGAGTGAGATGAAATATTATCTGCTCTTAAATCAGTTTGCTCTTGTGTCCTTTCATGGATGCCCATTAGTACTGTTTGCGCCTTCAAACTGCACTCTGACTTATTTTGCTGGAATTCTTTTGGGGATGGTAGAATGGTAAAATAAGAATAGCTTAAAAAAAAGTCATGACAAAGAGAAAAAAAAAAGGGGATATAATTTTTCAGTTTTCCAAAGAGCTTGGAGTTTATGCCAAGACATGTCTGGGCTCTGGTATGGCTTTTCTACCTCTTTGTACACTTCCGCAGTCCTGGGAAAGAACGTGTGATGACCCAGAGGCAGAGTGAAGGTGGGGTAAGTTCTGGTTCAACCATTGAGCAGCTTGCTCACCCTTGGGCAGCTCTCTGGGCCTAACATCTCTGGACCCATTTTCATTCCTACAAGTTGGGCAGGATTGCCGGGAGGCCAAAGAGATGACGAGATGTGAGCTCGCATTGTAAGAAAATACACAGGATTCACTGGGAAAAGATTGGTGTTTCCTGAAGAATCCTTGAGCATGGTTCTCTGTGGAGTAGCAGTGGAAAACTGGGTTTTAATTCCAGACAGTTCTGTGAATCAAATGGAGTGCAAGACCAAAGCAAAGGGGACCCAGGTCAGTAGATGTTAGATAGTTCATTTCCAACAACTAGACATTGTACTGAAATATTTGCCCGATGATGTCTAGCACATCTTCCGAAAATTATTTCTTGAAAACTTAAATGGCACGGCGTGTGAAGCCAGGCCTGTCCTGTGGCCGATGCTGAGGTCTTCACTGAGTTCCAGCTCTCTGAGCATCCTTCCCCTCCTCCCTCCCTGCCGGTGTTCCTGGTGTGGATGTCTGTGGTCCTCACGCCATCACAGTTCCTGGCTCTACACTGAAGCCTCTGTGACCAGACAGGGCTGGAAAAGTTAGGAGAAATTCCTTCCCACACACTGTGAAGCAAGCATTAAAATGATCACTCCTCCGGCGTTGGTTGTGCTTAGGATAGCACCATAACCATATGTAGGTGTTTAAAAATGCCACTTGGTGATTTTTATTATGTCGTGCTACAATCTTCCTGTGTCAGCTGGGCTCCTCCCACGCCTATTATGAGGCATGAGAATGAAAGATCCCACAATTTATGAGCCGAGTAGCAGTAGAGGATTAATAATCAGGGGCCTTTCATTAAAGCATTACTTAGATTAACCCCTGTTTTCTCTCTGGGTCTTCTCTGTGGAGAGGATCCGTTCTTTTGAAGAAAGTTCAGGTTTTTCTGTCAACCTGCTTGATTGGAGAATCTGGTTGCCATATTTAGGGATTAGTGACACTGCCAAGGCTTTTGCTCTCCAACTTCCTCTTCTCGTTTTTTATCCCTTAAAAATAAATGATAAACTGGGACGCCTGGGTGGCCCATTGTTTAAGCATCTGCCTTTGGCTCAGGTCATGATCCTGGAGTCCTGGGACACAGCCCTGAGTCAGGCTCCCTGCTCAGCAGAAAGTCTGCTTCTCCCTCTCCCTCTGCCCCTCCCCCTTGCTTGGGCTCTCTCTCTCTCTCTCTCTCTCTTAAACAAATAAGTAAAATCTTTAAAAAGAATAAAGAATAAACCTGGTTTTCCTTCTTTTGTGAAAGGAAAGTTGTTCTCTACTCTGTCATAGTGAAGGAGACTTTTCAAGCACAGCAGGGTTCTGTCAGCTCTGTGCTGTGAGAGAGCTCGCTATGGCATATGTCCTCCCACTGATGGGTCAGCGATGTCCCAGGCAGTGCAGAGAAATGCAAACCACCACTTTGATGTTTCTGAAGGGACGATGGCATGGTCCCCGGAAAGGTAGATCATTGGTTGATGGAGGTTATTCCTAAAGTCTAATGGTGTGTGTGTGAGAAACCAGTGGTGGCCTTTGAAGGACTGAGCTTCGGAGGGCGGGAGGATTTGTAGGACAGCTGATCCCACTTTGCTGGACAGAGTCTGCTGTGGGTACTTTCACTCTGTGTCACTCACTGGTTTTCCGACTGTTTTCAGGTAGGTTTACTCATGACTCCCGGCTCGCGGTTTTTCTTTCTAGACTCTGATTGCACTTTGGTTGTCTGGTCTTTCTCCTGACTTCCTGCCAGATTCCGTTTTCTGAGTGTACCTGTTCCATTCCAGCTGCAGGGCCCCGAGTCCCTAGGCAGGTCCTGCATCCAGTTGACTGCTGGGGAAGACTTGGCCCCTGGGTTCCTTCAGCAGCTGTGTGGGCCCCCAGAACCTCACCCACTGCATCAGTGTCCTGCACTCCAAAATTCCTTCACCTGCCACTTCCCTCTCTAGACCATGACCATGATTATGGGGCCTCACTTGGTTGTTTTGGCTCCGTGCTTCCTTCTTTTACTCCTAAATACCCCAACCTAGGTAGTTCCTAGAGCTGTCCTTCACTGCCTCCTTCCCCTGCATGCTCATTCACTTCCATCTGACACATGATAGTTTCTCTGCAGACCACATGCAAAGCTCTTCCTGGTGAGCCACAGAGTCACTGAGCCCCATACCCCACCACCCAAGACATGCCATTTGCATGTTCACTTCCAGCTCCCCCTTTCGGTGGCTTCCCTGTTTTTATTAATGGCACCTCCAGCCTTCTGGTCAGCTGGTCATTGCTCCTCACCTACCTTCTTCCCCTCTACTCCTGCTGTGCTAACTTCACAGTGCTCTCTGCATCCTTTCTTCCCAACACTTTCAATTCCACTGCTCTGCCCTCCTCGAGACCCTCAATACCGCCTGATGGATACATGACTCCAATGCCTACTCGACAGTCTCTCCATCAAACCAACTACTTCTTCAGCATTCCCTGATACCTGTTTCTAGATCATGTTGCATTTATGCTCAGACAGCCCTCAGACCTTCAGGGGCTGCTCACTGGTGACAAAGGTAAGCCTAAATATCTTAAATTAAGGGTCATATCCTATATATCTAGTCCAGATTGACTTTGCAGCCATGTCAAACATCACTCACCTTCATACAACCTCCCTCTGGTCCCTGGGTACTGTCTTCCAGGGTTTCTCCTATTGTGTTATTTGCTCCCATGTGTATTTCTGCCTGGAACAAGCAACTCTTCTACTTGAATCCCAGCCCGAACACAATTTCCTCTGAGTAGCCATTCTTGGTCTCTGTAGAGACTCTTCCATTGGGCTCCCCAAGCCCACTGCTGAGTTGTACCTCTCGGAGTCACTTGCCATGGTGTCTATGTGCCCTGAAGCTATTGGTGTCCTTAGATGCCTCACTTCATTCTTAACTCAAACCCCACTGCATCAAGGATTTTGTAATAAATGTATCTTTCACTTTTTGTATGAACTTCTTTCTCCATGGTAAGCCCTGAAAAATGGTGTGTTTCATTCTCTTGGAAGAAAGAACAGAAGCCTTTCTAGATACTGCCTGGCTTCCCCAAGGGGCATTTTATGAATCCATTACTCTGTGAAAATCCTTGTAAGAATTTTCTCTTCATTTAGGGGAGACTCCAGTCTATGGTTAGAAATAGGGGTCACATGAAAGATTTGCAAAACATGAGTCTTTGTTGGGTATAATTTTTTGAGTGATTAAAAAAATTCCATGTCCACCTCTTTTGGCATTTTCAAACTTGAACTGGGGTAAACCTTTGGCCCTTTCTTTAAGGAGAAAAGAGAAACACATAAACTTGAGAATTTGTGGTGGCTCAAACGCTTCTAATATGTAAGCTAACAGAATTAGTTCAAGAGCAATTATAAAAACCTTAAGTATTCAATAGCTAAGTATAATTTGCAAAGTTCCAGAATGGAATATGTTTGAGCTTTCAGGAAAAACAAAAACTAAAAAGATCAGCATTTATTGTTTTACTTTTTGATTGCTTCTGAAAAATTGTATGGTATTGCTTTGTATGAATAGGTCTCCATGAGTAAATTATGATCAAAATTCAAAGCCATCATAAATTAAATGTGTTTTTTTCCTGCTTTGGTATACAAGACTTTCCATTAAGCTAGCCCCATATAATATACCTTGGATGTGTTCAAGAAAGCCCTGTAAATTATAGTAAGTATTTAAAATGGTAAGTAGACATTGGAAAAGGCCACATTAGGATTAATGAATGAAGGGGTTGATACTGAAAATGCACTTGTAAATAAATAACATGAAAAGTAAAGATGACACATTGTTAGGTTAGAGTTACAAGTAGGGACGACTATAAATTGTTGGGTGGCAAAGAGTGTTCATGGAGCTTCAGTTTCTGTGGAGAAGCATGTCTAAGTTCTTTCTAGCAACAACTTCCCAGTTTCTTCTGGTCTGTGTTCAACCCTGAGGTTTTCCTGTACCTTCTTTTCAGATTTGGGAAGTACCCGAGATTTCTCTGTTAACCAGTCTGCTCCCTACCCACCAGAATTTGGCAAATTACTCCCTCACTGGTTGAGGGCAAGTAGGAGAGGAGTTGGCTTTGTGTAGGAGATTGCATTCTTTCAGTACCAGGAACTAAATGTGGTAGGGGAGGAAGCAGACCCAAGATGCACGCTGCTCCTGACAAAAATGAGAACACCGAGGACACCCAGGCAGGGTAGGTTTTAAATATACCTGCTTGTTTGTCTCAAGGAAGGTTTGGGGCAGCAAACAGCACTTTGAGGAGAGAGTTAAGTAGGACAGTGTGTATTTGGACTGTTATTTTTTTTAAAATTTGGGTGGCTTTGACGGAATAGAGTGGAAACCCTTGGGAAAGTATCTTGGGTATATTTAAAGTTACAGCACAAACTTTAACAGTGTCCTTAGGCATATGACCTTGCAGCTTATCTGAACTCTGGTTTCCTAAATTATCCATCATATACATGAATATGCATCTATGATGAAAAGAGAGAGATTTCCTTCAGAGATGCTCACTTGCTCCAGTATCCAAGTTTGCATAGTTCCAATTATGTGATTTGCATACCTATTAGATTTCTCATTTGCTAAAGAAGGTAACATTAACTTGAACCAATAGAAACACTCTTTAAGAATTTATGCCCAGGTGCTTCACTCATGAAAGTCCTGAGAATAAGTAGAAGAGTAAAGGTTGGATTCTATATCATAGAAAGAATAATAAATGTAGATGGAAAGCATACAGGGTCATGAAAAGAACTGAGAGGAAGCCTAAAGTTCTAAGAGACCATGAGAATTTCTAGATTGAAGATGATGATTAGAGGAATTCTATTTCTGACGATGATGGTGTATCCTGCACCAGAATAACTCTTTCACAGGTAACAAAATATAAAAACTCTTTCAAAGCACTGGAGAATGATGGAAAGGAGGTAGAAACTGGAGGAGAGTCAACTCCTGAATGAGAGGAAGTCACTGGACACTATTTGCATTATTTATTTATTTATTTATTTATTTATTTATTTATTTATTGACTGAGGGTACTCCCAAATCTGCACAGGGAAACATGGATAGAACTTAGAGAGAAATTCATACCCTAATTGGCTTAAGAAGTCATCAGGCATAGTTTGGGTCTGGAAGCTGCTGGAAGGTGAAGGGAGAATTCTAGAAATCGGGAAGCCACAGAAGACGTAACCCCCAAATCTGTGTATACATTCTTTAATCCTGGTTGACTGATGAATTGAACATGCCTAGGAGAGACTGCAAGATTTCCAGCAAAAGGCAACAGATACAAGACTGGAATGACTGAGGAGTGTCTATTGCAGCCCACTTTAAAGAAGACAGAGTTTGGGGTTTGAGTTCAGTCAGGTTGATTGCCCACAAGAACAAAGATCAGTGTGCTTTTGAGGGAGGTAACATAATCCCAAGTCTCTAGATTAGGCATCCACAATGTCTAGTGTAATAAAAACAATTACGTGACATTCATATAAACCAGAAAATTTGGCTCAGAGTCAAAAGATTTTAATACCAATAAGATCTAGATGTTGGATTTAAAAATCCAGGACTTTAAAACAACATTTATAAATGTGTTTAAGGATGTAAAGGAAAATATGGTTTTAATAAGTGAACAGATCAGGAATCTCAGCAAAGAAGTAAAACCATGAAAATAAATGTAAATTCTAGAATGGAAACATGTAATTCCTGAAATTAAAAAAAAAAAAAGTTGCTGAGTGGATAAAAGCAGTGATGGAATTAGAAATCCACAATAGATGTTAGAACTAGTGGGTGAAAGTTAGAGGAGGAACAAGAGTTTATATAGTTTCAAAATATCCCCACAAATTACTTATTAATTACAAATGGAGAAATAATAACAGTATAGTTCAGAAACCTAGTGAATTCTGTTTCAAAGTAATCCAAGCTAACATTGCTAATATTGGAACGGAGGGATATCATGTGACTCCTCATATAGTGTGATGAGGATACAGCCCTTCTGTGGAATTTCTGCCAAAAGGGCACAACCTGAATCTAATGACAAGGAAACACCCACACACCCAAATTCAGGGACATCTATGAAATGAGTGGCTTCTACTCTTCTAAATAGTAAGATAAAGAAAGACAAAGGCCCAGTAACAGCTCCTGATGGAGGAAATCTAAGTAGACATGAGAACAAAATGCACGGTGAGACCCTGGACTGGTTTCTGGACCAGGGGTGGGATATATACAGAGAACAACGTCAGGTTAATTGACATGTGACTCGAATATAGACTGTGGCTTAGATAATAGAACTGTTTCAAGTTAGATTTTCTGGTTTTGATAATTGTTCTAAAGTGATGTAAGAGAAAGTCTTTGTTCTTAGTGAATACACATTCAAGTATGAGGGATAAAGTTGCCCAATGTTGCCAAATTATTCTCAAGTGGTTCAGAAAAAAAACGTGCTGAAGACGAGAGCAGAGAGGTAGAGAGTGCAGAGGTGAGCTCATGGAGCTTATGTGTGACTTATGGGTCAGAGAAGGCCTTTGGTTGTTACTTTGGATGAAATGGAAAGCTTTGGAGCTTCTAAGCTGAAGAATGACATGATCTCATACATATACAAAATAGGCTCACTCTGGAAACTGGAAAGTACCCAGGAGAGGTCCATGGTTGGAAGCGACTGCAATGACCCAGGCCAAGATGTTGGTTGGTTGGAGCAAGGTGGGAGCCACGCAAGTGGCAAGAAGTGACCAGGTTCTGGGCATATTCGGAAGGAAGAGCAAACAAGATTTGCTGAGTTACCCCATGTGCATTGGAAGCGAAGGAGGACCCCAGGGTGGTGACAGGGGGTTTGATCTGAGGAAGAGGAAGAACAGTCATGGGGAAAATATAAGAGGCGATATGAGGAGCTCAGTTTGGGACATGTTAACTGTGAGACAGCTATTAAATATACAAGTGGAGACGTCCTGGTGAGGGTCAGAGTTTGAAGTGTGGCATTCAGGGCAGGTGCTCGGGCTGAAAGTATGAATTTGGGCATCATTGGCATGTAGTTGCTCTTGAAAAACAGGAGACTGTAGGCGGTACCAGCAGACTGAGTCTAAGTGGAAGGAAGAAGACAGTGGAAGACTGAGCCCTGGGCAGGCCAACTGAGGTGGTGATTCCCACTTAGCAGCAGCGTCCCTGATGCTAGGAAGGGGACAGTTTGGGGAGGAAGCAGGAGACTTGACCCACTGGCTTTTACTGAGACTGGCTCCCTCCTGACTGAAAGCATTCAGAAAGAATTGCAAGATCTCTCCTATTTCAAGGAGCCCCTCTACAAACACTGGAGTCAAAAATGTTAAGCTAATCTCCATGCACCCACTTTTGTATTTCTAAATAAAGTGCCTGTTGGGCAGGTAGAGACATTAGGTGCAGGAGATGGCATTTGGGTTGTCAGTAAGAAATCCCTAATTGTCTGCAGTTCCCAAATAGGGCCTCCCCGGGGGTCACAGAGGCAAACACTAGTTTCTGGAGGAGCATCGTTTCAGTCATTTGAACTGAGCCCTGCAGGATCCCCCCGAGGACTTGGAGAGTAGCTCTAGAGTTTGCCAGTTTTCCCTCACTGCTTCTTGGGAGATCGGATGCTGCCTCACAATTTTGGCATTCGGATATCTACTTGCAGATGTTCATCTGTCTCCCTCGCCCTTCAAAAGGAAGTAAATATACACAGATACAAGATGCAATAAGAGATATTGGGCAAATTAAATTAAAAAATGCTTCCTAACACCCTGGAGGCCCAGACACTAAACATATTTTTCCATTTAAGCAGGTTTTTGTGCTGAGTTATTAGGAAAAATGCACTAAACATTTACTTCACCTTCAGCGTCACCTTCATTCTGTCCCCATTGAACTAGGCTAGTATTTATCTCATCAGGGAACTGGGTAAAATAAGTAAGTAGGCAAGGAGGGGGAGATGAAATTCAGGGTTGAGCACCGATGGCTTATTGATGGCATCGCGTCCCCAAGTGCCCCATTATCCCTTGGAGCAGTCTTGCTCACATACTAAATAGGAGAAGTGGTTATCCTGGGGGGTAATGTATGATCCCCTGGGGCTTTCTCCACAAGAAAATTGACCTTATATGGGCATCTACTGGCTTTCTAGAGGGACTGTACTTTATTCGTTTTCCTCCATCATAAGACTGGGTGCAAATGAGAACCCAGCCACACAACCCAGAACGAAAATCCCTTTGTGGGTTCTGTTCTCTGCTGATGATGCATGGGTTTTGCTTTTTGGGACCCTCCCCTGGAATGATGACCTTGATCAGTTTAGGTGCAGGTGAGCTTCGTTGGTTCTTGCTGATGAGGTTAATCTTTTCCATTCAAATCCCAGGCTAGTTAGCTCTGATCGGCTCTATGGGCAACATCCTCACCGTGTGCAAACATGTGGGAACTTGCGGGTCACTGGTCACAGGAGGACCGGGAGAGAAATGGCAACAGTGCTCTTTTATCCCTCTCCGTATTGTAGGAAAATGCCTTCCTTCGGATGCTGAGGGAGAGCAACATCCCTCCATGGCCAGCCGCCTGTTTATCCTGATGAGTGCTCTACCACATGCCTTGGAAACCACTCTGTGGCAGGACTGCTGGGGATGGGGACACCGGGGCAGTTTTTAAGGAGGTTACTCTTTCAGGTAGGTTATTGCCGATTTGTCTGTTGGTTAAACCTTTCTACGCATTCCTCCCTCTTAACCTGAAGATTTACCCATCCGAGAGCAAACACTTCCACACAGGTCGGTGCCTTTTTAAGTAATTCAAAAAGCAGCCCTGGCAAGAGATTGAGTTTGAAATCACCATTCCCCCAAACCTTTAGGAATCTCAAGGTAGGATGAGCCAATGGATGATAGACCTGATCCGGTAAGAGTTGAACTTGTATGGCTCATCACACGTGCGGGGCTGACGTGACCAGGGAGGAGACCGGCAGGACGGGTCCCTCACAACCCTGAAGGCTCCTCTCCCTTCCAGCAGCCCTCCTCCCCCTTTATTCCGGGTCTAATCTCAGGACAGTTGCTGGTTTCTGGCCTCTTCGTAACCAGTGCTCCAAATTCCTTAAAAATAGCAATTTTTCCTCTTCCTTTGGTGTTCAAAAGTGTGAAGCAGATAGTTCTAAAGAAATTCAAGTCACCACCATAAATCTTAAGTGATTTTAGAAAGATATATAAGACTCCTGAATGATGACATATTTCCAGAAGATCAGTAAAACATTTCTGAGTGATATAGGGCCAGGCGGTTGTATCTGTGCCATGAACCTGAGGGAGAACATCCAGGGAACACAGTATTTTATGAGTATTATTGGCCATATCTTTTGTTTTTAATCTGCCAAAATTGCAACCAAAGGGGCCGGCCACACAGAAAGTCGGCCTACGTGAGGCCAGGCGTGGCTGGGAAAAGCTCTGGGGTTTTCGATTCGCCACCAGGACCAAAGGTGGGTGGGGGACATGGTGTGTTTTTCTGGGAGTGGGAAGGGGAAGAAGTCCCGGGTCTGAGAAGTGGATGAGAGTGTCTGAGAATGGCTCCAGCCTTTAAAAGTAATTATGGGGTACGGGGGTTGGGGGGGCTGGATTTACTCACAAAGCCTCTTCTGTACATTAACTAAATTTGTGATTTTAATCACTGATAGAAAAGAAAACAATACATATACATATACACACAGAGGGCTGCAAAATACCCCGCGTGGCACACCTTTTCCATCAACCCCTGGAGACCATCTCCGAGTGCTGGTATGGGAAGGAGGGACACAGCCTTGCCGCAGCTAATGACCAAAGTCAGCGGCATCGGAACACTGTGCTGGAAGGCGAGCTGGTTAAAATCATTCATTTATCTAAGTATAGAAAGGATAGGATAGGAGGGAGTTCCTCCTGGTCACGCTGATGGAGGTGAAAGGAAAGAATGCTTTCTCTCCTCCACTGGGAGCTAACGGGGCATGCGTGGCTCCTCGCAGCCTCCCCCGAGGCTGCACTGGTGCATCACACGTCTGGCAAAGCTACTGTGAAGAGCCTCCTGTGGATCTTCAGAAACAGCATGCTGACAATAAGGAGCGTTGAAGCTAGCAGGCACGTTGTTGCAAGGTTCTGATATGTTAGTTGCGAGGCCTCCGGGATGAAGGATCCCGTGTATAAAACCCCAATTGTCTGGAGTGGCTCCATACCTCTTGCAGGGAAAGACTGCTTTTGCAACCTGGTCACCAGCGCTTGCTTCCATGGGCACAGTGGACCCTGCACCAACGAGCCTCACGCTATGGAAAAAAAAATGATCAAGAACAAACCCAAGAGGGAAGTTGTGGGCATAAACAGAGTTTATGCGATACCAAAAATGGAAAAACGAGCTTCCCGGAAACCCACAGAGGAAAAGCTTCACAAATCATAAAGGTCTACCAGGATCTATCCTGAATTCAGATACGGGTGCAATTATATTTGTTGTGTGCAACTTCACTATGCACCTATTTTATGCACTTTACCAGAATGATTTTCCACAGGGAAAAACTGAGTCATCATAACAACCTCCTTCCCCAGAGTATGATATAACGCAGAAGTCATGTTCTTAGATATATCATGTGGAGCTGCCTGGGGGATCCTTCGAAGCCTCTGAAGCAGGACCAGAGATGCACTGGCCTGTGTCCAAGTGCGTGCTGCGGTGGGGGGGGAGTAGATCCGGGAGCCTAGAGGAGGGCGTCTCTGAGGATATGCATTTAAAATGTCTCAAGAGTTCTGATCAATATTGTTCAATAGCAAATGACTTATTACAGATCTTTGGTGGAAATTTAGAATTCTCAAACACTGAGATTTTTCTCCCAGCTCCCTCCTGTGATGGGTCTCCCTTACTTTTCAGTGCCAGTCTCGATTCATCATTTGGTCACCTTGAGACCCAGAGACTATAGCACAGAACCTATAGTATCTATTTCCGATTAGTCTACACTTTCCCCAAATTAATTTGCTCTAACCAGAAAATAATGGTAGTGATGATAATTGAATGAGTCCTTTCCTCCTACAGGAACCAAGGGAGCTGAGTGAAAGGTGACAGTGTCTACTTCCTGAGGCCGTGGGCTGGTTTGGGGTCCCATGTGGATTGTGCATCTACTTCCTACTTCAGAGGTATGGGGACACGAAGGCCATCCTACCATCCAGTGAAACACAGGGTTAGGTCTTACGGTAGAGATGGATAATTGTGGAATTAAACGTAGTTCCTAGGAAAATCAAACTCCTACACACATCAAAGGTTCACAGAAGTTTTTCTGCAATTTAGCTGCATAACACACAGATTTTCTGAATCTCCATTCAGCTGTTGCAAATGCTGGCTTTAAAGGGTCCCCTGAGTCCTATAGCACACCCGTGATTATAAAAATATTTAAAGCCACAGAAAGAATATATAGCTGTGCAGACACGTGTTGATTTATTGTGTACCAAAGTTTGATACCACACTGGAAGGCAAGGTTTCAGGCTGACAAAAGCATCAGAGTAGCAGGCTTCAATCCATATATTATGGTACCAGCACCAGAAAGGGAGCAGGGTCTAAAACAAGGCTATAATATAGGGTTCCTGAAAACTCCTCTCCATAAGCAGGAGACAACATAAAAAGTTACATGATTATTTATGTGACATGGAGTCATATTCGTAGTGATATGACCACATAAATAGTATTGTGAATTTTTGGAATATGGAAATTAAAGACAAATATTTCAAACCTAAACCGTATATTATGAAAAATAACAAATCTTCCCAAATGCCGTCAATAAAAAAGAGATGAGGTGGGAGAAGGGACAAAGTTCTAGAAATATCCATGAGTTTTCTTTATTGATGAGAACTTCTGTTTTTAAAAAAAAAAAAAAAAACCACCTCAAGATTTTGTATACGGTAAATGTATTATGAGAGATTAGCTTGGTTCTTTTTTTTTTTTAATGTCTTCCACAACTTAGTGCTACGGTGGAAATCTTACAAAATACAGGTTTGTTAGCGTAGACGTGCTGAGTGTACGTGCTATTTCCGAGTGTACATGGAGGGTTGATCTGGGGAGCACTCTGCAGACCACGAGGCCCATTCCTCATTGTCTCCCGTGCCCCGCTGTCTTCGCTCACTAATGCCCACCCCCCGGGGCTTCTAGCTGTTTCTGACACCTGCCAAGCCTGACCGGTTGAGGCCTCTGCCCTTCTTGTCTCTTAGTCTGGAGTGTTCTGAGCTCAGAGCCGTGTAGCTCCCCCAGTCTGTCCCTATATGTCCCCGGATTTTCCTCTTTCTCAGAAACAACCGGCAGGCACATTCCTCCACGTGACTCCAAGATAACCCAGCTGCCGTTTTCAAACAAGCTTCCTCCCCAGAGGAAGACGCCGTGGTACACCGAGACAGAGACAGGGACCAAGAGCATGACCGGAGAGGCCCTGTGAGGTTTGAATTATTTTAGCAATAACCCAAGAACGGTGCGGCCCACATAGAAGATATACGGTACAGGTGTGGCTTACGAGTTAACAAATTAATGAAGTTATAAAATAAATGAATGAACATGTTCTGCTGATATGGAATACAAGGACTGCATTATGGAGAGTTTCTAGTAGGCTATTCTTATTAAAATCAATCATGAATAGCCAAAATAGAATATTGTGGAACAGAAAATAAACGCCTCTTTTATGAGATATAACTGTATCTTTAATGTTCCTATAACATATTTAAAACCTTCAGAGAGCTTGAATTTGTAAACAGTAATCACAAATTGATATTATATATATTTATGAGCAGTGTTCAAAAAGTGTAGCCGGTTAATTACTGATACATTACACACAGTTCGATATTTTCATTAGTAGTATAATATCTGGTTGGGAGTGAGTGAGTAGCACAAAATCAATCCATCGTTAACTATTTGTGAACTAGTACACTTAAAGATTTGAATGTCTGACGATTCTATTCAAAGGCTGAGAAGTGATTTTGGAACATTAAAAAAAAAGTTTCCATCTCCAAAATCCATTGCTAGATCACTGAAGTTTGTGCAGGAGAGCTTATGAATGGCCAAGTATATCGAGAGCAGTTTCTGCCAGTTTTTTTCTTCTTACAATTTGATTACTTAATAAAATATCATGTGAACCAAATAAAGTTCTTGTTTCTATGAAAAGTAGGCTGAATTTTTTTTAAAAGACTCAGTGAAGTCAAGTTGATATGAAATTGCTTCTGACTGAAGTGTGAATGAAAAAGCTACTCAAGTTTTGAAAAAAAAAATTCTTAAAAGTCTAAGATTCTGCACCGAGATTGCTTTGTGAGTTTTCTTATTCTTTTTCTATTTTAAAGAAATGTATAGAAGGGAACACAGCGGTTGAACCAGGGGTGTGGTTGATATAAACAAAACAAAACAAAACAAAACAAAAACAAAAACAAAAACAAAAACAAAAACCAAACAGTGATTAATCTAACTTGAAAAACAAGTCTTGGGGCACCTGGGTGGCTCAGTCGTTAAGCGTCTCCCTTCGGCTCAGGTCATGATCCCAGGGTCCTGGGATCGAGCCCCACATCGGGCTCCCTGCTCGCGGGAAGCCTGCTTCTCCCTCTCCCCCTCCCGCTGCTTGTGTTCCCTCTCTCTCGCTGTGTCTCTCTCTGCCAAATAAATAAATAAAATCTTAGAGAAGAAAAAGAAAAGAAAAGAAAAGAAAAACAAGTCTTGGCCCTCATCGGTGAGCGAATGCAGGTTGCTAAATTTTGGTTAAAATAAAAAAAATTAAGCGAGATGACATTTTTAATGATTTTCCTCAGTATGGTATCTAAGAGGACTTCAGCTATACTAGCACAGACAGAGTAAAACATGATGAACATTATTCGAGCATGGCCTCCCACAAATAAATGCAGGAAGGTCTTTTGGTAATAGAACAGGAAAGACAATTTGCCAGGTCTTTTACATTTATCCCATTCAGTTGTTAAGGCAAATAATTTGCTTAAGTTTTCTTACTTTGATAAAACTGTCAATGGCAAAGGGTAAGAAAATTATGAGTTGGAATAATTTTCTTGAAAAAAAAACAAATTGACATCAGATTACCTTATTAGTGTGACTGGATGCTAAGTGGCAATGTCAATATATCTTCAAAATCCTGAGGGAAGAAAATTTGAACTTAAAATTTCAGACCAGTGAAAAAGTGATTAAGTGCGTGAATAAAAAACACTTCTCGGTTATAAAAGACTCTTAACATTTACATTATCTGGAAAAGTCGTTTTTGGAAAGGGGCCCCCAAATTGGAAGTGGAGGGGATACGTTCACTTCCTCGTCTTTCATAGTTATAGGGAGTAACTAGATAATCTCTAAAATCTACAAATCAGCACGAATCAGCATTGTATACACTTTTGTACTATTTGGTATTATAATCATGTTTAGGCATTATTTGTACAATAATATTTAAATTTATAAAAAAATGTTTTAAAGTATAGTGACATCTGTAAGTTATATGTTGATTTATGGCTTACAGAGAAATTACCCGTGTGTTGTACAAGTTACTTTTAGCTTTTCCTAATCTATCATCCCAAGAGCTGAATAAAGTAGAAGAGAGAAAAAGATTGCTTGTAAGAGAACTACAAACATTAGGATCGTATTTTAAAATGTCTACTTACAGAAAGGTTTTTTGGAAAATGTGTGTAATAAGATACTTAAAATTCCTTAACTTCATATTTTGGCTTACTACCAATTTCAAAGCCAACTTTAAGAAAGAAGAACACAAAATTATGAAAGCTTAATTAAGCACCAAAGTCAATATTTAGGATAAGAAAAGAAGTCAGAAAAATGACAAAGCTATAAAAACTTGCAAATATCACAGACTCCAAAAAATGCATTACAACTGCATAATATTTTATTAATCAAGTGTCTGATGTGGTTTTTGAATTGGAATTGGAAATATCAGTATGAACATGGGTTTTATATATATATATATACCCCTAGATAGATATAAAGCAAAATACAGATGTGTACATGTATGTGTGTTAGTACACATACATAGATGTATTTCCCAGGTCTGCTGAGGAGGCTGAGGAGAAATTACAACTCATAGCAATGAGCACACAGAGCCCAGATCTTGCTTTCTAAATACCAGCTCCAATAAAAGGTACTGTGGCTTTTGGGAAAATGGTTCATTCCAGAGTTAGGGCACGGGAAATACCATATACATCTGGAAAATAAGGGGTAGCTTGAAAAATGGTGGAGTTATGTCAAAAGGGCAGCAGAACAAACATGAAGAAATTCCCAATGGCTAGAGTTGGAATGATTTGAGCAACAAAATAAAAAAAAAAGATATATTAGATTATAACCCATAGAATAAAATTAATATTCATGAGTCTACATTGATATAAAAAATGAATAAATTAATAAATGGGAGAGAAGTGATAAATTTTTCCCTACAGAATAATTCAAATTAATACATGCAAAAGAAATGAGGGAAATACAAAATCACCAATAGGCAAAACTCACAGTAATAATTCATGCAGGGAAGATCCACTGGTGGCCACCAAACTCAATGGGCAACACTTGTAAGAGAAACAGAATATATATGCATGTCCTCGAAGGCTCTTCCCCAAGGTATTTATGAACCACAGAGGAGGAATTACAATTTTACAGTGGAGAAATATGGTAGACAACACCTTAACCAAGTGATCAAGATTAACACCCCAAATAATAAAAGATTTTGGCATCATATTCCCCCTGATAGGATGCATTGAAAAGAACACTACATCACTTCCATGTATTCTTGCCCCAAATCATAAGCTCAATCTAATCCTAAGCAACCATCAGACAAGCCAAATCAAGATGCATTCCACAAATGAACTGAGCAGGTCTCATCAAATGAATCAAGGTCATGAAAGACAAGGAAAGTGAAGAGTCATTGCCAAGTGGAGTTGTTTAGGGAGATACAACAAATATATACAACGTGTATTCTTGGATTGGATCCTGGAACAGAAAATAGACATTAGGGAAATTTGTATGAGATTTGTATTTTAGTTAATAGCATTATACCACTGTTAATGTCCTGGTTTTGATAGCTATATAATGCTTATATAAGTTGCTAATGTTGAAGCAGTCCTTTCAAACAAGGACGATCTTGCCCCTCGAGATGTTTGGCACTGTCAGTAGACATTGTGGTTCTCAGCACCGGGGGAGGGCTGTTACTGGCGTCAAGTGAGTGGAGTCCACGGATACTGTTGGGGGAAGCTGGGGGAAGGAGGTGTGTGAACTCTCACACCATTTTTGCAAATTTTCTATGAATCTCAGTTATTTCAAAATTAAAAGTTAATATTCAAAAAAAGTTTTCAGTAAATGCCTTCAGGGGAAATCCTCCAGATATTGGGTATTTTACTCTGAACCTTCTTTCACAAAAGTATCTTAACTCATTAAGTTTTCATTGTCTTAGAAGTTCCAAAGTCCAATTTTCCCTCCCCAGCATTGTGAGATTTCCAAAATGTTGGCTAAACATAGAAGTCCCATTGCTATCTTATTTAACAGCTCTGTTATCTTTACATACCATAAAATTCATTTAAGTATACAACTCAGTAATTTTGTATATTTACTAAATTGTGCAACCATCATCACCATGATCCAGTTTTAGAATTTTTCTTCACTCCAAATTTTTTCATACCCTCTTACAGTTAACATCTATTTCCACATCAGGCCCAGACAACCATAATTTATGTTTTTCAATCTCTATAGATTTGCCTTTTCTGGGCTTTTCATATAAATGCAATCATACAATGTGTGGTCCTTTGTGACTGGGTTCTTTCACTTAGCGTATTGTTTTTGAGGTTCATCCATGTTGTAGCATGTAACGGTACTTTGCTCTTTATATTGCCAAATAATGTTTGTTGTATAGATACACTAGATTTTGTTTATCCATTCATCAGTTGATAGATACTTGTATTGTTTCCACTTTTGGTTATGAACAATGCCTCTGCAAACATTTGTGTACAAGTCTTTGTGTGAACATTTGTTTTCATTTTCCTTGGGTAGATACTGAAGGAATAGAATTACTGGGTCATAAGATACAGTTAGAAGAGTTCCTTATATAGTCTGGATACAATATATATTATTATATATTGTATATTTTATTGTATATATTTTTATATATAAAATATATATATTATTGTATATATTATATGTGGGACATATAATTTGCAGATAGTTTGTCCCAGTCTGTGTCTTACCCTTTTTATTATTAACGGTATATTTTGAAGTGAAAAGGTTTTTCATTTCGATTAAATTCAAGTTTATCAACTTCTTCTTTCATCTCTTGTACGTTTGGTATTTTATATAATCATTCTTACCCTAACTCAACATCACAAAGATATACTCTTACATTCTTCAAAGAACTTTACAGCTTTAACTCTTCCATTTAGGTACTTATCCATTCTGAATTAATGTTTGTGTATGGTGTGAGGGAGGGGGTCTGACTAAATCAATTTTTTCCCGCAATACCATTTGTTAAAAAGTCTATCCTTTCTCCAACTGGATTGCCCCACTGACATTTTTAAGTTGGATTTTTACTTCTTTTTCATTTTCTAATGTGTTGTCCTGGCAGAAAGTGGACACCTGGTGATTTTCATTTTCACTTGTATTTAGTCACTTTATTGAACAATCTAATTTGATTCTTTTTTCTATGTAGTAAAAATCATCTTCTACTGATGATAATTTCACATATTCCTTTCTAGTAGTTTTCTTCGGAATATATTTTTATCTTACTGCATTGATTTGGAATTTCAAAGTGATATTGGGAAAAAAAATAAAGCTCGTTGCTCTTATGTTTTGGCTTCACTGGAATGCTTCTAATGTTTTACCATTTACTACAGAATATTTGCTGAGAGTTTTAGAAGATCTATTCCTTAGCCTGCTTGAGAACTTTCTATCCTAATTTACTATATATTAGTAAAAAACAGGAACAGCTGTTAAATTCTATTCAGTGCCTCTCTTTTCTTTCTCTCTCTCTTTCTCTTTTTTGCATCTGATGAAATGCTTATGTAAATTTTTTTAACAATTAATGCAATAAATTATGTTAACAGACTTTCTACATTTGAATTATAGAATGGAATAAACTTGCTTCTTTATAGTGTGTTATCTTTTTTAATTTGTTGGATTCACTAGGTTAATGTTTGGAATTTCTCAAACCTATATGAATAAATGAGTTGAAACTGTATTTTTCAGTTTTTTCCTCTGTTTACCTGGCTCGGTGTTTCCTGTTAGCTTCATAAATTTGTCTGGGAACTCTAGTTTTCATGCTGTCAGTGAGCGTAACAGATGGAACTATTATGTCCGTTGAAAGTTGATAAATAATTCTGTGCCTGAAAACTTTTTGAGGAAGATATTTGAGAATCTTTAAAATTTCTTCTGAAATTATTAGTGTAATAGATTTTTTTGTTTTACCATCTCTCCCTTTTGAAAGATAATTTTGGTAACATATTTCCCTGTAAAGAATCTATTTCATTTGTTTTGTATGTTCAAATGATTGGAGTGACTGTGCATATGTTATTTTGCTCTGATTTAAAAATTTTTATGTTTATCTGTTCACTACCCTCTTTTCCCGTATCTGTTGCTGGTGATATATATTTATATTCCCTCTCACTCTCTCTCTCCGTTTAGTTGGTCTTTTTTATTGGTCCTTTCAAAGAACTTCTGTTTTGGTTTCCATCAATTTCTGGTACTTATTAACCTTTATATCTCTACTTTCTAACACATAGCACTTGCTCAAAAGAAACTTGTTGAAAAGCATGTTTTCAAAATGGAGAAAATGGTAGAAGGTGAAATTCGGAAAAAGAGATGTGTAAGAATCCTGTATTTCTCAGAGAGCAATCCCTGAGTTACTTTTGTGTCTAATCATTTAATAAACATTTAGCTTTCTCTGTTTGCCAAGCAGAGTATATTTTTATGACTTAAAAAGCAAACATGGCATCTAAGGAGGTGTTTAAACTGCCTTTGTTTAGGGAAGTTCCCCCATGAAATCATCATTTGTAAGTAGGGTTGCTTGAAAAGCATTCAGACTATTGGAGAAACTCCCAAGGACTTTGGAGTTTCAAAATAAAGAGTTCTGCCTTCTTTAAGGAACATTTGAAATGGAATTGAGCATGATAATGGATGGAGCCCTGTAAAGGAGGTACCTTGTGTTTTTCTTTGCCAAGGGAAAGCTGACTCCTCTGCATGCAGGGGTCTCATACGTCTTCGCACTCTAGGACTCCCCTCAGAACCCCGCCGCACTGCTCCGTTCTTGTCCTAGAATACCTGCCTTTGCAGCTGTCGCTCTTGTGGGGGCGGGGGGGGCAGGGACAGGGAGAAGGGCTCCTCACAGTCATCCTGCCCAAGAACCAGGGAGATCAGCACGTTCTGTGCCCCCAGCACTGGCGTCAGCCTCACTGACAGGGACATTTTGAGAAAAGGTCTGCCAGCTCATGGCTTCTCTGTTCTCTGCAGACATCAAGCAACACAGCTTTGCTTTGTCTCCATTTCCAGGCAGAGCAGGTGGATGTGCAAAGCTGATGGTGCTGGGGCTTGAGGTCTGACGGCACTGTAGACTGAAAGCAGGAGGACTCATCCTGAGAGATGCAGGGCTCAGAGCGGCAGGCACCAAACCAAGCTGTGCAGCTGTCCTGCACAGTCATGTTCTCTTCCTAGGGGGACAAGGGCACCCTCGGGGCATCACCTCAGAAAGCCACAATTAGGAGAATTCCAGGACTGTGTTACTTCTCAGTTCTTTGCTTCTGACCTTGGAGTGGGGGTGGGGAGGGGGCACAGTTGGGGGTGAAGCAAAACCCTTCTGAAAGCCTTCCTGCTTCAAGAGCAGGGAGTTCTCTTTACAACACATGTGGGAATCCACCGGAGAAGTTTCTAAGTCTTACTTTTGAAAGTCACATACAGCAGAAGTGACCCAGCCCTATAAACCCTAGCCTCGAACAATTTGAACTTTCTTAGTGTTGTGTTTTGTTTTGTTTTTTTAACTCAAGGGATTGGACAGAAGTTGGACATAGAAGGACTTTTAAGTCAGCTTGCTATTAGCCTCTCCCTATGAAATTTCTAGCTTAGTCATTAGCGTTCACTTAGCAACACTCCAGCGGTGGGGGCAGAAAGTTGCCTTTTACTCCCACAAAAGCAAACAATCTTTTCCTACGCAGGCGATGCCATTATTGGGCCATTTTCCCTCCCGCCTCGGCCAGTAAATAACTAAGTCAAGGCGCCCAGAATGTGGCTTCCGAGCTCTGGGCCCCATTTGGTACCCAGGCCCCGGGGGGGGTTGCAGGGCGGGTGCGGGGTGGGTGCGCCCACATCTGTTGGGGGGGGCTGCAGCTGTGCAGGTCAGTGTGCCTGTCTGCGGGCCCCAGCCCATCCATCACCCCAGTGACGGAGCACTGCTGTGAGGAGCTTGTCTCCCGCAGGCTGGCCCTCCGTGCCCCAGCCCGGGCCAGACACCCCCGCCCGCACACCCCGCGCTATCAGTCAACTCCTGGGTGAACTCTGTTTCACCTCCTGACCTCCCACTCAACCCAGACTAACATGAAAGTGTGAACAGAGCCTCCAAGGGGCCAAGAGGCCTCTGAACCCACCCCACTCCTTTTCCAGCCCCACATCAAACGCCCCAGCCTAACCCCCACCGCTGCCATTTGTCCTTACCCGTGTCCGTGTGGCCACTGGGCAGCTGCACGGACTTCGGGGGGCCGAGGCCTGCGCCCACCTGGACACAAGGCCGGCTTGGCCCCGCGGGAGCCCACAGCCCTCCGCCGGCAGGGATGAGGCCTGAGCGAGGCCCTCGGTCTCCAGTGAAAACAGAACACTAAATAAAACACACTTGCCACCTGCCAGTTCTTGGAGAGTTTTCAGGAAAAACTTCTACCCGAAGTGCTCCCCATTTCTTGGGAATGAAAAACCACAGGGCAACCTTTCCAAGGGACCTCAGGTAGGAGGGGGGGGAGGCTGCTGCCAACCAGCCTTTCGGGGACGAGGAACTTGTAAACCTCAGGGCAAGAGGGGTGCCCGGGCTGCTGACATCGTCTTACTCCAAAAAGTCAGGATGAGAATGTGCTGGGAAGTTAAATGCTTTTTTTCTCTCTTTTCCAAAAACCAGGTGTTCAAAAGCAAAGGAGCTGTCCCTGACAGCCACGCCGTCCCCGCTGTGCATGCAGAGGCGGTGGGCACCCCCCTGGCGCCCGAGGGCACGGCTGCTCTCGCCTTCCTCCTGCCCCTCTCTCTTTCCCCGAGGCCCCCTGGCCTGGCCAGAAAGCCTGGGCACCCCCGTGGGGTCTTTGCCTCAACCCCTCCCCCCGGGGGATTGGACCTCACTTCCTCACCAGGGGCCCTTCTCCAGGGAAGACCTGCTCCAACACTGGTTTTGATTGCTCTCCCTGACTCTGAAACACGAAAGGTAGGGAGCCAAAGCCCCTTCTAAGAGACGCTTTTCCTCAGTGCTCAAGAGAAAGAATGAGAGTTCTGTTAGCCTAGAGGTCCTGGAGTGTGAGCCGGGGCAGGCTGCCGCATCACTGGCTGGGCCCTACCCTCCTGGCCTGCAGCCTGCGCCTCCCGAGGGCCTCCAGGCAGAGGGCCGGGAGGGCATGGGGGTGGGGGCCAGGCCCCGTCCCCTGGGTGCAGGGAACCACCCTGGGGCCGTTCTAGAGCCCGGGAGGCACAACCTCTAGGAAGCACAAGGCCCCTTAGGAAGGCTCGGTGTCCAATTCCTTATGGCTTCCAGGAGAGGAGAATTCTGAATAGAAATAAAACCATTACTTTGTCATTACTTGTTGAACAGAATCGATAAATGTATGGATATGTATTGATTCCAACAGGCTGCCTTAAACTACTAACAACACCTGGATTCTGGATTCTAGGGCCATTTCATAATTTAGTTTTATGCATATGAGTGTATTTCTATCTCCGTAACGTCTCAAGTTACGATACTATTTCCGGTCATTTTATACTCGGTGTGCTTTGTTATAACCCTGGGATTATAGGTGTACTGGGGCCTTAATTAATCCTGAGAATGGATAAAAGTCATGGTATAGTTGGACTCTACCTCAGGACAGACTGAATATGGAATAATTTGATGTAGGTATAAAATATAGCTTTATATTTCTATGTTCATATGTTCTATACCAGCTCAGATACACGGAAAAGCTGTTATAAATGTCATACATTAGAATAATGTTTTCAAAATAATCATTTGTTTTGGATTGAATTCTGTCCCCTTCCCGAAAGGTACGTTGAAGTCCTCACTTCTGGTACTATGAAGGTAACCTTATTTGGAAATGGGGTCACTGTACATGTAATTAGTTAAGGTGAGGCTATCCTGAGTAGGTGGGCCTTAATACAACATGGCAGGTGTCCTTCTAAGATAGGACAGAGTTACAGAGACAGGGACACAGGGAGAGAGGATGACCATGAGATGCTGGAGGCAGAGATTGCAGGGATGCGTCTGCAAACCGAAGAATGCCAAGGGTTGCCTGCAAACCCTAGAAGCTAGAAGAGGCAGGAAGAATTTTTGTATAGGTTTCAGAGGGAGCATGGTACCACCTACATCTTAATTTCAGCCTTCTGGCTTCCAGAACTGTGAGGGAGAAAATTCCTGTTGTTTTCAGCCACCCCATTTGTGATACTTTGCTATAGAAGGCACCGGAAGCCAGACAAACTTCTAAGAAAGGGATCTGATTATCTCGCACTGCCCGCACATACCTGACCGCACAACCTCTCGGCTTCCTACAGCATTTCTGTAGGAAATGGCCCCCAACCCAAGGGGGCCATCCCTGCCTGCTTGGACAGCCTTTCCTCTCCATTTGGTTCCTGTAGACCTAAAGACCAATGTGGTACGCAGACCGGTGGCCCCCAGGGACCTCCAGGTCCTGCCGGGGGAGCCTGTGACTATGTAGATTACATGGCACAGGGAAGTTAAGGCTGCAGACGGAATCAAAGCCACTATCCTGCTACCTTTAAAACAGGGAGGTTATCCGGGTGGGCCCGGTGTAATCGTGAGGGTGCTCAACAGTGGAAGATGGAGTCAGAGAGCCAGAGGGACAGCAGTGTGGGAAGAAGAAGCCAGGGAGGGGTCACAAGCCGAGGAATTGCAGGCTGGCCCCCGAAGCTGGAAAAGGGAAGGCAGTGGATTCTCCCCTGGAGGCTCCATAAAGGAGGGCTGATCACAGCCGTGTGAGATTCCTGGTGGACGTGTGATACGCAGGACAGCAAGATGATAAATCTGTGTGGTTTTCAGCCACTACATTCGGGGTAATTTGTCCATCAAATAGTTCTTTCTTGTTTTTTAGAAAATTCGGCTTTGGGTGTAAAAGTTGAATTTTAGATTTTTTGGAATCTTATTCCAGAATATTATCTATATCTGCATGAATTTGTCTCATCTGGTACTCAAGAAAAGACTATCTGCATGAGTGTTTGCAACAAGACAAGCATAATAAAGTGTAAAACCATTTCCCCCCTGTGGTTTTGTCCTTTTCCTGGAGAAGATTTTATACACTAGCAGTATGTTGTAATGTTCCTGTTTTAGATCAACATTCGTGTTCATGTTGCTATTTTCAGGAGCTTGAGATCATTTAAATCATTTAATGTGATTGGAAGTGTAATGATGAAAACATGGCTCCTAATTTATCATAAATTTGCTGCATTATCAGCTTAGAACCTTGGCTCTCTTCCGTCCCCTGTCCCACCTCCCTCGCCTCTGCCCCAAGCCCGCTGTCCCTGGAGCGTCTGGGTCTCACCGTGCACACGAGCTCCAGCATTTCTGTGTGCCCACAGCAGGGCACATGCTGCCTGGCGGCCACTTCATACAGATCTGGTGCGTGGTTAGGAACCCGCCGGGTCGGTAGGGCTGGATGGGCCATCACATCGCTGAAACACACCTCCCAAAGCTGCGTTTGACAGACCAGCTACAAATATCAGATTTTTAAGGTGCGTTGGAAAGTTGTAACAAGTGTTTCTCATCTTCCTTCATGACCACGGTGGAGGTCAGAAGCGGGTTGCCCCGCCCTAAATGCAAACGGTTTCTCCGAGAATTGGAAGGCAGGAAGGAGGATGCCCTGAACGCCAGTGCTCCCTAACCTTCTCTCTTGCCCTCCCTTTCCTTGTCTCCTGCCAGAGACTCTCCAGGGCCAAGGAGCGTGCACACGCTTGCTCAGGGTCTGCAGGCCAGATCCAGGGCAGCTCGGCTTCCCGAAAGGAGGATTTCCGGCCTCATAAAACTCATGAGGCTTTGTATCAGAGCTCCGACGTGTCTGCGTGTATTTTAATAGGAAACCGATGATTCAAGGAATCATGCATGATTCCCCGTCCTCTGCCATGCTACTCTCGGGGCTGAGCTCCAGTCTGGACGCGAGACTCACCCCCTGACAGCTTGTTTCAGACAAACGGGCAGCGAGGCGCCCAGTCAGCACGCAGCCGGGTTCACCGCGTATCCGGGCATCACCCCGAAAGTATGGGGGAACTAGACGCATACACACACACCACACACGTAGAGACAACACGGGCACAATACACACAACACACGCGTAGTTGTGCAGGCACGTGTGCGCACGCACGCCACGCGGCCCACGCACACTGACTCCACTGGACCGTGGAGCGTCTGCACTGAATAACTACGAAGCGGGAGACCACAATTTATTCGGCGGAGGAGCCGGGGCCCTACACGAAGCTTCCATCTACGTGAGAATCTGGGGGCCGCTAAGCCAGGTTTACTTTGCTGCGAGGCCCCTTCCGCAGTGATGCGCTGGCCTCTGCTTTGTCCTTCCTCCAGGATGCAGGGGAGGCGTCCTTCCCACGGAGCCAGCGCGCTCAGACGCCCCCGCGGCCGCCTCGCCGGGACCAGGGCGCTGCTGGCTGCTGGATCAGCCTGTGGTTTTTTTGGGGTGTGCGCGGGGTGGCAAATTAGTAAGGGCGTGCTCAAAGGTTATTCAAATATTTCAAATAAAGCATATTTGAGTACGGAAAGGCCAGGGGACATTGATCAAATGTCAGCACCAAGACACTTTGTAGGCTATTTGTGGTCTGTGTTTGCTGAGCAGCGGCCTGGCAGGGGCTCCATGGGCCGCGGTTCGGCCCGTGTGAGGACACACCGAGAATTATGCATGCAGGCTCCAGGGGCGTGGGTAGTCCACAAACGGGCCCGCTGGGCAGAGGTGCTCTCAAAGCGCCCACAGCCATTCCTCGGAAACACGTACAAAGGGCCGCACCACTGTGCTGCCGAGGCCCGAGTCTGCTCCCATTCCTGCCCCTCTGGGGAACTTAGCTTAAAAGAGGGAAATATTTTGCATAAAAATGAGTTTCATAGAGTAATGGCTGAAATGATAATATGCGGGTGATGGGCATCCATCATAGTGACGAAATCCAGTCCTGTGGCCTTCACACCCCCCGCCACTTCCCCGGCTGTGTTTCCCTGGCCCGCACACGCCGGGACCCTTCTCGGCTCCCCTGCCACCCGGGGCCCTTCCTGGGAGAGCCACCCCAGCAGGGCTGCGACTCCCTCCTTCGCGACTATCAAAACAGTGCAGCCGCCCCGTCACCGACTCAAGAGTCTTTTGACAGTGCAATTAAGCAACTTAATTAATGAGTGAATAAAAATGATAATATTTACTGAATGGGAGCATCCTGTTTTGCATTTTTATTCAAGCTCAGCACCTGAGGAAAGCTCCCCCACCACCCTGTATCACTGAGGCTCCTAACCCTCTCTGCCTCTCTGTCTCTCCCTCTGTCTCTCAGTCTCTCTGTCTCTGTCTTCTTTCCCTCTGTTTCTTCCTATCTCCTGCTTCCTTTGGTTTTGGCCTGAGAAGTGCCCCACAGGAGCACACACAGTGTAAAATGCACATGCAAGGCTAATCCCTTTCTTGTTTCCAAGGGAAATAAACTTCTATCTTTGTCACAGTCTTTGTTCACCCCTAAAGAACCTCATTGATACATGAAGGACAATTTCATGATACTTTTCTGAGGCTGAACTTTACATCAAAGTGGGTGATTCATTACTGATAAGGGTATAATAAAACATTAATGCATTTTGTAATTAACCAGCTTAGGAATGACATCCCCCATTTCTTCATGAGTGACACGCTTACAAGCACACAGACGCGCGCACACACACACTCACAGAAAACTTTTTTAAAAAAATTCTTTATTTGGCTATTAATCTCCAGTAGTGCCCTCAATGCATTACATTCTTTTTAAAAGCCACATATATTTTCCTCAATGAAATATATAATCCATCTCGAGTGTAAGAAAAGCCCCATACATAATTATTTCATCGTGACAGACAGTGAGTTTTTTAGCTATTATTTTTGACGGTGCTGTCATGGATGCCAAATGCATATTGTGGTGGGAGCCAGCCAGTCAGGAAAACCCACCTGGAGAGCAGCCTCCTTTTTTCTCTCGGGAAAGGTTCCCCAAGTTTGACAGGCCCACCATTCTGGTTAAGCTTAATTAGTCAAGAGAGAAAAATAACTGACTTCAGAGTGCTACGTTTGGGGCTCCCCCTTTTTTTCCCCTTTCCACTCAAAATGTGACATTCTTTGGAAAAGATAAAGTTCCAAAGGGGATCTGTGTTCCATGCTTTCCAACTCTCTTGCTATCCCCATGTGGGACACGCTTCTCGGGACGCCTATCTTTGTCTGCCTCGTGCCCACCTGCCCGGGGAGCCTAGGATTCTGCATCGGCAGAACGGAGGTAAGAACATCATTTTGAGACAAATGGACTTATTTCTGGATAAAAGTGGTTAAAACAGAAGCACAGAGGATTTGGGTTGGCTAGGAGAAGACTCAACCCAACAGTAGAGTTGTCCGTGCCTCTTCGCGTCTGCACATTTGCCCAGCGCCCTCCCGCGCTCATGCCGGCCTTGCCAGGTGACTTGTCCTGGCCCATGGGACCCACTTGATGCAAGATGAGTTAAAAAATGTGCTTCCCTGTTTCCCCTTTCTTTCTTGGACACCTGCCACCACCATGGCAACACTGGCCTGCTAGGGATGTAGGGGACACCTGTGGACGACTGAGCCATCCAGGCTGAGACCATGCCCTCCAGCTAGTCCCAACCCAGCCAACAGCTCCAGTCCTCAGAACTGCACAATCGACTCGAAAACATGTGAGAAATGGTGAATTAGAATTTCAAATGGCAAGCTTCTGAGTTTTGGGCTGGTTAATGATGCACTACTCGTAGCTCACTGGTACCTGAGTGATACCTCACTGATCCTCACTGATACCTCTTTGACACAGAGGTGTTGCATTGAGCACCTACTGAATGCACAGCTCTGTACCGGGCAAGGTCGGGTACACAAAGAGAGCATGACGAGTAGTGGTTCCATGGAGACGCACCCTGATGAAGCATTGGCTACAAGACAGGAGACAGTGCACTGGAATACTCAACCCTGTGCTACAGAAGTTAGGCTGGAGACTCCTAGACCACGTTACGTCTCCTTCATGTGTTTCTTATACGTTTTTTATCTTAAATGTCTTCACACATCATTGGACACTGAGAGGGTCCTCATCTCTGTCTCCCCGTGGCCCAGCACGTGGCCGGTTCCTGTTCACCAGCACAGTTGCTGCTGCTGGAAGGAAGGTTAGAGATGTGCAGGAGTGAGAGGGAAAGGGTTGACTGAGGCCGTGAGGCTTCCCGGGAGAAGGGAAGAGTGGTGGCCACACACAGACGTCCCCAAGACCCTGCAGAGGGTTCTCTCTGGCTATGAGGGTGGAATCATGGTTCAACCTGCCAAACCTCCTGCATCCGCTTGTGTTTAAACAGTTAAGTCTTGACAAGCAAGATAGAGTGGGTCCCAAGCCAGGACCCTATGGTGGCGAGCATTAAAGGGACACCAGCTGACACCTGGAGGTAAAAGCTCACCTGTGTGCAGAACCTGTGAGGGGCCCAAGATGGCAGAGGGGCATAGGGCTGGGTAGGCACAGGTGTCCCCGTCCCCCGCCTCAAGGAGACAGACCAGCGCCACGGGTAAGAGCTTTGGGTCTAAACTCAGACACAGTTTAATTCACTCTCTGCCTCTGTCAGCTTACCCATGCTCCAAGCCCCATTTCCTTACCTGCCAAAGGTCATTGTAAGTATTATATTTAGGAATACCATTACTGATCTTTCTTGATTCCCTTGGCACAGTGAATATTCCCTGAAGAGAGGTCAGCACTGTTTCTGTTAATAGTGTGCCTGCATCCCCTTGTTTTCCTGAAAAACTCTTGAGGACTGGGGTGGGTTGGGGCCCCAAGCAGGAAGGAAAGATGCACCTGAGAGGGCACATCAGGGCTCACAGAGGGTCTCACCAACGGATGACTGCAGCGGGGCGTGACCCTTATGGGGCAAGACCCCTGAGGGTGATCTTGCTACCACCACCTGGGTATCACTGCTGAATAAAACAATCCCAAAGAGAGGGCGCCTGGGTGGCTCAGTTGTTAGGCGTCTGCCTTTGGCTCAGGTCATGGTCCCGGGGTCCTGGGATCGAGCCCCGCATCGGGCTCCCTGCTCGGCGGGAAGCCTGCTTCTCCCTCCGCCCCTCCCCCTGCTTGTGTTCCCTCTCTCGCTGTGTCTCTCTCTGTCAAATAAATAAATAAATAAATAATCTTAAAAAAAAATTCCCAAAGAGGAATGGCTTGGATGCCATCCTTCAGAGCTTATAAGTCATTAGACTTTAAAATGAAAAAAAAAAAAGACAACAAGCAAGCACAGTAGGTGTTGATGACTCTGGACAAGTCTCTGGGCCTTGGCATCCTGTCCCTGGGCAAAACACCGACCTTCCATGGGGTCCTCAGTCCTTCACCCAAAAAACTTCTCTCTCTATCTGTCTCACTCTGTATCTCTCTCTCAGGGCTAAGATGAGCAGCAAATATGAAAATGTTCATGAAAATGATCTGAAATCTGTAAAAGGCTAAGCAAATATCAAGCACATTCGACTAATAATGTTTCAATAACTCCCATTAATGGAGAGTTTGCCTCGAGCGGGTCACTGTCCCTACCCGGCGTATGTAGCCTCTCAGTTAATCTTCACCACAATCTTGTGAAATGCACCCGTATTATCCCAGCGGCTCAGGGACACCTGATGTCACCATGCCATTCACTATCTGAGGTTTCCCGACTGGCTACCTGGCTGTCCGTACCCCAGCACGGGCTCACAAAGCCATGAATCCAGTCACTCCAGCTCTCTCCATGGCTGATTTGGGTCACTCCCTGAAGTTCCACTGGTCAGCTTGGGGGCAATGGGCCACGGATGTGATCCAAGGAACCAAGTGGCTGCAAAGCGGGCCGGGGATGTAAAGAAGGCCTAGCGGGCAGTAAGTGTTTTGCTCTCCCGCAAAGAGATCACATTCCTACTGAAATCCAGACACACTGCTCGCGCCTGCAGATAAAACACGTTGGACAAGAAGGGGCTTTCATCCCACACAGGCCGTGTGGATTCCCAGGACTTTATACTTCTTTTCTAGTCCGCCCCAGGTCTGACTGCTGGACTTCTGAGGATGGTTTCATCCGGGGGACGCATGGCTCTGACACCGCTTCAATCCGTGTCGCAGCCTGATTTCCGCTGAACAGCCCCATCCAGACAAGCCAGAGCTCCGATGTCCCCCGCTAGCCCCACCCGGTGTGGACGTGCAGGCCCGAGCGCACGCCGCCCCAGGTGTGCACCGCTGGGCTCTCGGAGGTCCGAAGTGGAGCCCCTGCGCGGCACCCTCACCGGCTCCCTGCGTCAAGTTACACAGGAAACGGAAGCATTAAATACACTTCTTCCGTCTCAGCCACCTGCTAGCTAATGAGTGACATCATTTAACACTGTTTTGAAAAGAGAGATTTCAAGTTGTTTTGAAAACTGAAGGAAAAATACAAATGTTTGAGTGTTAAACATTTTGCCCAAATACTAAAATGTTAATGTCTTTTTATTATGACAGTTTCACAGGAAAGTGAGCTTCAGCATGCTTGTGGTTGTCAATGAAAATCTTAGCGCTGAGTTTGGTAAACATTATGGCAGTGGAGAGGCAGCTTAGAAATAAAGTTTAAAGAAAAAAATGAGAGGTGTTCAATTTTCTTCAGATTTCCCCAAATTCACTCAACATTTTATTTTCTTTATTTTAGTCCTTTAAAGTTTTAAGAAAAGAATTCAAATTCTATCCACATGCTGTCTATAATTGTTACTTGCTTCCAATGATTAAAATATGTGATTTCAAAAAATCCCTGTATGATTTCAGTAGAAAATTTGGAAAATGCAACGGTATGAAGAATAAATTGGACATTGGGGAGGGTATGTGCTATGGTGAGCGCTATGAATTGTGCAAGACTGATGAATCACAGACCTGTACCCTTGAAACAAACAATACATTATATGTTAATAAAAAAATAAAATAAAAAAAGAAAATCACCCCAAACACCAAACCTTAGGAATAATCATATACGTATCCATATTATTCTGAAGCATATACATTATATTCCAAATATTTAAAAATAAAATTTGGGTAATGCTTTAATTAGAAGGTTGTATTCCAAAATTGACTTTTAATATTATAATTTTTGAAGCGGGGGCTCCATTCCTTTTATTTTTCTTTGTTATACAAGCATATACATTCTTTTTAAGAAAAATAAAAATATAGAAAGGAGATGACTATTACTATCTTTTTAGTTTTTGTTTCCATTTGTATACATTTTGAATGAAAATAGTATTATTATATGTAATTTTATATAAACGTATAATTTAGTAACATAATGATTTAATTTTATAATAATACTATTATATAACTCTTGTGAATAATAATCTATATGATTATCAATACTAGCTTTATAATGTTCTCCTGTTAAATAGCTTATTTAACAAATACACTTATCAGACACCTAGGATTGTTAGTTTTGTCTGATTTATAATGAAGTTACAAACACAACTTGTAGCTAAACATTCATAGAATCCTAATTATTGAAGGAGAATTTTAAAAGTAGAATTTTAGGGTCAAAGAATGAAAACACAGTTCTGTTATGTTCAGCAGATACTTTATCATATGGCTCTACCATAATTTATTTAACCACCTCTCCATCTTTTGACATTTAATACATTGCAATGGATAACCTTGTACCAAACATTTGTGCTGATTATAGATAGTTAGGGTAGTTTCCTTGAAGGGGATTATGGGGCCAGAGTAGGTGAAGAAGTCAAATGTTAAAATGGGAATTGCCAGATTGCTTACCTATAGAATCTGGGTCTGATAAAGTAGAAATAAGTTATCTCAGTCTTTTCACTGTTTTTTTTTTTTTTCCATTTCAGTGAGAAGTACCAGCTATCAAAGAGACCTAGTAGTAATCCTAATAACTGTGTGAGTGAGATAGGATGAATGGTTGGAAAGTACCTGATTAGACAATGCATGGGTGAGCTGGTCATATAAGGGTCTGTAGACGGGAGAAGAGAGAAAAATGGGCACACGTTAGAAAAGGATGAGCTGATAAAAGAAGCAGCCCCCCTCAGACTCTTCAGCTAGTTGTCATGGTGGTCAATTTTATTGGAACCCAGGCCACTGATGTCAACATCTTTAGATAATGCTCTCATCGGAACCATGCACAAATTGACTTCTGCAAGGCAAGGTCACAATTTGGGTGCAGAGCAATCAGAAGCAAAACAAAGGTTTCTGTTTCAGCACACAGCGTCCAAACCATTCACAATGGAGTTTGTGACTCTTGTTTACTTCCTTCCTTTGTGTTATCTGATCACAAGACCTACTTGATTGAGAATGTGGACGTTCAGTGGAGTAATCTAGGGAGTTTGCATGACAGTAATGACATCAGTAGGAAAAGTTTGGTATCTTAATAAATGATATCACAAAAAGTAATGAGATAATGAGAAAAAAAATGCTAATTTTCTGGCTCTTTGGCTCTCTTCTCTTTCTTGCCCCAGTTGAAGCATTGTCAACACGGGTCAATCAAGTGCAGGAACAGTGCACATGGCATGCACTGCTCTAGGATGTGGGCTAGGTTTTGGAGATACTGAGAGCCAAAGGCAAGGTGCTTGACCTCAAGAAGCTCACCATTTGGTAGAGAGATGGACATGTAACCTGATAATTGCACTACCATATAACAAGTAGAGTGGAGGTGTGTATATGGGGTTGTAGCTACTTTTTTGACTCTATTTTCTCACAGACACCTGGAAAAATCACATGTAAGGGGCAAACAAGACAGCTCCCGTGAAGACATTTGGAATTTGCCAAAGTTAGTCCTGTGGGCATTGACCTACGACATGACTTACAGAAGAGATTCCTTTGGAAAAAGAGAAATCAAGAGGCTGGCATAGAGTTTTTTAAACTCTGCACAGGGCAGGACAGACGTCGTTCCTGCCTTTCTCCACTGAGTGCATGGTGGGGCCGGGGGTCATGCTCTAAGGCAAAGGAACTCCATCCTAGCCCAGATAGCTTCACTGTGGCAGAAGCATCACGTCCCGCCCTTGTCACCACATCTCACTGTCCACAATTACTCATCATCTCTACCTAGACAGCCCTGGAGAAGACCATCAATTGCCGATGCAATTCAGCAGATACACTTCATAAATTTTAATTACATTCTCACTGAAAATGAATGGTCAGAAAATATAAAACATCTGCCATCCAGATCATTTACATTTTTCATTCAATAAATCATCAACAACATCCAAAACCATGGCTTAAATCATGTGAGTGTGGTAGGTCATGAAGAAGGGACGCCATCCATCGTGGGATAAATGTTTGGATCCCAGCCCCTCTTCCCGGTGTGGGAAGCAGGACAAGGAGACAGGGGGGCCACCCAACAGCCCTACAGGTGTGGTGGAGAGCATTTTGGCCTGGTTCTCATAACCGTAAGTTCCCAAGTCTTATCTAGAACCTGCTAATTGATCTATTTACTACTATTTTGTCCATAGTAAAACAGGAGCTTGTGTAAGTAAAAGAGTATTTGGCCAATTATGACTGGGAAAAACAGGCATTTATCACTCAAGTGGCTTGTTTATCTACCCTGCAGGTAGCATAAAGAGGCAGCTTCATTTTCAGAAATCAATTTTTATTAACATTATATTCATAAAACTCCCATTTGCCTCTAAGCATCTTCCATGTCGTAAAGCATGAGGTGGGGGCATCCCCATAGTGACAGGCCTCCTCAGGGACTCTACTGCTAATGAGAGACTCTCAGGGAAATAGCAGCTCCAGGAAAGTGCCCTAATTACCCCAGCCACAGACAGAAAATGGCCTAAAACGGAACCCCCATGGAAGCAGAGTAAGTGACCGAAGGGAAAGTCTGATGTACCACCAAAGCCTTTTTCCTTTTTACGTCTGGCTTCCAAACACTTTTTCCTCCACAGAATGAGAGCGGTGAGCACTCATTCTCCTTTTAGTAGAGAAGACTTTCCCTGGCTCTGGGGGAAAGCCTCCCAACCTGCAATATCAGTGCTGGTGTGTACGCCGAGAAGAAAATGGATGTTGAGCCAGGGGCAGCTTTGAAGGTTGAGTGGGAGGTGTGCATGTTGGGGAGCTGCTGGCTCTCTGTGATTCCTAGTACTAAATCCAGCAGGAATCACGGGTGACCATTACCTTTTTAAGAGTAAAAGGGACACTAGAGTATTAACTCAGTGTCTTTTACTTTGCAGATGAGGACATGGGGCCGCAGAGCTACAGTGACTTGCCCTGTCACGCCGCAGTAATGAGGGTCCATCTTCAGGCTCTGGGTCTCCCGATAGCTAGTCACGTAAGCATCTGCTCATGTTCCCCTTCTGTATTTACTGAGCACCGTTGTAGGCTGTTCTGACTTAAATATATGCCTTTAAAACAAAGCATTCATCTGCTGTGAAAAAGCTTTTTATCCTGATGAAGTCCCAAGAGTTGATTTTTGCTTTTGTTTCCCTTGCCTCTGGAGACGTATCTAGCAAGAAGTTGCTGCGGCTGAGGTCACAGAGGTTGCTGCCGTGTTCTCCTCTAGAATTCTGATGGATTCCTGTCTCACATTTAGGTCTTTCATCCATTTTAAATTTATTTTTGTGTGTGCTGTAAGAAAGTGGCCCAGTTTCATTCTTCTGCATGTGGTTGGCCAATGGTGTATGTACATATACAGTGGAATATTACTCAGCCATCAAAAGGAATGGAATCTTGCCATTTGCATGATGTGGATGGGACTGGAGGGTATGATGCTAAGTGAAATAAGTCAGTCAGAGAAAGACGATTATCATATGATCTCATATGTGGAATTTAAGAAACAAAACAGATGAACATAGGGGAAGGGAAGGAAAAGTAAAATAAGAAAATCGAGAGGAAGGCAAATCATAAGAGATGCGTAACTCGAGGAAACAAACTGAGGGTCGCTGGAGGGGAGGTAGATGGGGGGATGGGGTAACTGGGTGATGGGCATTAAGAAGGGCACGTGATGGAATGAGCACTAGGTGCTCACTAAATTCTACCTCTGAAACTAATAAAAAAAAAAAATCCTAGGGCGCCTGGGTGGCTCAGTTGGTTGGGCGACTGCCTTCGGCTCAGGTCATGACCCTGGAGTCCCGGGATCGAGTCCCACATCGGGCTTCCTGCTCGGCGGGGAGTCTGCTTCTCCCTCTGACCCTCTTCCCTCTTGTGCTCTCTGTCTCTCATTCTCTCTCTCTCAAATAAATAAAATCTTTAAAAAAAACATCCTAAAGCATTCACATGTGTGTGGTACAGGACTGAACTGGGAAATACAAAGAGAATGGTATAAAGTATGGTCCACTTCTCAGTAAAACAACCCCAACCCTGTGTCTGGAATAGCAGATGAGAGCATGATGTGATCCGTGAAGATGACAAATGCAGTGATACTGGTGAGCAGTATTCTGAGTGCAGGGCACCAGGCTACCCTCAGGAAAGCTTGTGTACATGCTCTGTGGGTTCCTCCTCAGCCTGCTGGCCAGGCCCCTCTGGCCTCAATACAATCTAAGAATGCTACCAACATGCATCTTTTCACCGATGCTCAGACCACTTTAGACCAGGCACTCCAACACTGAACACACAATCTAACTCTCTTCTTGTCTCTTAAAGGACTCTGTATCCAGATGCTGGTTGTGGTGTCTTGCTCTGCGTGGTGCATCTGCTTGCATGTGGGCTCGCGGGAAGTGGATGGGCCTTGCCCAGGCTTCGTCCAGGTGTGCCTGGGACTGCACTTGTGGACAAGCTCGCTTGGAACCCCAAACTGACTCTGACATGGCATTTAACAGCTTGCTTTTGTGTTTCTCACTAAAGTGAACTGGGATGCCTCGCGATTTCAAACAATATAAATGATTTCATACACACGAACGCTTGGTAAGTTCATTAGAAGGTATTATTCGAAGTTAATGGCAACTTTTGTCTCTAGAATAGTAATTGTTTTGTAGACCTTTTTTTTTTTAAATAAAATCTTAAAGTTTACTGACTTTTTTTTTTTTTTTTTGGTCTATTCTATTTTGAGTGAGGATGTTCTGGCTGACTAACACTCTCTTTTCAGATTCAATTGGATATGGTTCTCCACTGTTTCTTGGCTTTAATTATAGTGGAATGTGCCTGTGAGTTGTCCCACAGCTGCCACGTCCTTGTGAAGGGTAGCTGCTTTTGCAAGTGTACCGCTGGATAGCCTCAGTAAAAGTGAACTAGAAGTTGCCATATTTGTCTAGATAATTAAAAATGAGATGTGGTAAAAATGGGTCTGAATTTCAGATGGGTGCTTTCTATCCTGCTTGAATGTAACTTGAAAGAATGCAATTGGTTTGGCATTAGCATATTTCTGCTTCCCAGGGGGAAAAATATTTTTCATTGTAACCATTTCTGACAGGTCTAGATCCTCTAGAAGACTGAGAGTCCTATCTGCCTCACAGGCAAATATTCACGCACCTGTAGAATTTAATATCAAAGGTGGATAATATTTTCCTTTCTATTCAGTTTTGTGGATGCTTCTGGCAGTGTAAGATTATGAATCTTTAAGTCTTTCTCATAATTTTCTAAAATCAAAATTTAAAAAAATAAAAAATTAAAAATATTTATAGGATAAGTTTTTCCACATCTCTCATCTTCTCTCAAAACTTCATTTTTGGGAACTCCTGAAGCAAATTTACTTAATTTCAACATGCACAAAAGACTAAACTTTTAAACCTCTCTAAGCAAATGAAATAAATTTTGGCTAAATAGAAAACATTGACCATTAAAACTCTTCCTGGTCTAGACTTCAGTGAGAAAAGTTCTTGGGGGAAACTAAAAAAAAAAAAAAAACAACAAAAAACAATGAAGTTAAAGAGAAGGAAAGTGATATGTACAGACTGGGAACGGTCCAGCCCTGGAGACCGGGGAGCCACTTGCCCTCACGAGTGCTCCACACATTTGGCATCCGGCTGGAGGCTAGTTCTGAGTTTGTGCTGAATTCGTAGTTTACAAATGCGAACAAAGCCATCCAAATACAGTCACAAACATCCCACGTAGCTAACATTATGTCTATCATCACATCAAAACAGGACTTACTCAGGAGTGCCTGTGAGAGAATCTCCCAAGTTGGGAAATACCAGTCTGGGAGGCCTGTCATCCCATGCGTAAGCTCATTTGAAGACCAAGAATTGGATCAGAGGAGAATAGGACCAAACATGTAGGTTGTTATTTTAAGACATTGTAAAAACCCATTATGTGGTTTTCTTTTTTTTTTTAAAGATTTTATTTATTTATTTGAGAGAGAGAGAATGAGAGACGGAGAGCATGAGAGGGAAGATGGTCCGAGGGAGAAGCAGACTCCCCGCCGAGCAGGGAGCCCGACGCGGGACTCGACCCCGGGACTCCAGGATCATGACCTGAGCCGAAGGCAGTCGCCCAACAGACTGAGCCACCCAGACGCCCCCATTATGTGGTTTTCTAAGAATTGTTGACAAATGTGCTTAGTAGAATGACAAAGGAAGAAAAATTAATGAGGAAGGTGAGATTTACTTATATTCTAATAACAAAATAATAATTCACACTATGTCCAATGAATAAAATGATCAGTATAGGTGCTCCTTATACCAGAATCAACGGAACCTTTGTGAAGGACACACAGCAATGGCAGTCCCACACTTTCTGTGTCAGACCACAAGCACCCTAAGGTGAAGTTCTAACGCCTTCAAATAAAATGGAACTAATGAACAGATTATAAGGAATTTTTACCTAGGATGGTGTCCTACTCTATGTGTTGACAATTGAAAAAATCAGGTTTACTTTTCTATTTCTTCTGACCATATAGTTCTATGCTTATCAGTTCCTGGAAATTCCCTAATGTCCGAATGTCTTAATGATTACTTTTTTTTAAAACCACGAACCCGATGACATTGGTAATTGTCTCTGCTATCCTTTAGTCAGCCTACTTGATCATGTGGTTTTCCTCTTATTTTCCAACTATCTGTACAACTTCCAGTGGAGCCCCTAAGGTTTTGGTCCAGTGACTCAGCTTCTTTCTCTGTAAGAATCTCTCTCAGTCACTTTGCTAATGCTGTGTTTCCATCATGAACGCCAGCCAGCTTTTAACACAGCCTTACAGAGTCTGTTCAACTTTCTTTGGTCACAATTTGTTTCCCTGAATTTTGCATGCCTTACAGATTTTCAACGTTAGTGAAGCTTTCTTCTGCCAGGATGCATCTGTGTATAGAGCAGAGCGGGTGGTTTTTGGAAGACTTGCGTATTCCACCACTGGGCTGGGGAGACACAAGCCACTGTCCCAGTTCTCACCGAATCCAGGTCTCCTACTGGGAATGGGGTCCTTTAGACTGAGCTTTTTACCAATAGGAAAAATTAACATCTCTTTACACATAGTCTGCCCTAATATTGTGACCTTGGCCCTGATGACTTCCAATTATTAAGTCAGTTTATTTTTTTCCTGACCTCGCAAGTTACGTGCTTCTTACACATTCCTGCCCTGATCAGCAAATGCACTGCCTTTTCTGGTTATTGCTTTAAACCATAATGAAGACCATAGTTACGTATCCACACTCAGCCACAGTGTGGTGAGTTCATCCCATCATCTGAGCCCAGGCCGTCCTGGAGGAAAAGGTTTCTCATTTTCAAGAAATCACTTTGGTGTGTCCCCCCGGTCTCAGCTCTAGATGCGCTTGGAACTCCTCCTATAGTTTGGACAAATAGCTGGGAACAGACATCTTCCCTGTCCCTATAGCCTTTGCTCCTGTTTATCCAACTTCCTGGTTCTTCCAAATACTGATTAGTCAAGAAAAGAAACATAAAATAAAGAAAGGCCCAAAAGACAAAAAATAAAAATAAAACAAACCACTTCCACCCACCACAAGAATTAATTTTGTTTTCTATGAATGATTAACCTTATATTATCCAAGAAATCCGTGAAGATAATACACAAATACATAAACACATGGATATTCCTGGGTTTTAGGGAAAATCATAGCTAGTTAAAGTGCCGATTTAAAACAGACACCTCAGGCTCAAGGATACCTCGGTAAATGATTTGCTATGTTTTTTAAAAAATTGCAGAGAAGTGTGCATGTTGTGTACAATGTGTGCGTGGAGTGGTTTCTCACCTTTTCTCCCTCTCGGTCACTCTGAATCGCAAGTAACAAAGATGGTGGCCATATGGGTTGTCCATTCATCCTGCTTGGGGTACATGCTTGCTAACAGCAAGGTGAGCCAAGTGTTGGTTAACCTCAGTGTGTTTTGAATCTGACGAAACAGGCTAATCATGCATATGCTGAACAAATGTTAATTTTGAGTAGGAGCCCGGCCGTTTTGTGAGTTCATAAGAAATAAAGAGATGTGCAGTTAGCCTGAAGATGTATCTCTTTTATTTAAAGATTTATTTATTTATTTATTTATTTGAGAGAGAGTGTGTGAGCAGTGGGGGAGGGGGAGACGGAGGGGGAGAGAGAGAGTCTCCAGCAGATCTCTGCTGAGCACAGAGCCCAACATGGGGTTCTATCCCACAACTCTAAGATCAAGACCTGAGCCAAAATCAAGAGTCAGACTCTCAACTGACTGAGCCACCCAGGAGCCCCAGTCTTTTCCTTAAGAAAACAAAAAGCCATTGATAAAATGTCCCTAAGTGTCTACTTCTTAACCACTTTATATTCTTCCAATGTTCCTCCCTAGTTTTTTGTTAGGGTAGAGCGGTTTGGATATGTTACTACAGGGTCAAAGACAGGAATAACACAGACTTTCTGAGCATGTTCCACAATGTAATTTATTACTGGTTATCGTATGGTTGATACTATAGAAGGCAAGCACTGATGTGAGAGTCTGCCCCTACAGGTTCCTGCTGCCCAGATCTCCCTGTGTTCTTGCTGTGTGCCTTCCCTTGACCTGACCCCGTCTACCTCCTCCAGCTGCTCCCTCCTGAGCTATTTGCCCTTTTCTCATTCGAACTTATCAAAAGCATTTCTACCAACATTTTTTCTTCTAATTTTGATTTGATGAAATCAGGTACTTTTTTATTATTTTACCTGCAGTATTCTTTTTCTTGAACGATTTGCATTTTATATTCTTTCACTTTTGGTGTCTCAACTGGCATTTCTTACACCATGACCCTGTTCTCTCTCACACCGTGTTCACATTCTGCTGGACTAGGCACTATCAGGTTTTAAGATATAAAGTCAAGCTCTGGCTATCTCTGATGATAGGGGTTTATTGTAAAGACACCAAGGGAAAGAGTGACCATACGATATACTGTCCTTGTCCAAATTAGGGCTCTTCTGCGAGTAAAAAGAGGTGCTATTAACCATACCATGCCACATACGTAACTAGGACTATCCTGGCCAAATGGAGACAGGTCTTTCTTTCCTTTCTCCTTCTCTTCCTCCCCCAACACCTCCTTCTTGCCCTGCTAACTCCTGCTCATAGGGGAAATACATCATTTCTCTCTCTCTGGGTCTCTTATACCTATCTATCCATCCATCTATCTATCTATCTATCTATCTATCTATCTATCTATCTATCATCTATCAATCATCTATTTATCTCCCAAATGTAAACACTGGATCACCAGTCAATAAGTCCCCTTATAAATTTTTGATACTAGAACAACCCAATGCTGGGCTTACTTGCTAAACTCTTAGATAACTTCACAATGAGAAAGAATAAAGTTTTAGGGATCAAGTTAGGATATGGAGTAAACTGTGGAGACAGAAACACAAAACAATAGTGGCTTAAACAACGTAGAGATGCAGTCCTGTCTGACATAAAGATCTAAGCTGGTATGGTGGCTCTGCTTGGCGAGGTTGTATGGAGCTCAAGCTTCTCTGATTGTACCTTTTCACTCTCTGAGATTTTGTCCTCTCCGCATGATCCGAGATGATTCACTGTCATATGCACTTTCCTGCCAATGAGAAGGGGGAAGGGTAGGTGTGAGCACACTCCCTGTTCCCCAATGTGTCCTCTACCATTCGTGTGCCTTCTATTCATATCACTTGACTTCCATTCATACCCTGTAGGCCAGAATGTAGCCCTCTGCCCTCTACTAACTGCAAGGAAGCCTGGGAATGGTGGTTCCTCCTCTGAGAAGCCAAAATTGGCTAATTCCATTAATAAGAGAGAGGAGGAGCCAATAGGCACTTGGGTCAATCAATGGTTTCTGCCACATTTAGTACTAAGATGCTGGGGGATGTATTCCCATTGAGACAGAAAATTCTTGCTGTTTTTTTCCTCTCGGTAACTACGCTCTGTATTTTGCGGTCTTCAATTTACCATATTTTGATATATACTATGTAGCATCTACAAGAGCATTGCTATTTTAACTCAGCAGTTATTAAGAATCATACAAATCTCTAACTGTGAAAGTATTATTTTAGTAAATCACATGAAACCTTACCAGATATACCATTCATTTCCTTACCATGACATTTTATTTAACTTAACCACAAAATCTCAAAGTGTTTTTAAGAATCTAAGACTTCTGAGGTTCTTTTCATTTTGTACATTCTGCATTATAATTTATAGCTGAAATCCACCTTTTTTAGTCTAAAAGTCTGTAAGTCTGAATTTATCTTTTTTTCTAACCTTTCTAAACATTCCATCATATCAAGGAGATGATGGTGCTCATTATGGCCATTAGGATTCTGATGCAATTAAGTTGTATTCCACTTAAGTGATGGGGTGTGATCCCTTCTTGGAACGGGACACTTTTCTATAGGCCCACAACTGCTACATCCTCATTGATTTGCAAGGCTGTTTTAGGAAATACATTCTTGACCCTGAATGAAGTACATCTCCCAACTTTAAGCAAGTCATTGCATTAATGCTCTCAGATTATAACATCCATTTTAAAAAATCTCTCACCATTGTCCCCAGGCGTCTATAAAAATGCTTCTGTGCTTTGTTTGTGGTCACTTAGATAATAGGAGAGCTCCCCCTACTGATTGACATTGGGGAATTGTGGAGGAGGGGCTAAACTGAGGCCCTGAGCTCTTGATCACTTCGCTAATGCTCAAGCACAGACCTAGATGAAAATCAAAAGAAGCCTGTTTGACATTGGCTTTTGAAATACTTAAAAACATCAGCATTTGTCAGGTAGAAAGATTTTCATTTCAAAGTTCTAGCAGGTTATTATTATTCCAAGCAATGGAGAGTTAAAAAAGGTTGAACAACTATAATAATGATGGTGTCTGAGTGTGGGAAGTGATCAAGTTTTATTGTTTGTTTGCATAAAACTATCTCACTTAGCTTTGTTTGGGGTACTTCGAAGAAATGTAGGCTAATTAGACCATGCAAATCACTTTGTTTTCTGAAAATTAATTAAGCTTTCATGGCCTTCCCAGGTTACAGGGCCAGGCTCACATCCCACACAGTTCCTCTGGAGTTACGTAGGAGGTGAGCCTGTCTCAGGCTGAACTGTCAGATGATTCCATCATGGAAAGAATGGAGTTTAGTAATGTGGCGTTTGAAAGCTTGTTCAAGTTGTAAAATGTTAGATTCTATTTTTATTAAATCACTTAAACTTTCAACATAGTGAAAAGGATTTATTTAACATACATTTCACAAGCCATTTTGAATGCATACTTTTGGGGGAAAAGTACAGCAGGGGACGACGTTTTTAAAACTGAAGTTATTGTCCTGAAGGGAGAAGACAAATGAGTTAACCATTGAAGTCCTATTGTTTCGTCAGACTGTCCATAAGAGGATTTAAAATTTTATATTCGTAGCATTATGAGGAAGCTATGTCCATCTCCTTCAGATATACAGATGCAAATTCTCTTTATTATTTGGGAATATTGCATATAATCTACATAAAGTTGTAGAGATTGAAAAAAATGCGTTATTGTAAGAACCCCCAAGTAGAGAAACGAAAGCAAGCATCTGGAGAAGCATGTAATGTGTTGAGCTGGATAAAAATGCCAGATCTGTGTGAAGAAGGCTGTTTTTAGTAATCTCCTTTTTGTGTCTGTATGTTTTTTAAAGATATGATATTTATTGAGATGTGATTCATGTGCCATAAAATTCTCCCACTTAAAATATACAGTTCAATGTGTTTCCTATATTTACAGAATTGTGTAATGTTTCACCACAATCTAATTTTAGAAAATTTCATCATCTCCAGAAGAAACTCTGTACCCATTAAGGGTCACACCCTATTGTTCTCTCACTCCCGCGAACCTCCACCCCAGCCCCAGCCAGATACTGGGTCAGATCAGATACATCAGATCTCTATGGATTCACCTATTTGGACATTTCATATAAATGGAATAATATAATATTTGATTTTTTGTAACTGGCTTCTTTTAATGATGTAACGTTTGTTTATCTTTGTAGTCCATACACCTATTTCATTCCTTTTCTTTGTATTGCCAAATACTATTCCGTTGTATGGACATACCACATTTTGTTTATGCATCTAACAGTTGATGGATATTTGGGTTGTGTCCACTTTATGGCTATAATGAATAATAACTACTATGAACATTCATGTATGAGTCTTTGTATCGACATATGCTCTCATTTTCCTTGGGTAGTTACTAGGAGTGGAATTACTGGCATATATGGTATTTCTATATTTTACATTTTGAGTAAACTGTCTTCCAGTGTGACTCTGCCATTTTAAATTCTCACCAGCAAGGTGGGTTCTAATTTCTCCACCTCCTTGCCAACATTTGTTCCTGGCTTCTTTTTTTTTTTTTTAATTACAGTCTTTCTGATGGATGCGTACAGGTGTCTTGTGGTTTTGATTTGCGTTTCTCTACTGGATAATGACAGTGAACACTTTTTCACATGCTTTTTCACCATTCGTACCCCTTCTTTGGAGAAATGTCTGTTCCAAACCTTTGCCCATCTTATAGTTGGGTTATTCTTTTTTAAAAAAATTAATTGAAGTATAGTTGATATACAGTATTATATTAATTTCAAGTGTACAATGCAGTGATTCAGCACTTATATACCTTCCTAAATGCTCACCATGATAAACACAGTTACCATCACCATGGTTACCTTATTCTTATTACACTATGAGAGTTTTTTAAAAAAACATATTCTGAATATAATGATATTGAAAACAAGAAATCAATAGAGAGATTAAAAAAAACAAAACCTGGTTCTTTGAAAAGATAAATGAAATTGATAAGCTTCTAGCTAACTAAGAAAAAGAGGGCATAAATTACTATTATCAGAAACGAGAGGACATCACTTCAGATCCCGTGGACATTAAAAAGATAAGAAAGGGACACTATGATCTCTCTTCCTACAAATTTGGTAAACCTAGATGAAACAGACCAATTCCTTGTATGACAGATCGTGCCAAAACTCACATGAGGGAAAACGGGCCATCTGAATAGGCCTATATCTATTAAAATAATTGAATCAATAATTAATAACCTTCCAAGGGCAAAAGCACCAGGCTCAGATGAGTGCACTGGTGATTTCTACCAAACACTTAAGGAAGAAATGATACCAATTCTGTACTGTCTCTTTCAGAAGAAAGAAGCAGAGGGAATACTTCTTAATTCATTCTAGGGGATGAACATTTCCCTAACATCAAAATCAGACAAAGACATTACAAGAAAAGAAAATAACAGACCAATATGTCTTATGAGCATAGATGCAAAAAATCCACCCCCCAAATATTAGCAAACCAAATGCAATAATGTATAAAAAGAATTATACACCATGACCAAATGGGATTTAATGCAGGTATCCAAGACTGGTTCAACATTAAAATACCAGTTAATGTAATCTTCATATCAACAGGCTAAATAAGAAAAATCACATGATCATATCACACACTAGATGCAGAAAAAGCATTTGATGAAAATCCGACACCCATTCATGATTAGAAACCCTGCAAAACTAAGAACAAGGAAACAGTCAACTTGATAAGGAACACTAGCAAAATCCCCCTGCTAAAGTCATATTTAACTTCACTAGAAGTTTTTTTTTTTTGTTAAGATCAGGGACAAGGCAAGGATATCCCCTCTTACCATTTCAACACTGTCTTGGAATTCCTAACTATACAGTATGGCAAGAGAAGGAAATAAAAGATAGACATATTGGGAAGGGAGGAAAAAAAACTATCTTGGTTCAAAGGTGACATGATCATCTGTATAGTAGATCTGAAGGAATCAACAGGAAAACTGGAACTAATAAGCAATTATAACATGATTACAGGATACAAGGTTAATATACAATAGTAACTTGTTTTCCAATATTATCAGTGATGAACAAGTGAAATTTGAAATTTAAAACACAATACCATGCACATTAACATCACCTCAAAATGACAGAGTTAGATGTAAATCTAACAAAGTACGTAAAAAATCTACATAAAAAACTGCAAAACTTGAAACAAATAAAGAAGAATTAAATAAATGGAGAGATATTCTATAATTATATATAAGAAGAATCAATATTTTTAAAATGTCAGTTCATCCTGAGTTGATCTATAGATTCAATGCAAACCCAACCCAAAATTCCTGCAAGTTATTTTGTGGATATTGACAAAGTGACTCTTAAGTTTATATGGAGAGGCAGAAGACACAGGATAACCAACTCATTATTGAAGGAGAAGAACAAAGTTGGAAAACTGACAAGACCTGACTTCAAGGTTTGGTATAAAGCTACAGTAATCAAGGCAGCCTAGTGTTGGTGGAAGAATAGACAGATTAATGGAACAGAACAGCGAGCCCAGAGTTATGTCAACTGATCTTTGACAAAGGAACACAAGTAACACAATGAAGACAGGATAGTCTTCTCAACAAATGGAGCTTGAACTGGGCATCAACATGCCAAAAAAAAAAAAAAAAAAAAGCATCTAGACAAGACCCTGTACTCATTACAAAAATTAGCTCAAAATAGATCGTAGACTGAAATGTAAATGGAAAACTATAACTCTCCTGGAAGGATCATGCAGGAGAAAACCTGGATAACCATGGGTGTGGTGATGACTTTTTAGACACAACACCAAAGATACAATCCATGAAGGGAAGAATTGATAAACTGGACTTCACTGAAATGAAAAACTTAGAAAAAATATTTGTAAGTGACAAATCTGATAAATGACTATTATTCAAAATACACAAAGAACCCTTAAAACTCAAAATGTGAAAATAAACAGCACAATTAAAAAATGAGCAAAAAATCTGAACAGTCACCTCAGCAAAGAAGACATACAGGTGGCAAATAAGCATATTAAAAGATGTTCTTCATCATATGTTCTCAGGAGACTGGAAGTTAAAACAATGAGATACCTCTGTACATCTAGTAGAATGGTCAGAATCTAAAACGCTAACACCACCAAATACTGGTAAGGACGTAGAGAATCTGCAAGTCTCAATCACTGCTGGCGAGAATATAGAATGCTGCAGCCACCATGGAAGACAACCTCGAAATTTTTTACAAAACTAAACACACTCTTACCATATGACCTAGAAGTCATGCTCTCTGTAATTTATCCAAAGGATATGAAAACTTATGTCCACACAAAAACCTTCACATAGATATTTATAGCAGCTTTATTCATAATTGCCAAAAGTTGGAAGCAAGCAGGATGTCCTTCAGTTGGTGAATGGATAAATAAACCGTGGTCCATCCAGACCATGGAATATTATTCAGTGCTGAAAGGAAATGAGCCATCAAGCCATGAAAAGACATGGAGGAACCTTAAATGCATATCACTAATATCACTAAGTGAAAGGATCGAGAGTGAACAGGCTACATAATATATAATTCCCACCATGACATTCTGGAAAAGACAAAACTGTGGAGACAGTAAAAGGATCAGTGGTTGCCAGGGGTCAGTGGGGAGTGAGGGATGAACAGGAGGAGCACAGAGGATTTTTAGGGCAGTGAAATTATTCGGTATGATACTGTAATTGTGGATGCATGTCATTATACTTTTGTTCAAACTCATAGAACTGTATAACACCAAGAGCGAACCCTAATGTAACCTAACTGTGGACTTCAGGTGAGAATGATGTGTCAATATAGGTTCATTGATTGTAACAAATGTTCCACTCTGCTGGGGGCTGATGAGACTGTGGGAGGATACACATGTGTGCGGGGGCAGGGGGATCTATGGGAAATGTCTGTACCTTCCGCTTCATTTTTCTGTGAAACTAAAACTGCTCTAAGAAATAAAGTCGATTAAAAAAAGCTAGAGTCAAAGCATGATAGTTGACAAAAATAGTGGTGTTGTACGTCAAGTGCTTACAACTGTGGTGAGCACCGAGTCCACTCTGGCAATTATTATAATGTCAGTCTCCCTCAGAATTCTGTTGAAGCTGGCAGTTGAGGCCACTCCTGATGGCAGTTCATTTTCCCCATAACCCTGGGCAGAGAGAATTTGCACAAAGAATTAAGATGAAAAGTCTGATTTTGTAGCAATAAACCTCTTCTTTCTTCCTACATTTCCCCTCCATGTCCTTTCTCATAATGTATCAATGTAGACATATTTTTTTTCTGTTATCTTTCCTACTTAATCAACCATTTCCCTAGATTCAGCCCACTGGAAATCATTCCTATCAAAATTAATGACAATATATTTTAGCTATTTCAATGAACTCACATTTTTGTGAGTTTTTTTTTTCTTTTTGTCTGAGGATGTTAAAGCCTATATTAGCCATTTAATGGTGGACTAAACTATCAGAAACTAATTTGCATTAATAAGGGCCCTATGACAGATTTGGGGTTGTTGACAAAATTTATGTTGATTAGCAACATAGAAATCACAATACCTGCATTTACTTCTCTTCCTGTCATTACTGACAGTAATATTACAGACGTCTTGCCAAGCATTTCCAGGCTTTGGCTTCTACAATGCATAAAAACCTCCCATGGCTAATAGGAATATTCAAGGTGTCCACTGATGTTGCTAGATTACAGACGTGGGATTCCACACTCATCCTGTCCTGAGATGGTGGGCACAGAATAGGGAAAGAAAACAACGTTGTCACCTGCTATCAAGTGAGTCCAGGGCTTTCTGAGTTTGTCCAAAGCTTCACTGTATCGCTACAGTGTTGATGCACAGAAGTTCGGGTAGAGTAGTCATGGAGATGACAAAAGTCCCCTGAAATCCGGAGGAATGTGGGATCCCAGCTCTTACCTGAGAGAGGGAAGAAGATGAGAGAGAGCCCAGAGGAGATAAGCGAGAACTGCTGGCTGTGCATGTGGCAGCCCGAGGGTGCCAGTGCTCCCCCTGGGTGGTTGGGGTGCTGTGGTCCCTGCACACTCTCAGAGGTCCCTGTCCCAGCAGAAACCAACAGGGCAGCACCCCCTCAGCCTAGCAATGCGGGACCCTTGCCAGCAACGCCTCGCACAGCAGACCTTTGGTGGGTGGGTGATTGACGTATCACTTTGGTAAAGTCGAAGTTATTAATGTCTCTCAATCTTTTGTTTAGCTTTTATGTTCTGTCACTGTTGGTTTTTTTCACAATGTGTTGAGTCATACTTCATCACGGAGCTCCTGCTCTTTTAGGGCAAGAGAGACAAATACGCAGGGCGTGAGGCACTTCCAGTTAACCATGATCGTGGTATGTGAGCCCTACACACTTCATCCCAACCTACTTTTGTTGTCCCTAACAGCTACTTCCAAGTTTGGAGTCAGCTGGGTGGAAGAAGTCCCATCTTTTTAGAAGACTTTTCCTTGGTGTCACATGAGCTGTACCTTCCTTGCCCTACCCTTCCTTTTTTGTCATTAGTTTTGTGGTAATCTGTGTGTGTGTGTGTGTTTGATGCAATCTACTAGAAATGTGACAAAAGTCTTGGTTTGCTAGTAAGATAGTATTCGTGAAATTCCAACCCTGGGCTACAGCCAAGGGATGTTTTAATTGCTGGTTATTTCCTTATTGTGATAGTAACTCAGGAGACAATTTCAATGAGTAAGAATTTAGTGATGTCACCTTTTGCATTTGGCCTCTTCTTTTCTTGTCCAGGTAAAAATATATTTGGAATGGCTCTTTATAAACCATTGGTTAAAATAAGACACCAGATCTATTGCTTGAAATAAATTCAACGTTTTATGTTTCTTCAATTGTTTAAGGAAGAAGTTTTCCTTTGACTCAACATCAAATATGATGTACTTGAAATCAAATGGGTTTCTTTCTATACTGTATGAATAGATTATAAATTCTTTGAAGAAAGGGACCATGTCTGAATCATGACTTTGTCCCTAGTATCCAGCATAATGTATGTTTAATAGTATTTGCTTAGTGATTTCTGAATGACTGCATTATCGTAGCTGTAAAAATGCTCCTATAAACTGTATAATTCTGCTGTATGCATTATTTTCTTTGTTAATCAGTGATAGTAAGCATACTTACTGGTATGGTAAACTGGTAAAACTAATTTAAATTTAGTCATTAAAATACACAAATTTATTGAAAATTAAATTGACAAAATTTGGACAAAATGGCCTTAGATCTCTTTAGGAAAAAAAATGGTATTTATCTTGACAATAAGAGGATCTCAGTGTGGTCTAGCATATCAAACTTACCTTCCCCACTTTACATGGCTCCAATTCCTTGCCATTATCTATCTATCTATCGATCGATCTATCTATCTATCTATCTATCTATCTATCTATCTATCTATCTATTCTCCCTACCTGTCTATCTATCATCATCATCATCTACTATCTTATCAATTTATGACCTCACCATTATTTTGGTAAGAAAATACTCCAGAATATTCTCTTGGAAAATTGTAGAATCATGACGGTTTAAAATGAGCATTTTGTAATCTCACTGTAAGCAAAAGCAATATGATGAGTCATACATTTTGAATAACAATAGGCTGGAATTTCTAAACCAGATATTAAAATATTTATTAACATGCATCTGTGTCTGCCTATGGATCATGTTTTCATTAAGCATGACTCTTAATTCCCGCTCAAATATTTTTGGCTTTTACTAGGCCTAATAAAAGTCTAAAGGTATTCACACAGCTATTGCTGAGAAAAATGTACCAAAAGAGAAAAGTAAGTGTTCATTATTTCAGGATTCTGTGTAGCTAAAATGGTGGGGGAATGGCAGATAGTGAGGGGAGCAGCATCAGGTGGAATGAAAAACAGTTTTTTCATGAACACCTTACAATGATTTTTTTACTTCCTTCTTTATTTATGTCAAATATATAAGCATATTATTTATGGGAAATAATGGGGACAGGGTCAATAATATGTTCTATTCCTTTTTAAAAATTATTTTAAGCACAAATGTCATGATATAGACTGTCATTTACCAGAATATTATTCTGGAACACTAGAACTCAAATAAATTTGATGGTTTAAAATGTACATTAATAATAAAATTGTCTACATTTGTTCAAGTCAACGTTTCTCACACTTATCTGACCAAAGCTATATTTTTTCACCACACCTTAAATATCCTATAGATCCAGTATTCCAAGAACACAATCTGTGGAATGCAGGTGTGCAGCAGATGTATGCCTGCCTCAGACCCTTGTCCTTGATAATGTATAGTTTCCTTGGTGTGTGCATAACACACACACACACACACACACACACACACACATATCACACAAGGATAGATTTGAGTCAAATGTTAAATATTCTTTGGTAAATAATTTTCTCTAGCTCTCATGTCTGAAACTTTTCTATAAATGTCCTCCAAAGTGTCCCCTACTGAAACTTTCATCCAGTTTGATTGCTTCCTATCCACCCCACTGGGGAGGGAAGGATCCCCCACCCTCAATAGTATCAGATGGCCAAGTACAGGATGCTCAAGACTGCACAGATGAACTCAAGCAGAAGTTTATTAACTAAGCATATCCACAATATACCATGCAAGGCCACATGGGAGTTGCACTGGGGAGCAGAGAACCCGCGGGAACTGTACAAAGCAGACTTTGTAGTAACAAAAGGGTAAGGTGCCCCCTGGTTCCTGCAGGAGGATGTCATTGGCTTGTTGGAATAATTTTGTGGGCTGGGAAGGAGGTGAACTTGTTAGTTGAGGACGAGGGGGGTGCAGCTGGGTCAGGTGATAGAGGAACTAGCTGGGTGGGGAGGGTTTCCTGCTGGGTGTGGGTCATATCTGGTGAGAGCAGGTGAGCTCGCAGTTAAGTGTTTAGCGTCCCATGAGACTCAAAGGTGTCAGGGCAGCACGTGAAATGTTAGGCCTTACAGTACTACCTCCCCAAGTGTCTTGAGATCTGTGCTCAGTGTGCTCTGAACTCCTCTCCTTCCTTCTCCATGGCAGAGTGCCTCTCACAGGCTGTCAACTTTCCCCATACCAGATCGCAGTGTTGATTCACTTGGTATTCAAAGTCAGCCAGATTTTTCTCCAATATAGTGTTCTGGCGATCCCCTGGTACTGCTTCTTGCTGTCCCAATTGATGGTGGCCATTATCCTTGATTCATTGCATGCCATTGATCTTCGAAATTTTGATTAATGACAAGGAAACCTGAAAAGTTCAGAGTTTGGCTTTGGTTCAAATGAGCACCCAGAAGTTCAGATGCTTAATTCAAGCTGTCTAAGTCTCTTGGATAAGCAAATGTGGTTATGCAAAATTACTCTGAAAAATCTCCTGGAAACAGCCCCTCTCTTGGAAATTTCTGGTATTTCCTGCTTCTACTTAGACTACAGACTATAAATACTACAAAGACATTATTTCTTTCTTTCATTTGTTCTGCTCATTTACTTCTGGCCAGAGCCCAGGTTTCTCAGTTTTTGGGGGACAGGTAGCAAATCATGGTGGGAAAGTTCAGGGTGGCATTGTTTGGCTGTCGTATTACACCAGACATACATACATTTTCCATGCACCTGGGCACACAGAGAGATACAAGCCCATCAACTCCCGGGGTTCCGGCTAAAGAGTTATCTATTTATCCCTGGCAAACTGACTTCTTTTTCAAATCCATGAGAATGTGCTAGTACTGTGTGAATACTTGGGTGTCATCTAGACAAAGCAGGAGGTTGATAAATGACAGTGGGAGGAATTCCCTCCAAAATGCACAGTTAACTCTTCTCAGCATTCCCTGGCTTAGTTCAGGCAGGCAGGCCAATGGAACAGATAATCTGAGGGCTGCTTTCTGAAGGTAGAAAGGGATGCATACTTACAGGGTCCTAAGGAAGGACATTTGGAAAAACAGGCTCTTGAATGAGAATATTTAAACCTTACCCACTCCCAGCCTCTAAACACCCTCATTAAGTTCAAACCAATGGTTCATTAGCCAGAGTGCCCTGGTTTATCTGGGTCGTTCATCTCGGCATGCTGAAAGTTTAAGTTACCAGACGGAATATGGCACAATATAATTCCAAGGGGCTCACCTGGCATTTGATGCCAATCTATGTTTTGTTTGCAGTAAGTGATCTATTTCAATTCTTTTGAGATCAACCAGTATTAATAATGTGCACAATAATGTGTGCAATATAATGAGAAATTCAATTAGGATTGGGTTTATCCTGAATTATTTAGAAAATAAATTATACTTTCTGATCTTGGAGATACACATGTGTTTCGTGCATGTTGCAAATCCCAGGAAGCATTGAAACATGCATTGACCATAAACCCTGCAACTCAGAATTCTGGTTGAGTCTTCACTTTGCTCCTCACTCTCTGTCACAGACTGTTCATCTGGATGTAAATAATGCCTCGTTTACACCTGGGGGTAGCATAGGAGACTCGGTAATCCTATATACTTTCCCAAATTGCAAAAACAAAACCCAAAGTCTCCAGCTTCTGCTAATTAAAAAAGCAATCCCATTTGAAGACCAAATATTTTTAGTGTACTTATAATACTGCTGTTATGTCCATGTCATACTTCAAATTTGTTAATTGAACAATAAAATATATAGTGGCTTTGGATTTTAGGTACATGTTCTTTTAGAAGGGAATATACAATTCCATCACTCAACCACCAATTAGGCAATTCCGAATGATTCTAGACAGTTATGGAAGAGCAATAGAAAATTTTACATTGATCTTACTTAAAAATTTAGTTTTTAATTATTTTGAAATTAAAAGTTAATACTTGAGGACCATGCATTTCCAGTTTATTTTTATAAACATAAAAAACTTGGAATTTTATTCTTCTGTTTTGTATTAAAGTATAATTATTTTTTAATTATAAATGCTCAGAAGGCTAAGGCACTGGCAAACATTTAAAGAGACATTTCTGTGCCACACACTCAGTGGGCTCCATTCTATTATACTGAAACTGTATTTGCTTAAATTATTAGACTTTTACAATTTTTTTCCTCAGGGTCTTTCTATGGTGAAATTTATTTAAGTAAATGGACTCTTACTGGATTGGCATGTAGCCATCTTTTACACAAAATTACCCTACCTATTAGGGTGTAAATATGGCCTGTGAATGGTAAATGTCAATATTCTCTAAAAGTCTTATCGTTCTGTGGGTCTGGGCCGCTGAGGAACTGCGACCTCACTGCCTTTCCTTTAGAACCATGCTCTCCTTCCATAACATAACCTTACGGGGAGCTCGTGGCTAGCACGTGTCGGTCCATCCACAAAGAGCTTCGGGGGTCCCCAGGTGGCCAAAGAAAGCTTGTTTTGTCTGTTTTGTCTTGTACAAAGGCAGGGTTCTCTTTTCAGCCTGGTGCCCTTTGGCACTGACTTTCATGCTTGCTTTTCCAGGTACTGACCCTGTAAGCAGTGGATACCGAGTCGGGGAGGGAGGGCTCTGGGAAAGCATGCAGGAAAACAACCTTGTATTCAGAGGAAATATTACCCGAGGCCAACAACTTCTTTAAAATGGAAAATCAGGCTTCTTTTATGTAAGTTTTAGACCGAAATGAAGAAGTTGGGAAATAGATGTTTCTGATATTAACTATATCTCTGTTTCCAAGTCATTTCGTGGAAATACTAATGGCTTAAAAAAAAGTCATTTTTATTTTTGCCTCTGAAAACTCACTTGTTATTCAGGCAATGCAGAAGGGTCATAAGTTACTTTGGAACAGAAAAATGAAAATAATAAAGTATTTGTTTTTCCCTCAGCTGCTACAGCCAAAGAAATGGTGGCCATATGAATGTTCACAAGAGAGGAATCATCTTATTTTCACAAACATAATTACTGTTTTTTAAAACAGCGTCAGATAGACCACCATTGCACTAAATCTGTGGGAGGTTCTGAAAAGTATAATAACCGAGTTTATAGCAGGTTCATTTGTTCTGTGACACACGGAAAGACCTCTAATTCACACAGGTGAGCTCCTTCCACTTTCCTGAAAGGTCTCTGAAGAGACGAAAAATGGAATTGATCACGCATTTGGTGTCCAAATATTTTCTTTCATTGTAGAGGCCAACATGCTTAACTTTGGTGATTCCTGTTTTTTAATTTTTATTTAAATTCAATGAGCCAACATCTAGTACATCATTAGTTTCAGATGTAGTGTTCAATGATTTACCAGTTGTGAAAAATACCCAGTGCTCATCACATCACATGCCCTCCTTTGATGGTGATTCCATCAAAGCTTTTGGTGAATGGTTTCCTGGAACTGTAGATTCCTTTCAACGATGACTGCTGGAGGGGAGTTAGTTAGCAGAGGGGCTTCCCCGGGGGCAGGAAGAAGGCATGAAAGGGCGGGCATCTACCTGGTCTTGCTCCTACCCCTTACCCATCCTACCATTTGAACTTACGTCTATCTGACACTTCCAGAGTTTGCTAAAATTTTAGTCCTCGCTATCATTTCAAGGCTCAAAAGTCTTGCTTAAACAATCTGTGATTCTAGGATTGAGACTGTAAGTTTGGATTAAGGTCAATAGGAGATGAGTGAGCAACATCTATAAACCTCAGGGTCCGCGAAGTCCCCCAAAGTACTCTTTTCTCTGATTATGGACATAGAAATGACTATTTCTAGTAAAATACCCACACCTCTCTGTGTATTTCCTTGTTTTCCTTCCCAAAGGGTATGTTAGAAATGAAAGCCTGAGTCCACTTGATGGATGGCCACCCGGTATGGAGCAGACACAGGGTAGCATCATCTCCAGCATAGGGGACCTCTGGTAGCTGTCGTCCACAATTCTGAGAATTTGGTCCATGCCGTGCATTTCTTATGTGACGTTAGTCACACCCACTCTCACACAATGAGTTTGTTCCATGTTGTTTAGCATTACAAGATTTGGGGGAAAAAAAGATTTGGGGCACTATTATAGGTCTTGCCTTGATTTGCTCTCTGAATCTTCATGTGTCCTTCCGGAATTTCTTTTTTTCTTTCTACTAGTACATGGAAGTCTCTTTTTCCAGCATCAGCGTGACAGTGAACTCTGCCACAGAATGATTTGCATAGGAATTAATACACTCAAACCTTGAAACAAAGCTGAGGGAGCTTAAAATATCACTCCCAGTACCTGCTGACTATCACATGTATATAATTAAACACCAAACATTCCTTCTTTCGTCTCACTGATAGAACAAAACAGCACAGTATAAATTCATATTGTTAGAAACCCAAGAAAATGGTCAGGTAGCATTATGTTCGACTTGTTCCACTGTGCTATGAAAACTTTATATGTAATAAATGTTAAATATAAAAAACGACCTGGGTTAAAGAAATATAAGCTATTTCCAAATATCATTTGTGCCATATCCTGGCATCCAGGAGTGCATCCCATCCCAGCTGATGACTCCCCATCTTCAAGGAAGAAATAGCTCTCACCATTATTAGGAGTCTATTTTAGTGTACAATAACCTCAACCAGACGACGCTTGGATAAAGAATAATGAGGTCGTTCCGGAGAAACAATTTAGAAACATGAACACATGCTTAAATTTTACTAAAAATAAAGTGACCATAGGTTTAGTTTTGAATGGAACTGTAATAAAAAAGATACCAGAAAAACATGGTATAGTTTTCTGGTTTCTCCAAGTGTAAAGTTTTCTGTGGAAATCAGGACCATTCCAAACATTCCATTGACACTTTAAGGCTGCCAGTGTGCCCCTCAGTACCCAATGGAGCATTCTGATCCCATCCGAGCGTCTCTGGGCTGAAAGGGATGGTAAAAGCCAGCACTCCACACAACTCAGTGTCCGAATGTACACAGCGACTTGCCAGGTTTAGATAATGCAGCTGAGATTGTTTATATGTTATAAGTTGTCTGAATTAATAGGTCATAAAAGGAATTAATAAGACATAAATACTTCGCTCAGATCCCTGCCTTACCTAGTAAATAGTGAAACTTGGATAGTTGTAAATTCTCTCAAAAAATAAATTACATTACAGATGTGAATTTGAATGGCAAGACTGATTTATGGCTACTGCTGATTTAGAGCTTTTCTATATTGCTTGGTTGGTCCATCTGGTTATTTTGCAGATTCAAAGTTTTATCTTACTTTGGTTTGCGTGAGCTCCTTTATTCCTGGAAAATCAAATATAACATTTTAATCAAAAAGAAAGGAAAACAATATCATGTGATTTCTATACAAGTAAAGAAGAAGAGAAAGAGAAGCATATTCATCAACATAAAAGCCAATACTGAGATAAAATTGGAACTTCCTGGCACTCATGCATTTTAAGATGAAAAGAGAAGAGTTTTAGAAAAAAAAACTTTATGAAATAAATACGTTTGAGGATATTAAAGAAATAATGACATTTTACCAATGAGTTGGAAAAAGTTCAGGGTTATAAATAGAAATATAGTTTCTTAAATTAGGATTGAGAAAGTAGAGTGTGACATTATTTACTTTTCTTGGTCTTTCCAACACTAACAAATTTTTATCAGTATTCATTTGCATAAGTTCAATATTTTAAATTATACCTTATTTCAAATTAATTTGTGTGTGTGTTTGTGAGTGTGTGTGAGTGTTTTGTGAATAAAATGTGGGTATTGCCAATGTTGAACCAATATGATTCATTTAGTGGCTTTGGAAGTTTGAGATTTATAGGTAGTTTGCTACTTTAAAATTGAATATAAATCTTCCCTTGTTTGGTGCAGCCCGTACCTTTGGAAATGGTTTTCTCAGTAGGCTTGTAGTCACTCAGAAAAGGAGGTATGCCATGTCACAGTTGAGTATTTGTAGCTACAGAATTTCATAAAATATTGGTTTGAAGTTTTGAATTAATAAGATCAGTGAACACATTTTTAACAAAATTATTTGCCTGCCCATAGGTAACTGATTCTTGAAAACTGGGCCTTGATGTTAAGTTGTTTCATAGTGGGGGGGAATAGGAAAAAAAGTTAACATTTCCATTTCTCTATGAAAATTCAGTGCAGGTCATTTTGAAACAGAGTGGAATAAAGAGTTAAAACTAGATGAGAAGATGTTTGTGTAACATTTCATAACCATCACATATCTTTATCCTCATATATGATTTTCTAATAAGTGGATTTACAGTCTGACTAGTTTATAGATTTCAGATGTGTCTTTTGGGGAGCTCCATGATTTGGTGACGGTGCTGCCCTTCTTTACAAGAATGTAGTGGTGCCTGAGCGGGGCTGTCTTTGTCTTGACTTCCCTTGGCTGTGCTTAACACAGTGTGGTCACCTGCTAGTTGCATCTAATAATTTACACACTGATACCTCCAGAAAAGGTACTATTGGGGGAGCTTTCAATTAGAAAACACTTCCTGCCTGAAAAAGACATAAGAAGAGGAGGGGGAGGAGGAAAAGATGAAGAGCTGATTAAAAGATTCTCCGTGGTTTTCAGTGACATATATTTTAGGTCCGTTTTGGTAGGTGAGTAAAAATAGCTTTTATTACGCAAGTCTGTTCATCCAATCTAGAGTGCCAGCTCTCCGAAAGGTAAAGGGGTGAGTAAGAAACCTCACAGAACTGAGGTCCCAGAGTTAAACATCGCAAAACCTTGCAGTCACAAAAAGTGCTTATCATGCTTTATTTAAACCATGCTTCCTTGAACATACTCTTCAGACATCTTTGCATGTCCTAGCCCTTACCCTGCCGTAGTCGCTCTTTCTTCTTTTCTATGTCTGAATCATCCCATCAAGGACTCAGTTGGAGGTGACACCTTAGGAGACACGGAGAAGTCCAAACTTTTCTGCCTAAAGGGTGGTCCATGAGCCAACAGCATCAACATCCCCAGGGGGGCTGGTTAAAAACAGAGGCTGGTAACCCCACTCTGGCTCCACAGAGTCAGAACCTGCATTTCAACAAGATTCCTGGGTGACTCCTGAGCACATTCATGGTTGGAAGCACTGATCTCACTTCCTCTCATATCTTCCCCAGCAGGGATGCCTTCACCCAGAGATTGGCATTAATGGGAGAATTTAATGTAGAAACCAAGTTGTCTGATTGGAACGTTTAAGATGCACATGCCCTATTTCCAAGTCATGAGGTTGTTTTGTTATTTATGTGCAGTCATAAAACACAATAGGATTTTTAAAGTCTATTTATATGCATAAAGCTGGCATACATATTCACAGATCAATGCATTTATTTTCATTATCCTTGTTTGATAGCCAATAAGCCATAAATTATCAATCCTGACATTGCAAATTTTGCAAATCTTAAAACAGGGTATAATGAACTTTCTAGGTGATTAAAATGATTACCCTAATAACTTAATTAGTTTTATCTCTGACCCTTGGATTATAAATGATCTGCTTCTTCCCAAAATCGGTAAGAAAATCATGCCTGTAGGTGTACACACCAACATCAAATCAGAGCCTGTCCCATCCACTAGATTATTTCAAACCTCTTGACAATAAATCCTAGTTTCTGTGTCTGTGTCATGTAGTAATTTGTATGAATCATAAAGGTGATTTGACTGTGTCTGCTGCGATAACAGAGACCTACCCACGGAGATGACTGGTTGGAATGTAAGCACATTGTTGTTGAAAGGGTTACATTAGGCAATTTAAAGATTATTTAGGGATGGAGAAAATACATCCATTGTATTGCAAGACCAATCAAAATTCCTACCAGTGGATGACTTGAGGGAAAGGATGAACTGAATTCCACCATCAGAAATTCAAAGCTGAAAGCACCTGCAGGAGTTAAATAAAATGCATTTACATTTACAACAGCCCTCCCCCCCCACCACTATGTATAGAGCCCGAATGGGAGAGAGGATGCTTTGGTGATGGCCTGCTGTCTTTCAGACTTGCCAAGTTTTTTTTTCTCTGAGATGGTTTGGACCAAGTCTAAATTAAATAAAAAATGGCTATCCAATTAAAATACATAAACCATTTCTGTATTTTTCTTTGCTAGATTTCAATATCAATATAGTACCAAAATAATTGATGGATAATTTCCTGCCGAAGTGGAGAAAGAGTAAGTGATTGAAAATGGATTTTTTTTTTTTTCTGCTCCTAAGAGTGACCAGTTAGGAAGCTAAGGTTGTAGGAGCAGCAGGGAAAAAGTGAATAATGTATAATTGTCTTCTTATTGTTTTCTTTTTAGTATTGAGCCCATAGCTGGCATTCAATAATTACTTATTAACTGGATTACACCTCTTAGTTGAATTCCTACCGTTGCTGTATAGGCACAGACGTCCTCCGGAGGGAGAAGGCAATCAATGCAGGCTGTTCTCCTTCCTGGGTCCAAACGCTGGCATTCGTCCGGGGGGTAGAGAGGACAGCTACATGATTCCCTAAAGCCACATTTCTTTCTCATCTATTAAATGGGGCTACGCTCATAGCACAGGGTAATTTTAAGGATTAACAACTCTATATCAAAGTGCTGAATCAGACTATGGCTGGGATGTAGTTTGGCTCCGCACACAGCAGCGTCTGTCTTAATGCAGAGGTGTGCGCCAGACCAGCACCCACGCTGCCTGCCCTCCTGGGCGGCTGAGCAGGTGGGTGCATAGGAGGCCAAAACAACACCTGTGTGAGCATGTCCTAACTGTTCATCTCTCACTGTTGCCTTGCGTGTGGCCGGTGAGGGCAGCTCGGCAAGGGGAAGGGAATGTTAACGGGCGACTGTCTTCCCAGGACCCCAGGACACATGCCACCCACCCCCTCGAATAAGGCTTGTCTGCAGCAGCCAAATCCTGGCATCCCATTGACACAATTAAGACTAAATGGTGCCGCTGCAAGGTCTCTGCATCCTCAGAGATCTCAGGAATGTGCTCCAGAATTCAGTCCCATCTTCTGGCGTATTCAGGAAAACTTCCCTGGCTGATTTTCAAGTCCTGGAATTTTCTCAGTTGGCAAAAATGAAGAAAGTCATTTCGAAGAGAATGACTGGATGGATTATTTACAAAGTGAGGAGGTTTGAAGTGGAGGGAGGGGGGAAGAGGAAGGACACCCGTTCACTGCTGTTGGAGGAACACATGCTTTGTTTCATGTTTCATGAGAAGTAGAGCTCATCCATCAACCACCGAAGGTGTCACTCGGCGAGGCAGTTCTGTCCTTCTCCTTGGTTTAGAGTTTGGCCCTGTGAGGTACAATTATCTGTAGTTTGAACTCTGGGGACTCTATGTGTGGCTTTTAGAATGGCCTCCGCTCTACCAGGCAACTTGTATGGACCACCCGTCAGCAAAGCATTTTGAATCGTAGAGATAATGGCAGCCTTGTTTTTACTAGCCTTGGGGGAGCCAGGCATATAGTCCTATGGAGTCTGTGAAATGAAAATAAAGCTGCTTGAAATTATTATGTTGACATGTGTATGTTAGTGTGTGGCTCCGTCGACATGTGCATCTTATATAGTCATCTGGTAACATTCCAGCAAAATCATTACAATTCATCATATGTTGTCTTTCTCCTCTTACTATTTCAAGATGAAAGTTTTCAATACTAATGCTGTAAAGTGGGTATTATGTTGATTTATGCTAATCGGTTTCATGGATGCTGTCATATTACATTGTTAAGCAATGACAGTGGTGAAATATTCCTGTGTCTACTGTTATCTTGCAAACAGCCCAGTAGTGCCATAGTGGAGGGTTCAGGGACCTACCACCTTGCCGCTTGGTGGCTTCTGTCCGGAGCGGGTCTGAGAAGAGGAGTGGGAAGGGAGGCAGGGAGGGCTGTGTTGGCTGTTATCTGTCCTCTTAAAGAGCAAGCAGTGTGAGACAGGGTCGATGCACTGTACTTGCATGAGTGTGTGTGAATTTATAGTGACTTCATTGCCGCATACTGTTTTGACCGCAGTACTTCTGTAAATGGTGTGTTAGTACCTCCTTGAGGAGCTTCTGGTTTTAGGATTTTACCGTTTGCTCATAAACCAGTGAAACTCTACCGTTAGAGCTAAAGCTTCAAGAGGCAGTTTTCAGAGATAAGTTTATTTTAAAAGCAAAGTCTACAAGGGAGATCGATTTGGTGGTTTTAAATGCTGCTTCTGCAAACCTTCTTGTGCTGTGCTCCCCCACCCCTCTTTGTGAGCATTTGAAGCCACTTTATAGGGAGCTAGAGGGCTGTGTGGACAGAGGTATTCTACCTGGAAATAAAGATATACTGCCAATAGAGTTGGCCCACAGAAAGCTGTTGGATAGTCAAGGGTTGTCTTTACTGCCCTTCTGCCTGTGGGCAGACCCCACTTCAGAGCCTCTCCGTGAGGTGTCCAGCGTCCCCGTGTCCCTGGGGCTGCCCTGTGGGTCCGGACTCCCCCACAGAAGTGCATTCCATTCCCACACACTCTACCCATGTGCCATCCACTCAGGATCTATTTGGGTAATTGGCTATATTGAATCTAATAAGATAATTCAAAAGAAGTATTCATAATAGGTAAGAACTCAAAATGCTGCTACTCAGAGATTCCATGTGCCTTCGCATGACCTGTCCATGTCTTTCGAGCTGTGATAACATGGAAGAAAGACATACTCTCAGGCAGCCTCAACACCCTTCCCGTGTTACCATACGAGTGGCCTACCAACTAATCTGTGCCCGGAGCTCCCCCCGCCTGTCCAGGTGAATGTTCTCATCGCTGGACAGCATGGGACACCTACCAAATGCAAGTGAGCTCAGACCTGTGGGTCCAGGATGCGAGGAATAGCCTGTGTCTCTCAGGAGCTAACATCCAGAGAGTCGTCATGTTTTAGTGTGATTATCGGTCCATGTGTGTATGTGTATGTGTGCGTGCATGTGTGCGTGTGTGTGTGTGTGTATGTGTGTGAAGACTTGAATCATGTTTTCTTTATCTTTATATCACAAGAACCTCTATCCAGAGCTTTTGGCAAAGTGGATACTCCATATGAGTTAAACAAAAACCAATAATAGTGTAAAGAAGACGATGATAACTCTGAAACTAAGTAGTTGTAAGCTTCTTGCATATTCCCAAAACATGTACAAATATCTAAAGGACGGGCCTACGGTCTTTGGTAACAGTGGCTGAATAAATAGATATCAAAGGGTAAAACATAATGCTGTGTCATGGAAACATGGGTCCATGAGGACCTCTTCTTGGAATCCAGTTTTCCACTTTAATATTTTAAGAGTCATTTTCACACAAGATCTGTTAAAATAGCATAGTCATTCTTTGGTCTTCCTACCTGATGTGAAGTGTCACCTCAAAGCCTGGAGTTTAGTCACTCACTGCTCACACGAGGCAGCCGGGGATCAACAGTCTGACTGAGCTTGCTCCCGGGGCTCTCCTCCTGATCACTATCTTGTAACAAGAGAGCTTCCACTGAAAGCAAAGCCCCCTGGGACCCTGGACATGGAGGATGCCACAAAAACCGTGACTCGAGACCTCTTGGACAGAAGCATTGCCTGAAGAAGCTTTAGACCTTGTATGCTTCATATTCTGCATTTGGAGAGAGAGGGCAGCTTTTGGCCTCCTCCTCAGAAGTGCTCTTTGTTTAAAATTGAACTGAGTTTAATCAAAAGAATGCACTGATGGTTTAGTAGTGGTGACTTAACATTGCAAAACATAAAAATAATCATAGCTGACACGTCACTGCCAGTAATCTGCGGGGAAAATCACTGTCCGGCAGTGAGGGGCGCACTCCACCCCATTCCAGCGTCTTCCTTCCCTCCCCTCTGCCTCCTGCTTGGACTCTAAGAATAATCACGATGTGAGGGACCAACTGGAAATTAAACACACTACTTTTCTTTTGACATCCGTGATTTAGTTTCCTAAGGAACATGTTTTTGGGCGGTTGGTAGGGCTTGGGGAGGGGAGATTGAGGAATAGGGTCTGGTATTTACCTCACGGATAGTGTTATTCAAAGACCAGACAAGAAATCCAATGTTTGCTGTGGCTAAATGACAGTATTTATTATGTACTCACAAAAGGGTAAAAAAAAGCTACTGTTGATTATTTTGACATTAAATTGCTTGCAATACATGAGGGATTAATTATGACATGGCACACTTCATCCTGCCACCTGAATTAGCTAGAGTTTTAAAGAAGGGTCTGTATTCACAACATCATCTGTCACATGGGGAGAATACAGATTTCTCTGTGCTCTGTTTTTTACCAGAAAGTTTGATCATGAACTCGGGGGCCTCATGGAACAAAAACATTCCTTATTCAGATCAAAGAAAGGTGTATAGCTGGTCTTTATAGATAATCCTCTTGTGTACGGCCAGCTTTCCTAAACTCTGACCAGGCTTTGGTTGGCTTGGTTTCTAAAGGACACATCTGTGTAGAAAAGTTTCCATCTCGTGGTAGGAAGGTGATTAAGCCTCTTTGTCAAGTAGCCAGTCTCCCCAAATACACATGTTGGATTGTAGAATGGGAAGTACCTTTGGGTCCTGGATAGACAGCTATTGAGTTTTGTAGGTGGAAGTGCTGAGGTCTAGGTGTGGAAGACACGGAAGAAGGGAGAAGAGCGGCCACCAGGTAGTAATGGATGGTGATGGCCAGAAACACCTTTAGTGCCCGCTGTGCTGTTGGGCCCCAGAACGATGCTTGCCTCTGTCTTGCCACTCTACAGACAAGGAGATGTTCTAGCCTGCAGGCACGGAATAATTGTAATATCCACAGTTCCCAAGGGAGAGTATAGAGCAGCCTCGAAGATTTGGCATGTCATTCTCAACATGAAGAACCAGAATGCCAAAATCATCCCCCAAACAGGAAAGAATGGCCACGTGGAGTGACATGAAATGCATGGGCATTCCCTTTCCTGATCCTGAGTCTCCTTCTCCTGCAGAAATGAGAGCGCAAAGACCTTGGAAGCAGCGGGAGAGGGTCGTGTGGTTGAGGTTGAGGGTAGGTATGAGGATGTTCTGGGGCCTTCCTTTGCTACAGTTAGGACCTGATGCTTTCTGACCACTAGACTTTATGGGTTCTTCCAGATTGCCTCCTGGTAAATATGCCCCTAGTTCACTGAAAGAACCTAGTTATTAAACACAAAAAACAAACACACCAAACTCCTGAAGTGCTGAACTATACCAAATAAACATGATGAGGGACTCAGCTTGTAGCTGTGGTGTGAAATACTTATTTATGGCTTTTAGAGCACTCTACATTTGAAAAATGCTTTCCAATCCTTTTGAGTAATTTTTCTTTGTGACAATCCAGCGAGGTCACCTAGGATTGCTGCTGACTGATAGATGGTGACACCTGGGTGAGGGGACGTTGCAAGGTCACGTGACAGGCAAATAGAGAGATGTGCGACCAGGTCCACAGTCTCTGTGGTCCTGAATGTGTTGGGTCCCATTGAGCTCAAGGTCCCTCTTCTGAGAGGGCATGGGATACTGTGTTGGGAAGAGCACGAAATGGCTCTTCCAGGCAACTCCAAGTTCATTTTATAGAATGTGACAGAAGCTTCCCTACAAGCCAGGTTACTGTGCCTTCTGATTTCCGAAGCCAGTGAGAGGGTGAAGTGCAAACTTGCCAGCTCAGAGAAGGGGATTCTAGTTCCAGGATTGTGCCGGGGGCAAAAATCCTGTGTAACAAAGAGCCTGAGCCTCAAAATAGTTCTCAGGGATCCAGTGTGGTTTGTTCATTCCACCCATGGGAATTTTAAATCTCATGGAAAATGTACTTATTGTAAATGTGTGGGGTCATTTATTTAGCAAGAAAAATGATCTTTTGTTTATGAACTCTTACTGCTTTGAGGGAAATACTAGAGCATCTTACCTTGGGGTCCAAAATAACTTTGATCCTTGAAAGAATTTCCCTGTCCCATTTCTGTGCATCTGCACAATTTCTATATCTAACATAAAAGAAAAATCCAATAGCATTGAAGTTAAATAATACATTTTTTCCCTCCTAGAACCAATAAATCTGTTTAAAGATGCATTACTACTTTTCTTGAGGGATAATTTAGACTATGTATCAAAAAAGGAAAATCAATAGTTTTTTCTATTACAAATAATTGCCTGTTTGAGTCTTTTCCACTTTTTCTTTTTTATTTATTTTGTCTTCAAAATATTTCTACAGAAAACGTCTCATGCTTTAAGTCTAAACTAGCATGAGTTTTTCTACAAGACAATGTCTATCTGTGTCTATCTCTCCTGGATTTAATAAGATCCCCATGTATTGTATCAAGGGAATAAGAGCAGGCCCAGGCACTCATGGGAAGCAAACTAACAGAGCATGCCCACGGGGGTGCACACATCCCATCTGGCTAATGCCAGAGTGCAAGGCTTCAGTTGTCTGTGGTCCCATGAGCATGAAGGAGATTTATCCTTTGTACCCAGGTTTGAGATCGTTAATTATAAAACTGCTTCTTGTGTAAACTTTGGTCTGACCAACGCAATCCAGGGTCCCTCTTTAAATAATTAGACATGACTAGATGGTTATCTGAGAATATCTGGTTTGAAATACCAGTATCCATAGGAAGTCAGGTTTATAATACATAATGGAGTTCTTTAATTTCTGACTTTTTTTTAAAAGAGAAGGAATTATTTGAGAAGAGCCAACATTACACTGGCTGAATTATAGAGAAATTGACTAGACTAGATAGATGTTCACCCGTTGAACCACAATAGAAATTTCTAGGTGTTCTGTGCCAGGCCCAGAGCATGACAAGACTGCTTATACACAGGTCATGGTGGGTAGCCAGGGGAGACTGAAGGAAGGCCTGTCTGAGGAAGGTGGAAAGGCTTTATTGAGGAAGTGACAGCTGAGTGGAGCCTTGCAAGGCAGATGCGTGTTGGTTAAGTGGAAAGAAGTGGGACGGGAGGCAAAGGTGTCTCCAGAAAAGCCTGCAGGGCAAATGCTCAGGAGTGTGAGGTAGCATGGAGTGCTTAGGGATGCAAGTAATTCAGCGTCATTGTTCGGATTATTGTTTGGCCAATACCCCTTCTGCATTCTTCTCACTATGGGCAGAGTGTATGTTCCTGCTTCACAGATGCTGGGTTTGGCCATGTGACTTGCTTTGGCCGGTAGATTAGCAGACATGATGTGGGAAGAGGTGTCAAATAGGCTTGCTCAGTTTGGCAGATCTCCTGCACTGTAGTGATCAGCCATGAAAAGAGCAGGCACCAAGTTGTGAGCCTGGGCCCCAGAACACACACAAATGGAGCAAATTTACACCCAACCGTAGCTTGAGGCCCACATATCAGTCAAGCCTATCCTAACCCATGGACCCAAATCAGAGTGAACCACACACAGACCTGTAAGCATGGGGATGATTGTTACATGATGTTACTGAGGCAAGGGCTGACAGCTGCATCTGGCCAAGTTGAAACATGGCCTAGGGATAGTGAGACCACGCTAGAGGGTATACAGCCTACTCATGGATAGACTTGTACTATCCGAGGGTGTTTAGACAACTCCTACAGTAAAGGAGACCAGGTTCAGGGAGAAAAGCAGTGATCGGATTTGCATTTTAGGGAGAGAATTATGGCATCGGTGGCAATTGGCCTTGTGGATGCGTGAAACCAGAAGTGTTGTGAAAAACAATGGTTGACATCCACTGGGCACTACTCTATGCCAGGAACCCTGTGAAGTAGCTTACCTATTTCATCTAATTTAATCCTCAAAGTAACCACATGAGTCAGTGCTCACATCACTTTTGTTTTATAGGTGACATAACTGGGGATCAAAACGGACGTCTGTTCACTGGATACCATGAACTTTTAACTGGGAAATCAATCTCCTCGTTGCTAAGTTGGAGTAAACATAGGTTGGAATTATGGCATGGTGGTGGAAGGGGAGGAGATCGATATGGGAAACTGAGAAGGAGGAAGCAGCCAGACATGCTGTTTCACGGGTCACATGTGACACATGGGTTTGGAGAAGGCACTGTGTCTGCGGAGCTCTAGAGTCCCTAGATTAGGGAACAGTGCAGAAGATGGTGGTTTGCTCCAAAGGAGAGATTACAGGAAGGGAGGCAGGTGGGTCAGGGTGCCTGTGGGATATCTTTATGAAGATACATAGTGAGCAGCTGGGGGCTGGAAGTCTGGAGCCATGAGAGAGGGTGAATTGAAGATGTGGTGCTTAAGTGGACAGCACATCTTTTGTGGAAGTGGGGCAGCACTCTCGGAGAAGTGGTAGAATGGGAAGAGAACAGAGCCAAAGGCAGAGCCCCGATGACACCCATGTCAAAGGCCAAGAAAGACAGTCCAGCAATGACGTGTCCTTGTAGGTCCATCCATTGTAGCAAGTGTCCTGGCGGCAGGGGTCTGTGGGGCATCTCTGTGCCCTCCTCTCAATGTTGATGAGAACCTAAAACTGCTCTACAAAAATATCTATTATGATGAATGAATGCATGTGGCAGGAAAACCAGGAGAGGGTGGCTCCCCGGGGAAGCAGGCAGCAGCGAACGGTCATGGAGACCCTTCGGTTTGGGGCAGTGGGGGAAGCTGGTTGCTAGGTTTTGTAGAGCAATGCTAATAGCACATTCAGGGAGAAGACTGAGTGGAGGGGGTAGAAAAACAACTGGGTGGGGGGTGGGAAAGGTAAAAAGAAGGAAAAATACTGATAGGTTTGATCCTGTACAAATTTTTAAAAATCACTTCCGTAGATAAGAAATGGAAAAGCAAGAGACAAACTGGCAAATGTACTCTTAACAGATAAACTGGAAAAGAGTTAGTATTCTTAATGCATAAAGAGTTTTTTCTTTTTCTTTTTTTAATGCGCACATAAGGAAAAGATAAACACTTTAGAAGAAAAGTGAGAAGACACAAACAGACTTCCGATAAAGGGAAAGAGACCAATGGCAAATGCAAACATAGTAACATAAAATTAAAATGCTAAACTGTTCACTTAGCAAAGTAGCTATGATTTAACAAGAATATAGTGAAATGGAAAATGTTGCATGTTGCTCTTGGTAGTACATGTTGATTCAACCATCTTTTGAAAACAATTTACCAATATGTTTTAGGAGCCTTTAAAAATGTGTGTGTCATTTAGTATGGTGTTTTTAATTGGCATTGATCTCACATAAGTAATCAGAATGTATATAAGGGCCATGATCCATGAAGTGCATCCTATTATTTCGTAGATCTACAAAAATCGAAATGCCTGGAATGCTCAGCAGTGAGGATATGGCCAAGTAAGTCTTGGCATTTACATAAGGTAGGACACCAAGAAGCCACTTAGAAATCATGTTTTTGACAAGTTTCATGACTTAGCATTAACTAGAAACAACAGAAAACAGAAGTGTCATCCTCATTTTATTCTTAAAAAGTGCACATATAAAAAAATTGCACCTATGGATTAAAACTACTAGTTACCACCAAGTTGTAGGATTACATGTGATTTTTATTTCCTTTCTGTATGCTTTGTTATATTTTTCAAATATTTTATAATGAATGTGTGCTTTTCCTTTGTATCTAGAAAAAGGTGAGCAATAAGCAGTATTATCTTCAAAAAGAAATAACAATGAATGTTTGATTTCTACATCGCTTGACTGGTGGTGGGGGAAGGGGTAGGACGGAGCTGGGTCTCAGATGATGAGGGCAGAGGGAGGGTTCTAAGAAATGGCTAACTGTTCTCAGATTCATAGGCTTTTAGAAAACAGGCATTGGAGAGGAAAGGCATTGAAAATACTGGAAATAACTCGTGTCACACCATCCGAGATGGAAGGGAAGGGAATGGAGTCAACCAAATGGAGGGCTTGGCCTTAGCAGGAGGAAAGGTGGCCCCTCCTCGGAGGGGTAGGGTGTAAGTGCAGCAGGCAGCTCATTGAGGGAACTCATGGCTGGGTTGCTCACAAGTTTGGCACAGCGGCTGTGCCGAAAGTGATTTCGTCCACAGAACCAGGACCCTGAGGCTGGGGATGAAGACCATGGACTGAATGCAGGACTGGGGATCTGGTGCGGGGTGGGGAAAACACAGGGAGGGGCACTGGGGTGATGGCAGGCAAAGGGTTCAATGCAGCTTGGCCACTCCCTCCCAGTGAGAGAGTGAGGCTCTGTGTCCAGAGACTCTGGGAGAAAAAGGGAAAGAGGCATGTTCTCTAAGTCAAACTCGGAGCACAATGAGAGAGTGGGGTCAGGGCCAGTGGAAGAATCTGTGGTCAGACCCTGACATGCTGGAGCTTGACATGGCAGAGAGGGGGGCCATTCACAGAGTGGAGGGCAACCCTTAGTGACCTAGCCCATTCATTAGGGCAGGTGCTCACATAGCTCCCCTAGTCATTCTGTGGGATGTTCCTCAGTCCACAGTACTTCTGTAATCTTGGTTATATCTGAATTTGGGGCTGGACACGCTCACCGTGAAATTATATGGAGGAGTATATACGTGAAGAGTCACATGTTTCATACTGCACACATTAAGGTTGGGCATTAAGTAGAGATTCTAGGACTTGCTCAGCCTGTCAGGGTCATTCTCTTCTGCAATCAGCAACTATTGATGCTTCATCCCAAGGACCATAGACTCAGAGGCCTTCAAGGGCCAGACAGATCACAGACAGGAGGGACGAGGCTGGAGTGATTCAGGAAGGAATAGTAGGGCCGGTGGCAAGGTGGGGTGTGAAGGATGCCCTGCCTAACGTCCCTGGAACAGAAACCACTCCAAGCACTGCACCCACCCTACCACGTTTTGGTGGGCTTGGAGCACTTAACTGCTTTCCTGGGTGGCCCGTGAGCTTCCACCTCTCAGCAAGTTACTGTGGTCTGACTGCCATTCCCTTTGAGACTACACCAAGTTCCTCGGCATTGGGAACTTGACGATCCAGAAAAGAGAGCTAAGTATGTATTTTCCAGCAGAGAATAAGTTCTTTGTAAGGTACAGCAGTGGGATGCTCATGATTTTGGCCATAAGAGGTGAGCAACACTTAATCCCTAGGGTCACAATCCATGTGTGAGCTCTATTGTCCGAGAAAGAGGGCTTCCAGTCCAACCTATGACCAATGTTATGCCCACACTGTTGACAGGTTGACCACAAAGTCATCATGATCTCCACTACTCTAAGTGTATCCCTGAATTGTTGCAATTTCTCAAAATAATGCTACAGCACCTTATGGATTTGGGCCGGGAGGACCAGAGCTCTGAGCATCCTGCCTCTGCTTACTCTTCTACTTGCGAACTGCGTGACGGGAGTCCCATGGGCGCCACAGCTGCTGGAAACCTCCCTGCCCTAGTTAAAGATGAGTGTACACACTCGCAGTGGAGCTGCGACATGGCCGCAGGTGCTTTGCTCTCTCAGAATGACCCTGCGACTGATGTGGGTGCAGGTCTGGTTTGGCAGCCCCAGGGCAAGGACAGTTCACCCAGGGGCCAGGGCTGAGTAGAGAGGAGGACACTCCCTGAAGCTGTGCCAACACATTTGGAATGACCCTGGGGATCAGTCCAGGAGGGTGACGGCCGCATGCTGTCCTCCCTCAGAACGCAGAGGGCTGCTTACAGTGTACTTTGTCCTCTCTTCCAGGACCATAGTGACCTGGTGATGGGGTGGGTAAGATGAGGGACATTCATTCTGAGATGTGCTCAGCCAGAAGGCAAATCCTGGATTCTCCTTGGAAACGTGGCAATAATCTCATTCTTCCTGTATGTTCACTTAAAAAGAGTGACCATTCATGCCAAAATGTAGCACTTGGGAATGAACTGAGATTTTTCTATTCTTCTAGAAAAGCAACAGATGTGTTTGGTAGCACAACACGCCCCATATCAGAAATCAGTTTTCAATATTCCATCAGGCAAGTAGGGGAACTTCTGAATATTCTGTTTGGGGGTGCAATTGAATGCTGAATTCTCCCTGCGGGACACTCCCCCTAGCAGCCTGATATTGGGCACTGTGTCTGGGCAGTCGTAATGGGGGGGGGGGTGTGAGTCACCTACTCAGAATTATCACATGAGCAGTTCACAAAGACTGGAGGAAGATGTGTGTGCTTATTTTCAAGGTCTGCACAAAAGCCCTGATCAGAAAAATCTCCTGGAAATGGAATACACTTTATTCTGGCCGAAACATCTAATACTTTCGATATACCTCATGGGAATATATGTTTTACAAGAGAGATGAATATTACCTCACAATCTGCCACAATACCTAATATCTATCACATTTCAGAATGAATACAATTACTGCATAAAGCTCAGCATTGGCAATTTTCCTCTCTCTCTGGAAATGTTTTTTAATTGAAGGCATTTTAAGGTTTGAGAGAAAATGCACCATTTATTTCCGTTAGATACTTTAAGTGTATTTGGTTACTTGGGAATAAAGTAGCTCCTCCTTCAAAGAAAAAAAAAATCCTTTAGGCTTATGTGGCAAATGTATTTGGTAGAACAATGAACTGCAGTGGGAGTTGCCAGAGTTTGCAGAGTGAATGAATGATAGCACAGTCTATATAAGAAGATGCAAAGTCAAATTCTCAAGAGAGGGGGATTTCTTTCACAATTATGAGAATGAAAGCATTTATGTAGAAGACAATCTACATAGATGTGCCTTCCTATTCATATTGTTATAGCCATGCAGTGTTAGAAATCTTGGAAGAAATAGTAACAAAATAAATTTCAGTCTTAGCCATGAAATTTCTACATGAGAGTTTACCTTTCTGATAAAGATTAACTCTTATTCCTTTGGTAAGGTTGAGCTGTTAATACAGAATTCCCTAATTTAGGCAGAGGGAATTCAGTTCTTGCCATGATTCCAACATCAGCCATATTTCCTTTCAACCCAGTTGAAACTGTATTTTTCTTTGAAAATTGCAAATTACTCAAATTGTAAAACTATAGAAACTACTGAGGTATCTTTTTTTTTCCCCTTACAGGAAAATAATACTCAGGATACACAGAGCAATGTCCTTAAGTTAGACAACTCAATTTAAATTTCAGGTGACAAATGAACTCACAATTTCACCTGCTACCCTGGTTTTGGCCACGACTCTGGAAAGTACTGCAAATTCTTTGCTCTCCCATAGTTGATAAACAATCACTCCACTTTATACCCAGGCCAACAGAAGCTATTTTGATTCATAACAACCACTCCTTGGCCCCGGGGTGTTGAAAAGGAAGGGAAGAGAGAGCAGTGAGCTGTTGGAAGAGTGGTGTGTTTGGAAGCCTGCGATGCCAGAGAGCTGCCTTCTGGAGTCACAAGCTGGGAGGACCAAGTGCAGCCCGTGGGAGGACATAACGAAGGCACACGGAAAGCCCTCCTCTCCTTTTCACCTCCTGCTATCTCTTTTGATCCCATCTTTCATTCATTCTTCACAACAAAAGTACTTTCAGAGGAATAATGTGAGGATTAATAGGCAAAGGGAAGCATCAGAGTCCAGGAACACCTCTGGAGGATTGGCACTTCGCAGCAGACAGAACCGTGTGGAGTTCTGGTCTACCAGATTGGCCCACGGACACTTAGTAGAGGCGTTGGCACTTCCGTTATGTTTCTGACTTTACATTTCTTCGACTGTAAAGGGAAAATTCTAAAATCTGCTTTTCAAAGATCTTTGGAGATTAAATAAAATGATATGTAGTGTGCCAGATACTACCAGGATTATTTTTGGAACTCTGTAAAATAATTCAAAAGTGCAGCTGGAAGAAAAATAAGAGATGTCTCCATTAGTTGAAGTTCTCCATAAATCAAAAATTAACATCACAATGGAAACATTTTTTTTTTTTGGTAAACAGATTAAAAAACTGAACTTGAGAAATTTAAATGAAGATCTAAACTATGGTAAAGGATGCTTTGTAAAAGAAGAGAAAACGGGGATTATCCAACAAATAGCATTGAGAAATTAGCAGTTCAGGGGAGACCAATAAAGTTGTGTCTTCTCCTCCCTATGAACCACATTCCCAAAAATTTCTAATAAATTGAGGATTAAAGTGAAAAAAGAAAACCATACAAATATAAGAAAAAATATGTTAACTATTTAGCAGGGTCCAGGACGGGGAAAGACTTTCAATCACATAATTAAAGGATACAATGAAAGAATGACTGATAAATTTGTGTGAAGGATAATTATTTTGTACATCAAAAGTCATAGCCAAAAATAAATACACATGACTCATAAAGAAAAGATCCGCAGCAATCATGCAACTAAAAGTTAACATCCTTAATATATAGATAGCAAATCCACAGGGAAAACACAACCATTTTTTTTTTTAAAGAGACATAAACTGATATTTTCCTGGGCAAGAAAATGGAAATTTATTAACAAGTGGAACACCCATCATTTAGGGAAATTAAAACAACATGCCATTTAAACTCATCAAACTGGCAAAGAGAAAACACTAAAAATCCTCGGCGCCAGAGTGGGTGTGGGGCACAGGCACTCCGCTGCTTTGCCGTGGCGGTATGTACAAGCTGCTACCATGAACTGGAAGTGCTGTTGGCCGAGTGCGGTCAGAACCTGGACGCGTTCCATACCTGTGGATCCAGCACTCCCACTCCTCGGGTATCCCAACATCCCCGACCGCTTGGCCACCCAAGCAGGAGCAACCCTACCTGTACCTGCTCGCATACCACCTGCATACAACCTCCGGCCCTGTGCAAAGCACCTTCCACCAGCAATTATTCCTTAAAGACCCCAGAAACCCTGCACCAAACCAGCTAAAAGCCACAGTTACAGTTACCATGGAGACCATAAAACCTCTGCTTTCTCCTGTGCTCAAGAGGCGTCTGAAAGGCTGCACGCCACTGCAGGCCTCACTGGAGATGCGGCTCCCCTGAGAGAATGCTGCTGTCCGGCTAGGGACACGGTCTCCAGAGAGAACGTGCAGCTCAGACCCCAGGGGGCACAGGGGTACCTGTCCCCGGAGGCCCTCTCAACAGCAGCTTTCTCTGTGGACTCCTGTTGGGAGTCAGGGTCAAGTTCACGGGGCTAGGCAGACAGGCTGTGCTACCCAGGCCCACCTACCCCACTCCCAGGAATGGGACCTGAAAAGTACTCCTCGCTCTCCCTCAACCCCGACCTCTTCCAGCAACAGCACCCATGAGGGGCTCGGTCCACCTGCATCTGAATTCCAGTCTGGGCTCAGGCTGTGCCCTCCACCGTGTAGGGCCCTGGTAGTTCCCTATAATGTCAGAAATGCCAGATAACCTAAACGGCTAACAACGGAGGGATGACTATTCCCATCACGGCACCATGTATCTGCTTATAGTTCCTCATTCTCTCTTCTCTCTGCCCCTCTGCTCCTTCTTGTTCCGGGCACCAGCTCCAGGACCCAGCCCAGGACCTGGCACCTAATGAAGGTGGATTATCGGTTGACTGAGTTAGCCAGGGTATCCACGAGACAGAATATTGCATGACATTAAGAGAGTGTTTAAAAAATGTTTAATGATGGTAGGCGACATTCAAAATGGAAGGTTGTTTTAAAAGTAGAATAAAAAGTATATGTAGTGTTATGCTAATTTCATTAAAAATTTGGCGCATGGAAGGACTGGAAGAAAATGCACCAAAAATGTTGGAAGTATTTATGTGCAGTAGATGAAATTGCAGGTATTTACAAATTTCATTCTTTATAATTTCTGTATTTCTTGTTTAACAATAAATAAGTATTTTATAGGGAGAGAATTACATATGCATCTGTATAAAGCCTATTGATGTACCAATAGAATTTAAGACATGTACCTAAGGACGCAGGCAAGTGGCAAACAAGGATCAGGGTATTCTTTCACTGCACTGTTGTTTTCTTCCTTCTGCAGTCAGCTGCCATGACCCTACCCAATGAGTCAGCCTTGAATCTTCTATACTCTCTGCCAACTATAGCCACCACTGTCTCCTATCAGCTCCTTCCATCTACCGGAATGCACCTGATTTGTAAAGATAATCTTCTGTCCCTTCCAGGTCAACAGCGCTGGATGGTATCCAAGTGGACGTCACTGTATGTGAGCCTCGGGTCGGCTCACGTGGCTCCCCTGGAACTGGCACAAAGAAACCCTTTCTCACCTTCCCCAGTTCACAGCGCAGGAGAAAGCGCGCATTGGAAGGAGGCTCGCGGGTGAAGATGGAGCCCTACCTTGGGGGGCAGTTCACGCGTCTCCATGCTCTCTGCACGTGCTGTTTTCATACACATTCTCTTATCAGTTTTGGGGGTCTCCTGTGATGTTATCCACCCGATGTGCATGGCACTGTCCTTTGTCACAAACTGTTCTGTATTAATTTTGCCTAAAACACTGCATATGTGCTCTGTCGTTGTGGAGCATTATTTTTTCTGTTCTCATCAGTGATTTTTTTTTCCCCCCATCAGTTTTCATAAATCCTGCTTCACTGACCTCTGGAATGGGAAGCGGGCCCTACACCATTCTGGTCTTTGTAGTCTTATTTTTTGAACTGGAATTTTCTCATCTTCCAGATACCTCTGCCGGTTTTTCTGGCTTCCGAAAAACTAATTTCAGCTTTGCCATTGTGTACACAGAGAAGGCGCTGTCCCACCCTGTGTGTCTCGGCCTCCCTCTGATGCTGCTGGCCGCTTTCCCTCTCCTCCCTGCGAAGTCCTGACTCTTCATAGACTTCAGCTGCCTCTCTCCAACCTGCGGCCCTGGAGATGAGGAGGAAAACATCTGGAGCTGAGAGCGCAGGGCCTGGTGGAGGGCTCTGGGCTTTTCTGCGGCTGTCTGTGTAAGCTTGGCCACAGCGAGCAGGAGCGAGCCATCCCGGGCTGCAACCCTCTCCCCCAGCAAGGGAGAGGCTCAGTGTGTTCATGCATCAGCACGTGGTCTCCAGCTCCAGCTCCCCCTTTTTCCCAGCTAACCATGTGCCCGCTGCGTCCTTTGTCTGTCTACTCACGTCCTCGGTCCCTCTGCAAATGCCTGTTGAACTTGGGATTACTGACGGCACGGATAGTGGGGAAGGCGGGCCATACGCACACGCAAGCATAGCCCACCGTGACAAGTGTTTTAATGAGGTTGTCCTCCACATGCTCATGCTATGCATGGGGCGCGGAATGGAAGAACTTGTTCTGCAGAGGATTTGGGAGGTCGCTTTATAGAGGTAATGGGCCTTAGAGTGTTGGGTAGGAGCTCACCATGCAGAGAGAAGTGTGTTCTGGTCGAGGAAGATGCCTGTATGAGTCCCACAGGAGGGAAGTAGCCAGAACTATCAGAGACCGACGAGGGAAGATGAAAACTCAGGAGTCCACCCACTCCCGGGAAGCAAGGCCCCCTGCTAGAAGAGAAGCCCCATGAAGGAGGGTCCTGGGTCAGCAATTTCAGCCACAGTGCACCCCGGTGCCTTGCATGTAAACAGAACAGCACTCCGTGGATCCCTGGTCCCTCATGATCCAGACGCAGGGGACCCTTTGTTTGTCGAGGGGTCCCTGGTTCCCCACCCCGCTCCTTCTATGTGGAATGCCCTTCTCCCTTCTTTTCCAGCTCCCACTTGTCCCTCAGAATGCACCCAGACATCAGCTGTGTGCCACACACCCGCGATCCCTTGTCTCTGCCCGCTGTCCCCGTGGGGGCTGCCGTGGGTCTGCCCGTGGATTTGGATTCGTATCAGCCGGGAGCCTCTCCCTGAGACTGGCACGTGTCTGGAGGGAGCAGTGGCCCCAGGGAGAGGGGTGCAGGTGTCCACCATGGCAGGGATCGGGTTCTGACGTGGGACCCCCACCTGCCCGGGCCCTACTCTTTGCTGCAAACCTTCCATTCCTGGGGGCACATCCGCTTCCTTTTCCCATCGGACCTGCGGCAAAACACCACAGGCTGGACTGCGGAAGCAACAGAGATGTATTTATTTGCTCACAGTTCTGGAGGCTGGACGTCCAAGGCGAAGCTCGCTCCTCCTGAGGCGTCTCTCCCTGTGTCCTCACGGGGCCAGCACTCCGTGTGGGTCTGAGTCCTAATCTCCTCTCCTCAGAAGGACACCCCGATGACCTCATTTTAATTTAATGATCTCTCTGAAGACCGGCTCTCCAAACGCAGCCCCGTTCTGAGGTCCTGAGAGTTAGGGCTTTGACATATATGTTTCGAGGGACACCTTTCAGCCCCTAACACCTGCCGGTGCTTGTTACTGATTTTGCTTTTTCACTTATTCCGAGTCCTTGCTTTGTTCTTTTGAGGAGCTTTCCAGAATCTCACCCTGCCATTTCCCGACCACGTCCCAGCTCAGGGTAGCCACGCTGCTTTTGTTCGATTCTTATGTTTGAGTCCACAGCTTCTGTTTTCCTCCCTCATCTCTGATCCCCGTCTCACTGCTTCCTCCCCTTTCACGGCCCCAGGTGACTTCCCTTCATTTATTTATCTTGGCAGGTGTTACCAGCTTATTTCTTTTATTTCCCCTTTGCCTCTGGTACTTAACACCAGACCATCTGTGCCAGTCTCACTGATTATTTATTCACCAAACATTTCCCAGCCCCTACTATGTGTCGGGCACTGTGCCGGCAAGGCCCTGCAGTCAAAGATGAAGAAGACCTTGATGCCGGGCTCAGAGTGTCACCGGAGTGCTTAGACCTATCACCAGGCACAAGGGAGGCTCTTGAAGTGGTGCGATTTGCAGGGCTCTCAGAACCTGGCCGCTTCGCCTGGATGCTTGGGAAGCACACACCTCATGCCTGAGCCATGCAGGGGGCCGTACTCTGGGGTCCACATGGGTACAAGAACTGCAGGGATCGCCGTGCATGGTAAATGTTAACTATGGCTTGACTGCCACAACCAACGAGGGAGCAATTGGTTGATGCCACCATTGTGGCGGCAATATCCAGAGGAGATGCAAAGAGGTTTGAGGTTGAAACGTGACCTTGAAGGACAAGTAACAGCTCACCAGGGAGGCAAGAGGTAGGAGGAAACCCTAGAAAGAGAATTAGCAATAACATATGCCTATGAAGATGCATGGCGAGCTTCTGGACCAGCAAAGGGTCTAGAGCTGGAGAGAGGCCTGGGGAGGAAGGAGGGAGGTGGCCGATGGAAGGCTGGGCAGGTGGACCGAGCAGGACTGGGCAGAGCTCTATGCGTGCTCCGGGTAGCTGGCAGGCTCCCAGCTGAGGGGTATCTAGGATGGGTCACAGGTCACCTCCTGGAGGCACATGTCCCTCTTCTAAAACCCAAACCTGCCACCACTGCTCCACCTGCACAATAGAATGGCCTAAGGAGCTTTCTAGAAAGCGGAACACCTGGCCCCACCTCCAAAAGTTCTGACTCTGTAGGTCTTCAGTGGGCCCAGGTGTCTGTCCACGATGGTGGTAAATGACAAATGACATAAACTTCCGCTAGCTGCCCCCCTCTACCTCCTTTGTCCCTAGTGATGCTTACACAAGGTTGCCCTTCAGAGGGATCTGCCTGTTGCCCTCTGCTCTCCTGAAAGCTGGGCCCATTCTCTCTCTCCCTTCTGCCCTTTCCTGCAGCAGCAAAGAGGAAATGAGGACATATAGTGGGAGCCACATGAACACTTGCTTCAGATACCATCAGGGTACATCCCCGCTCTCCCTGGAAAGGGAGGAAGTTTCTTTTAACCTTCCTAATCCTTCCGTGTGAGAACATCTCGGAATGGGACGGCTTCTCTTCCCACTCTTCTCCCTCTGCCTGAACATTCTTCTCCGTGTGCTTCTACTTTCCAGATTCCCTCTGAACCGGGCTCCTAAGCGCATCTTTCTCTGGCGCACTGTGAGGGAAGTTCGTCTGTCTTTGTATGTCACCTTGCACTGGTCAGTGGCTGTTAGCTCCGGCCATGCTGCAGCCATCCCCAGCTTCCCTCTGAGCTCTGCACGGTGCAGCCTCAGGCCGTGCCCTGCTCCCCTTGCTCCCCTGGGAACTTCCTGACCTCAGCCTCCCCGGGTGCTGCGCACGTGAAGTTTGTGCAACTCTGCCACCCCCAGGAAATACACTGGATCGTTCCCTGTCACGGGAGGGAGGCACAGTAGCTATTATGTCCCATTTTAACAATGGAGAGATTGACTCGATGTTACGTGATGGCTCTATCCAAGGCCACACAGTGAGATTTTCTCACTCTCTTTCCTACTCTGGGTGCTCAGAGAAAATTTAGCATTTCTCTGTCTTATTTATGAATGGTTTTCTAGAGGATATTCACCACAGGCACTGTTGCCAAAATGGAAATCCCTGGGGGTTTGTAGTGAGGGTGCTTATTTTCCTTTCTTTAATAGAATACCCGCATAAGGAGTGGTCCACGCCAGAAGACGGGCAGCCGTTGTCAGGGCGGGGTCTTGGAAGGCATGGCTCCGTTGGGGAACTCCTCCAGCCATTCAGCAGACACCTTGCTTCCTGGTGGTCCTTGCTGAGCCCCAAGAAGAGCGATGAGCTCTCTGATGTGCCGTTAGCCCATACGCCTGACCCAGGCTCATTAGGCAAGACAATTACTCCTGGCGGGAGCAGGATTATCCTGTTGGAGGTGATGCATCTGGAGCCACACATTTCAGCACATCTGGAGAGTAGAGAAAAAAAAAATAACCCAGAAGCAAGGCATTGGTAAATGTCAGCTGTTTATTGACTTTCCTATTTGGAAGCAAAATACTAAAGCAAAACAACTGGAGTTCGACTCTGAAAGCCCACGGCTGGTGGCCGGCAGCTGTGGGAAAGTGGCCCAGGCTTGGAACCGTCATCACCTGGGTGGCTGAGCGTTTCCTGACTCTCTTGCCCGCGAGAGCAGAATCCTGTGATAATGAACTCACTGCTATGGTTACACTAAACACCAACAGTACGGGTTATTTTAATGGACATATTGCTTTAAACTGAGCGTTCGCCATCTGTTCAGTCCCTCATTTTGAATGCAAAAAGAACATATTTCACAATTACATCTGTAAGTAATGATATAAGTAATTTAAATGCATGTATATGTTCACACAATGCAGTAGACAGCTGGGATATCTCCCCCCCCCGCCCCCCGCAACTCTTATGTTTCGGGCACAAATCAAGGGAGAATATTCACTGTTCCTTATATAGTACATTTTCCCGTTTATGCGAAGGAAACAAGGTTTTTCTGCCCTCACTGTACCTGGGAGTTCAAGGCAAGCTTCATAAACTAGATCACAAAGTCATTTTTACGATGCTCTCCTTGTCTCTGTCCAAATCCCCCCTGGCTTGAATGACAGCTTGGCAGATGCGAGGCATTAGATCAATCAGTTTCAATAGATGTTCATGAGGGGCCAGGTCGGCTGTGTGGGCCAGCCTTTCTTCCACTTCTTCCCCTGGAGACCAGCCTGCGAGAAGGGCCTGCACAAAAGGAGGAATCTGAGGCCAGTCAGCGTGCCCACTGGATGGGGCATCCAGGACAGGGGAGCACAGAGACCCTGCCAAGAATAGCCAGGTTGCTGGGCGGAGGCTTGGCACACTCATGGGAATGAGCACTCACTGGGGCTGGGGCTGGGGGTGGGGAGAGTTGGGGGGGGTGGGTGCCAAGAGAAGATTGTCGGGAACCGGAGGTGAGGAGACGTTGCACCAGAGCCCTAGAGGTGGACGCCCCGTGGCTCACGAAGGCCATCCGCTCGACATCGGGTCCAAGCCCAGAGGGTGACGCCCCAAATGTGGAGCACTGCAATGTAACTAATGCTCACACAGGATTCCAGGGTGACTTGGACAGGGAATCTGCCAGATGGCAACTCTGATACCTACTTTTCTCTTTTGAAAACTCGGTCTTTGAATACCAACGTGTTATAGATAATGCAAACTGCAGTTGCTTTTTTGAAAGAGATTTTCTTTTTTTTTTACCCGTCACCAACACAAACAAAAAATATTTGCTTTTGTGATGTCCCATGACCCCGTAAGAAGAGAGAATTGTTTAAAGGCTTTTGCATTGTCCACATTCTAAGCAAGGAATGGAGGAGCTTATAAATCCTCCAGCGTGACATCATTGCCGTTTTATATCTATATACTCCATATTTATTGTGCCTGCTTTTTTTGGCATCTGTGACATAGCTGACAGAAGTGGATTTGCATGGGGACTTATGTTACCATTTGCAAGGACTCCCTATAGAGATGCTTCCTGAGCTTGCCGTAGTTTTGATTTTTTAACTGCTTGTATGCGATGCATTTATTATTTTTTTTCTCAGACAAAGGTGCTAGCTTGAACTGATGGAAGGTTTATTTTTGGAACATTATTAGCAGCTTAAAAATTTGGAAATGTTGTGCAAAGGGATAAAATTGGATTAAGTATTCTGCATAATACATTTTTATTGACTGTTTCTCACAAGGACCCATGAGAGAGGTCAACCCTATTTGCTTTGATTTAACAGATGTTATTGTGGGCATATATTTAGATAAAAAAACGTTTATAATCTTGGCCATTAAAGGGCTACCTGCTTTTCCCCAATATTGATTTATTTAGAAGAACTTCCAATTGCGAATTCATTGCTAATTTAGTATTTATTATAAACTGGATCAAAACTGCCAATGAATTGCCTCCTCAAAAAAAAATTGAATTTACTGTCTAATTAGACAGTCCCCACAAACGAGATCTAAACCACACAGAGTTCTAGACAGTGACAATGCAAGCATTCCTCAAGGGGCTCTAAATCGAGTCATAACTCGGTCCACAGTCAGCTTGCCATGAGTTTTCAGGTGAAGGCTGCCTCAAGATGGTTAGAGAAATGCAGCCATAAAAGTTTGCCAAATTTTCCGCCTTTAGAAGGGACGTTGCTGATCCCATGTCTTGCACAAATCCTACTGGGTGCTCCATCTGCTGGTGTGGCCATTAAACGTGTACCTTTTTGCACTAGACTCTCCAGGTTGGTTGATCTCATCTGCCTCAGTTTTCTCAGCTGCAGAATGGGAACAAATGGGAACACTGGAGTCCTGTGTGTGCATTACTTGGGAAAGTCTGTACATCATGGGGGCGGGCTGCCTAACTATTGGTCATTGTTGACCCATGAGGTGGGGAGCGTTTGTGGTGAGGAAGCTTGATGCTTCATCACTGTTTCAACACTGACATTTTAAGAAATTCTTATCAAATCCAAAAGTTTGCCCTTCAGCTCAGACACAAAGGAAAAAGGGTTGTGCCTTTGGTTTGTCCGAGCTGCCATCGGTAACGGGCGAAGACGGCAGTTCCTGCGGCAGGACATGGGAATCCCATCTGGTTGCATGAGCTGTTGAAATGCAAGGTCCACATGCCGCAGACCTGGGGGAGGAGGTCACAGGTCTGCACAGAATGCTTGTAGGGCTGAGAGGCCTGGACACCGTGACCGACATATTGCACCTGTCACTCAACGTCTGCCCACATTTGAAAAAAAGGCAGAAGCAATGTAATCAAATTAAGGAAGTGAATAAAGCAAAGAGTGTGAGTGAAGGTGGAGGAAAGACACAGAACACATTTCCTCTCTGTATTTTAGGCAAAAGGAAAAAAATATGCTTTTTAAGACCTCCTGAATGATGTCAGGATGTCCGCGCTCAGGTCAGGCCCAGGAAAATCTCACACTTAACATCTAGAAGTTTTTGCAGTGTGGGAGAACGTTCTTCTGGGTGAAACAGAGCTCAAACATCAAATTAGTCCTTTCTGATGTCATGCTTTCGACTTCAAGAGTGGTCCTCATGTGATTTTAGCAAGGTGAGACAACTAAGCAGGAGTATTTGTGAGTTTGACAGTGACTAATTTACCAGTTTGTGGAGAAGGTAAGCCATCAACAGGGGCATAACTCTTTCAGAGTGAATATTTGCCTTGTAGTTTAATGTTTGATTTGGAACTTACACTATATCCAGAGTATTTAACATTCTGAGTTTAAGTGTGTTTCTCTCTGCTGCTGTTGAATTGAGATGGGATTTTCTTTCTTTCTTTCTTTCTTTTATTCTAAAACATAAAGGGAAGGTGAAAGAAATTTCTAAGCTCTGGGAAGAGCCAAATCCTAGAAATCCTGTGACCTCCCCTGAAAGCACATCGGATTTGTTGCTGGCTTGAGGCCATGATGATAGTGAGCTGATACGAGTTTATCCAGACATTCTAGCTGTCTGGCCTTTTAAGCCAGTGACAACAGAGAGCTTGGAGCAGGTGAAGTGTGAGTCCCTGTAGATGGCAGAGCAGCTGTGCCTACTTACCAAGTGTGTCAGGGCTTGTGCTGAAGTCCGGGGAAATGATGGATGGCTGTCTGAAGGGGAACCCACATGAGATGGTGGCCCCACAAGGTCAAGGACCCACTGACTTCTGTGCCCAGGGAGGGTGGAAGGGAAAACAAGCCAGAAACAGACTCAGTAAATACGGGCATGAAAAGCACACTAACAAACAGCTGAAGCCCTCACCAACACCCAGTAACCCAAAGCTGCCAGGGAGACAGGGTGCCATGTAGGCAGTAGTGAGCCAGATGCAAGTTTACTGCTAGAATGAGATGCTCACTCAGGGACCTGAGTCGAGTGGGATTGTCTGAGTTTACTAATTAAGCAGCCATTAAGAACACCTACAGTAAATAGTGGATTCCATACGGAAATCTGGAGCTGCCTGCCACAGGGCAGCTTCTTATCTCCCACGGACACATCCATTAGTTTTCATATGGCAAATGGGAGAAATCCATGGGGCAGGATGCCGCGCAGAGTCGTAACCCACATCACCCTCCGCGTTTGTGCTGGCTTAAATATGTGTGGTTAGGGGTGTGGAGGGCCATTTGAATAATGAGTTTAAGGAATGTGGTAAAGAGCTGTAGAGGGAATTTTGGTCCATCCTCCCCATGTACACAGATACTCAGATCCGATGTAATGAGAATTTCACATACATAAAGGGAACAGAGGATGGTATTGACTTGATGGCATTCTTCTTTTGATGGGAATACCCACTGGTTATCTTAATAAAGAATGATCTTAATGATCCCTAAGTATCTCATATGTCCCCAATTTTTAGATTTCTTTTAAGATTTATTTATTTGCTTTAGCAGGGGAGGAGCAGTAGGAGAGGCAGAGAGAGAACCTGAGGCAGACTCCTCACTGAGTGTGGGACCCAGCCCTGAGATCATGACAAGAAATCCGGAGTTGGCCACCTAACTGACCATGCCACCCAGGTGCTCCTTCAGTTTCTTTCTTTTAACAATCTCTGATTGTCTACACTCTTCTAGATATATTGCACACCATAATTTTAATACTGGTTACAGAAAAAAATGATATCAATGAAGTTTAAAGAATTTTCTTCTTCTAGTCAATGGATTGGTACAATTTAGAATAGAAAATACTGCAAATGAATTCAAATATTTATGCTTAACTACATGTTGTAAAAAAAGATAGTTTCAGATAATTTTGCCTTTGTTTTAGGCTTTGGTCAATAAATAGGTCATAAAATTCATTCATCACTCAAAAATGCAGGTAGTGAATGTCCGTCAATTGTAAAAGACCATTGATTGAAACCAATGTGAATGTGTGTTTAGGGGTGGGGTGGGGGAGAGATTGAGAGAAAGCACATTTAAAAAAAATCAATGAAAATTGTTCTGAGATGGAATATTTTGGGTAGTATCGGGAGATCTAAATACAGGAATATTACCACTGAACCCAAATATGACAAAATGATATTAGCAGGGAATAGAAAATAAACAGATTGTTCCTGCCAAGCTGAGAGAAGCAAATAATAAACAAAATTATTGGTAAAGAGGAAAGGGATTTCGAATAATTCATGTTCTGAGCGATAGAGGGACACATGACATATTTTCCCCGTCCTGGCTCCTGTGTTGAATTCTAGGTCTGCAGTTGAAGAAAGGTTTAGTGGAGTGAGCCTCTGAAGGCTCCCTACATGTGGGTTGCCAGGAGTCCTTAGGATTGCAAAGGCCCTGACCACTGTGGGTGTTGGAAAAGTCCTCGGAGGGGGCTCCAGGGTGGCTCAGTCAGTTAAGCATCAACCTGCAGCTCAGGTCATGATCTTGGGGTCCTGGGATCAAGCCCCATGTGGGGCTCCCTGCTCAGAGGGGCGTCTGCTTCTCCCTCTCGCACTCCCCATCCCCCTGCTCTTGTTCTCTCTCATGCGCGCTCTCTCTCTCTCAAATAATAAATAAAATATTGTTTTAAAAAGAAAAAGTCCTTGGAGGTGGTCACTTTCTAATAACTAGATATTAGAAGATTGTGATCAGATGCTGAATATTAATTATATTAGTACCTTTACTATATTTAAAAATACCCACTAGCTCTCCTTAGTCTCAAGATTAAAAATGCCATCAAAACCCAAACGGCCTCAGAAAAAGCATCAAGCATATATGTCTTTTATAACTTTGCATTGTCACTATATATGCCATATACATATTACATATAGATATTCACATACCAGCACATATAGCCATATTTATATCATAAGTATACTTAAAAAATGCTCAAAAATTTGCTCTGTGATTTTTTTTTGTTGTTGTTGTTCTAATGATAGTTTTGGATGGTTCCTCAAACTCAGGGTATGAAGGAATTCCCTGTAAAATGACATCAGAGCAAGCTTGCACGTGAAGGGCCTGACAGCTTGCACTGGCCACGTTCCCTCTGTGCACACATCAACTGCTTGTGCCTCCCAACTAGCCTGTGTGGTGGGTGTATAACGGAAATGCTTTCTCCCTAAGGCAATTCTTATAAATATTGGACTTGGCCATGTGGTCAAACAGAGCAAACACTGAAGATATTTATGCTTTTTGTTATAACTTGGGCCTTTTAAGGGTACACTGAATGATTTTGTTGTTTGACTTTCCTATCCTGTGCTACTTTTGGCCAAAAAGTAACATTTCAAAGCAATGAGCAAACAAACATTGGATGAAATACACTTCTAATTTGTTCTATTCCAATAATCGTTTAAAGAACAGAAGCTCTGCAGGGGCAGGTGTGCTCCCTTTTTTCACTGGTATACCATGTTTCCTGGAAAAACACCTCTACCCATGCAACCCTCCATAAGGACTTGGAGAGGGAATGCATGACATGAGGTTCAGTGTACTCATCACCATGAGATCTGTGAAGGACATTCCTCTTTAAGACAGCGCCAGGTAGAATTTGTTCAATCTTCCTCTAAATTTTGAGCCTCTGGAAACCCAAACAGACTTGATGTTCCCCCTTTACTCAAAGTACGTACTTAAAAATATTTTAATTTTAGGGCATTCTCTCTATTTTTTCAGTCACTTGTTGGGACCTGTACCACCTTATGCTCCCTTGTGGGAGAGTCTCAAGCAGGCTTGAAGGATTCTTCAAGAGGAATAATGGCCCATGCTCAGCAGCATTTGGACAACCTCTGTGTCTTTCTCCAAGTTTCAGAAGTAGAAGTGGGGGCTGAAGGATGGGCAGAAGAAACTCAGTAGGGACTGGTGAAATGGTTGGCTGGAATAAATATTGGACACAGGATCAGGGTCTTCAGCCCGGGAGGTTCTTTGGCTCCCAAGAGCAAATGGACCACAGCATACAACGTGTGAACTTGGATAATAATAGCTTAACGTCCGCAATGGCTTTTCACACCCATTACCTTATTCAATTCTTGATCCAGTTCTGTAAGGGAGATTGAGCATTATTATCTTGGGATTCATAGTAGAAATGGAGACAGAAAGAGATTAGCTTGTTACTGTCCTTTTAGAGATGGGGGAAGCACATTTACTGTTTCCTCAATATTTGTTTACAGAACATCTATTGTGGGCCAAGTCCAGGTGGAGGGGGGATAAAAAGACTGTCTTTTAATTTGTTTTTAATTTAAAAAGTCAAATTTATTGAGACAAAATACAGTTTAATTCACTTTTCTAGTTGCATGACTTTTCATGAATGTGTCTAATTCACAAACATTCCCTCCAACCCCACTGTCACCAATGTTCTTCCCCACCCACCAGTCCAGGGACCCACTGATCTGATTTTTGTCCTTATAGTTTTCCTTGTTTCAGAATGTCATATAAATAGATCATATAACAGGGAGCCTTTTGTGTCTGCCTCTTTACACTTAGCATAATGCTTTTGAAATTCATCCAGGGTGTTGCATGTATTAATAGTGGATTTCTTTTTATTGCTCAGTAGTATTCCATTGTGAGGAGGTGCCATGAATTCATACATGGATCTGTTGATAGACATTTGGGTTGTTTCTAGTTTTCGTCAACTGTGAATACAGCTGCTGTAAACGTTCATATATAGTTCTTTGGGTGGGCATATGTTTTTATTTCTCCTGGATGAGTCATAGGAGAAGCACAGATTTAACTTTGAAGAAAGAGCTAAACTGGTTTCCAAAGTTATTACACCATTTTACATTCCCACCAGACATGTATTAGGCTTTGTGTTGCTTTGCATCCTTAATAACTCTTGGGGTGGTCAATTTTAGGCATTCTAATAAGTATGCAGTAGTATCTCTTTGTGGTTTAATGTGGTCTAATGATGAATGATGTTGAACTTCCTTCCATGCACATATTTGCCTTCTGTATTATCGTCTTCTGTAAAGTATCTGTCCAAATCTTTTTTTATTATTTTAAATTGGATTATTTGTGTTCTTATTACTGAGTTTTAAGAATTTTATTTTTTTAAAGTACATTTTGGACATGAGCCCTTTAACAATTATGTAATCTGAAAATATTTTATCCCAAACTGTGGCTTGTATTTTAATTCTGTAAACAATTTATTTCAAAGACTAGAAGTTATTAATTTCAATGAATCCAATTTACTGATATATTTTTTTCTTTCATGGATCATGCTTTCGGTATTGTAATTAAGTACTCTTTTGTAGCTGAAGAACTGAAAGATTTTATTCTGCTTTCTTTTGAAAATTTTATAATTTATGTCTTACTTTAGATATATGATCTAACTGGATTTATCTTTTTGCAAATAGTCTAAGGTATGAAAAAAACTCTCTTTTTCAATATGGCTCTCCAATCTTATAATACCATTTGTTAAAAAGTATCTTTTCTCTGCTGAAAACCAGTTGGCTATAGATGTGTATATCTATTTCTAGAAGATTTGTTCCATCGATCTATTTGTCTATCTTTAGGCCAATACCACATTGTTTTGATTACTGTAGCTTTATAATAAGTCTTGAAATCAGGTAATGTAAAGCTTGCAGCTTTGAAATTTAGAAACCTTCTGTCAATTTCTACAAAAGACTGCTAATATTTTGTTTATAATGGAATATCTCTTCTTATATTGATTATTTAATTTTTCTAAGCAGTAACATGTAGTTTTCAGTGTACCCATTTTGTATTTATTGACATTATTATAAATTGTTTTAATTTTAATTTCTAACATGTGTAGTTAGTATTTAGAAGTACACGTGCTATTTTTAAAAATTTTTTTATTGTTATGTTAATCACCAAATATTACATCATTAGTTTTTGATGTAGTGTTCCATGATTCATTGTTTGTTCATAACACCCAGTGCTCCATGCAGAACGTGCCCTCTTTAATACCCATCAGCAGGCTAACCCACCCCCCTACCCTCCTCCCCTCTAGAACCCTCAGTTTGTTTTTCAGAGTCCATCATCTCTCGTGGTTCGTCTCCCCCTCTGACTTACTCCCCTTCATTCTTCCTCTCCTGTTATCTTCTTCTTTTTCTTTTTTCTTAAAATATGTTGCGTTATTTGTTTCAGAAAGTACAATTGCTTTTTGTATCTTTATTTCATATCCTGTGATCTAGCTAAACTGACTTATTAGTTCTAGCGAGATTTATTTTATTTTATTTTTTAGATTCTATAGGATTTTCTATATATATACTTTCATGTCATCAGTACATAAAGATAATTTTAATTCTCCCTTTCCAGTTTGGGTGTCTTCTACTTCTTTTTATTGCCTTATGATTATAACCTCCAGTACAATATTGAATAGAAGTGATGAGTGAATATTCTTTCCTTGTTACTAATCTTAAGAGGAAAGTATTCTGTTCTCTATTATGAGGTCTGAGAATAGCTATATATTTTAAATAGATGTACTTTATCAGTCTGATGAAGTTCTCTTTTGTTCCTAGTTTGTTTTATGTACCAGAATTTGGTTTGTCTTAGTAAATATTTGTGCACATTAGAAAAAATGTGTACTCTACTTTTGATAATGCCAATTAAGTCAATTTAGTTGATAAAGTTGGTCAAGTCTTCTGTATAATTATTGATTTTTTTGGTCTGCATTCTCTCAATTACTGAGATAGGGGTGTTGAAATCTCCATTTATAATTTGTCTATTTTGCCTTGCAGTTCTTTTAGTGTTTGCTTCATGTATTTGAAACTCTATTATTAGATGTATAAACATTTAGGATTCCTATATCCTCTTAATGAATTGATCTCTTTGTTATTATGAAAAGACCATTCCCGAACAATCTTTGTTCTGAGAGCTACTTTGATATTAATATAGTCACTCCAGTTTTTAAAAAAATAATGTGTGTATGATGTATCTTTCTCCATTTTTAAACTCCTCCAATTTTTGTCTTTATATTTAAGCTGAGTTTCTTGTCAGCGGAATATTGTTGGGTGAGTTTCTTTTTATTATTTAATCTGACAATCTCTGTCTTTTAATTGGAGTGTTAAGATCATTTATACTTAATATAATCACTGACATGGCTCAGTTTAAATCGACCGTTTTACCATTTGTTTTCTGTTATACTATTCATCATTTTTTCCCTTTGTTGTCTTTTTCTGTCTTCTTTTGGACTATTGGGCGTTTTTATTATTCCATTTTATATTTTTTGTTGGCTTATTAATTATAATACTTTGCTTTGTTTTTCATGGTTGCTGTAGGATTTGCAGTATACATCTTTAACTTATAAAAGTTTACTCTCAAAGGATATTTTCTCACTTCACATAGAGTATAAGAATCTTATAAAAGTATTATTATTTTCTTGCAGCCTTGTGTTGTTGTTGCCATGTATTTTATTTCTACATATGTTATAATTCTCTGACTACATTATTATTTTTGCTTTAAATAGTCAATTATCTTTTGAAGAGATTTAAATAAGAAGAAAAATATCTTTCATATTTACTCACACAGTAATCGTTTCCAGTAGTCTTTATTTTTTTGTGTGTTGACCAGTAATTCTCCACCTGAACAATTTTTCCACCTCCAGGGGACAACTGATAATACATGGAGACTTCAGTGGTCACAACGGGGGAAGGGGGAGTGTTGCTGACGTCTAGTGGGTAGAGGCCAGGGATGCTGCAAAGCAGCCTATAGTCAACAGAAATCCTCCATAATAGACTGTTTTCTGTTTCAAACATAAGTAGTGCTACAGTAAAGAAACCCTAATATATAACCAGATTTCCACCTGGGATCATTTTCTTTCTGCCTGAAGGACTCACTTTAACATTACTTATATTCAGTTCAACTGGTGATGAATTCTTTCAGTTTATGTATTTCTGAAAAAAAAATCTTTGTTTCATCACTGTTTTTTGAAGGCTATTTTTATTGGTACAGGCTCTAGGTTGACCATTTCTTTCTTTCTTTTTGTTCTTTTTTTTTTTCTTTGCTTTTCTATACTTTAAAGATGCTCCCACACTCTTTTCTGGCTTGCATTGTTTTTGACAAGAATTTGGCAGTAGTGCTTATCTTTGTTCCTCTGTACATTGTCCCACAACTCACCAATGCTCTTGTCACTTAAAAAAATCTATTTGCTCTATATGTTTTATTTTAGATTGTTTCTATCACTGTGCCTTCAAGTTTACTGTTTTTCTCTTCTGAAATGTCTAATATGTTGTTAATCCCATCCAATGTATTTCTAATTTCAGACACTGTGAAGTTTATCTCCAGAAGTTTTATTTAGACTTTTATTTAATATCAATGTCTCTACTTAATATACTCAAACTTTCTCTAGCTCCTTTAACATATGGAATATAGTTATACTAACTTTTTGTCCTTATCTATTGTTTTTACCATTTGTGTCATTTCTAAGTTTTGATTGTGTGAAATTTCATCTTAATATTGGTCATATTATATATCCGTTTTTCTTGGCTTGTATTATTTTTTTGTTATATACAATATAGTGTAAATTTTACTGTGTTTACTGTGTTGAGTGCTGGATATTTTTGCATCCCTATAAACATTCTTGAGTTTTATTCTCAGTGTAGTAAAGTTACTTGGAAACAGTCTGATGCCTACCTCTTTTATATTTTTATTTTAATCTTTGTTAAGTAGGATTCGAGTAGCATTTAGTATAGCATTTTCCCCAATACTACCAAAGAAATCATTCTGAAAACTCTTCCAATGCTCATCTAAAATCATGGATGCCAGAAGAAAGTAGAATAAAATTTTCAATTGTGAAAGAAGAAAACTGTCAACCTAGAATTTTATATCCAGGAAAACTGTCCTTTAAGAATACAGGGGAAATAAATATATTCTCAAAGAATTGAAAAACTAGAAGATTTTTTTGTTAGAAGGCCTACCCTTAAATATTGACCAGAGGAAGTTCTTCCAACAAAGAGAAAATTTAAAAGAAATGTCTCAGATCATGTGGAAGGAGGAATGAACAACAGAATGAGCAGCAATATGGATACATACAATAGATTATTTTTTTCTCAAAAGCTTTCAAATCTTATTTCATGACTGAAACGGAAAATTTAACACCATCTGTTATTGAGGACAATGATATTTTAAAGCGTGGGAGGTTAAAAGGACCTAAATGGAGGTAAGATTTCCCCCCGTTAAAGAGATACAATGTTGATACCAGTATCATCACCAGACTGTGATGTCACATATGTGTATTTTAAAACCAAGAACTACCACTACAAAAGCTATACAAAGAGATAAATGAAAAACACTATAAATAAATAGAGATATATTTCCAAAAAACTGTATAATTTATAGAAAGTCAAGAAAAGAGAAACAGGAACAAGGACTAGAGAAATATTAAACAAATAACACAATGGCAGGCTTAATCTCTAAAATATCAATAATCACTATAATGTACATGGACTAACTGCAGTAATAAAAAATCAGAGATTTGTAGAGTGGATGTGGAGTGTTATTCAAGGCTAGTTCAGCTTTTGAAAATTAATTAAGGCATTCTACAATGCTAAAAAGCTAAAGAACAATCATCTCATCATGTCAATTGATGCAAAAAACCTAGAAAACCAAAAACAAAACATTCACATTTGGCAAAATGTAACACCATCCATGATTTTTAAAAATACTCTCTGCAAGTTAAAAATAGAAAGAAATTACCTCATCTTGATAAAAAGCATGTATATGAAACACCAACAGCTAACATCATACTTAGTGGTGACTTAATGCTTTCCTCCTGAGATCATAAACAAGGCGAGGACGTTTGTTCTCACCACTATTATTTTACATAGTACTGGCGATACTTTGCACTGTAACAAGACAAGAAAAAGAAACAAAAGACATTCATATCAGTAAAGAAGAAGCTAAAATGTCTCTATTTGAAGATGAATGATTGCCTCTGTAGAAAATCTGAAGGAATTTGTGCATATACATAAACTTATATGATAAGTGAATTCAGCAAATTTGTAGGGCACAAGATCAAAACACAATTCTCTATATGAACAATGAACACGTGGAAATCTAAATTAAAAATAAATACCATTTATAATTGCCTCGAAGAAAATGAAATAATAAAGCATCCACCAAACAAAACATGTACATGGTCTGTATCTTACATATTAAAAAATGCTGATGAAAGAAATCAAAGGAGATTCAAATAAGTAATAAACCATACTACATTAATGGATTACTCAAATCAACATAGTAAGTTGTTACTTCTCAATTCATTCTTGGGTTTAATGCAATTCCTATCAAAATCTCAGCAAGATATTTTGCAGATATAGACAAACTCGTTCTAAGATTTATGTAGAAAGGTACACGCTCTTGAATAGCTAAAATAATATTGACGAAGAAAAACAAAGTAAGAAGAATAACTATCCAATACCGAGTAGGAGTTGGTGGAAGGATAGGCACATACATACATGGAACAGAATAGAGAACTTAGAAATAGAACTGCAAATATACAATTAACTTATTTTTGAAGGTAGAAAAACAATTCAATGGAGGAAGGAGAGACTTTTCAAAAAATTGCTTGAACAACTGAACAACCATGGGCCATAAAAAAAGTGTCTTGACTTAAGTCTCACACCTTGTACAAGAACTAACCTAAAATGGATTATGGACTTAATGTAATACACAGAATTATATAACTTCTTTATAGGATGAAATCTTAAGATCTAGGGAGAGACAAAGTGTTCTTAGACTTGACACTAAGAGCTCAATTCATAAAAGAAAAAATCGATTTATTCGTCCTTACCAAAATTAAAGCATTTTGCTCTTCAAAATATTGTATGAAGAGGATAAAAAAACAAACTATAGACTGTTAGAAAATATTTGCAAACCACATATCCCACAGAGGACTAGTAACTAGGATATAAAAAGAACTCTCACAACTCAAAGGTAAAAGGGCAAGCAATCCAATTAGAAAATGGACTAAAACATGAATAGACATTTTACTGAAGATGATATTAGGCAAACACAAATTAAAATAACGAGCTGTCATTACATGCTTATCAGAAAGGCTAACATTAAAAACAGTGATAATATCAAATGCTGGTGAGGATGTGAGTCATGCATGCATTGTTGTGGAAAGGTAAAATGGTGTACCCACTCTGGAAATGAGTTTTGCAGTTTTGTTTTTCTTTTAAAGCTAAGTATATAATTACCATACAGCTCGGCAATTGAAATTTTCAGCAGTTGTCTCAGAGAAATGAAAAAAAATGTTCAAAGAGCAGTACATAAATATTCACATCCCCTTGATTTTTTGGATAGCCCCATACTGGAAACAGCCCTGATATCCTTCAATAAGGATATGGTTAAACAAACTATGGCACATATATCTCATGGGATACTACTCCTCAATAAAATAAACAAACTATAAGTACATAAAAGAACTTGGATGAATGTCCAGGTAGTTATGCTGAGTGAAAAAAGGCAATCTAAAAGGTTACATACTGTATGATTCCATGTATATAAGCACTTTTAAATGACAAAATTTTCGAAATGATAAAAGATGAGTGGTTTCTAGTGGCTAGATATGGAGGGGGAGGTGAGGAAGGGGTAGGTGTGGCTATTACTGAGACCCTTGTGGTGATGTCTGTTCAGTATTTTGACTGTGGTGATGGAAACAGGGACCAACACATGCGATAAAATTGTATAGAACTAAACACACACACGTGAATGAATATGAGTAAAATTAGCTAAGTGTGTGGTAATTTGTTATGGAAGCAATAGGAAACCAACATGATACTATATGATTCTGCATGAAGTTAAGAACAGGTGAAAATCATCTGAAGGAAAGCAGAACAGTGCATGCCCATGTGGATGGGCAGGGATTGGTCAGGAGCAAGCATGACAGAATTCTCTGGGTGATAGAAACACTTTTTATCTTGACAGAGTCTTGGGTTACACAGATGTATGCATTTGTCAAAACTTATCAAACTGTACACTTGAGATCTGTGCATTTCAGAAAATGTAAATTATACCTCAGCAAAAAAATGATCTCATTATAATTTGAAAATTGGATGAAATGTTCTGAATATTTTGTAGCTAAATGAAGTCTGGTAGACCTATTTCTCTAACTCATAATGGATATCGAATTCAAATTTAAATGCTTTCACTCAATTGTTAATATTTGTGTAATAATTTTGTAGGACCAAAATATTTAAATGAGAACAAGGTGGTGGTGAGGACCAAGTACCTGCTTGCACTTGATTTGTGGTTCTTTGATGTATGGGCTCTTGGTTTTCAGCAAGTTACTTAGCTTCTCTGAGCCTCGATTTCTACCTTGACGAAAGTGAATCTTAGTGCTGACTTTGCAAATTTATTGTGAGGGTAAAGGAAAACATATGCAAAGCTCTTAGTATACAATAGGTCTTCAACAGGCTGGATGGCTCTTGTTATTTCAAATCATAGGCATTTCTAACAATTATGTTAGATAAATAAAAATTAATTAATCTAATGGAAATCTAATGGGGAATAATAGGTGAGTAAAAACTCTTATCCTTAGGATTATATTGGCTCTTCTTCTTAAGGTACCATCTAGTAGTGAGAACGTCTTATGGTCAACTATAGACTTCCATAGACAATGGGATTCCCACTCAATCCATTTTGGGAGTTGCAAGTAGTCATGACACCAGAGTGTTAAGTGAAATGCCTACATGACTTACAGCTAACAATGGGGTAGTTCAAATAAAACATGTCACCACTGCTGGAAATAACAGAACATATACTGGGACTCTGATAGAAGACAATCGGATGTCCACAGCTGTTATAAAATAACTTAGCCATCTATGTGTGAAAAGAAGGAGATATATTTTGCTGCTTGAGACTCTGGCCTGTCGCAGCATCGACTGGAGGGTGGGTCCTAAACCCTCAGTCCTCAAGAGTGGTCTCTCAGCAAACTCCCCCTGCAATTGGGCCATTCTCAATTGGAAAGCCAGCCAGCAGGAACCTGTTACCTGTTTCTCTGAGATAACTTGGCAAGGTTGCTGTGTTATCATCCAAAAAGGAATATGACTTGCTAACTCCAACCAATATTTTATATTTTATTCCAATTGTAGAGAAATACATCATAATGTCTAAAACACCTGACTTATTTAGATGGGTCGCACACTTCCCTCAAGGAGGGCCCGTCCTTTACGAACGTCTTGGAGTTTCAAAAAGCCCACCAGCCTCACGGAGACACAGATGTTCGTTTGCAAACTCCCCGCTTTGCTGTGCCTGTATGGGCAGTTAATAAATATGCTGAATTGGAGAATTAAAATATTTTCCCTCTATGTGAAATGAGGACTTTAAGAGAATAAACAATGGCTATTTCTTGTACCATTAATTAGCTACAGAATGAGGCATCTACCCGCAGATGTGTCTGTGGGTCTGTCTCAGCACCAGTTTCAAGACTTCAATCAGCCTGTGACTCACAGTTAGTGAGAGAAAGACCATTGAGGCCATACAAGAGGAGCATAAATATTACGTGTCGCTTGGTATCATAATTAACTGCATGCTTCAAATATTTCTTTCATGTCTGCTTCTACAATAGGTAATATAATTTACCGTTAATAGGATTAAAATGTCTTTTTTTTAAATAAAAAAGGTAAATACTTCAGTGGCTTAAACTGTTTTCTATTTGTTTTGTACTGATACATATTTTACTGCAGGCAATCTCTTTATACCCTGCAGAAGAAAATAATGAGGAAAATTGGAGATAATTTATGCGGTCCAGAAGCAAAAGCTTTTCACGATTATTATTTTTGCTTTTGCTCAATAATAAAGCAGTCTCTTTCCATGAAACCTTTGGGGAAAGCCATCCTGACTCCCTAGCTGTGGTGCAATTTTAAAGATCTGAGGCAAAGGAAGAAAAAAACCCCCATCACTGCATGAAGACAGGAAGTTTACCCTGGAGAATTAATGCTAACAGTTCAGAAACCTCCAAACAGAAGAGCACCCATGTTCAGGCTACTTTTCAAAACTGATAATTGAGAGAAAGGGAGGCTTACTTAGATTTTTTTTAAAGGCCGTTCCATTCTCTATCTCCCGTGGCATGCTCAACACACTGTCACAGAGGCTGACACAAACCAGCGCAGGTTAGGAAACTCATTACAACTCTGAACTTGTGCAGTGTTCCAACGGGTCAGAAATTAAAACCCATAACCTGTGGCATGATATCTCCCAAAGAGGCAAGTTTTAATTTTATCTGCAAAGGATGAACCATTATTTAATGAGACAGATGTCTGAATATAAGATATCATGCGATGGAACATATGTAAACACTGATAACTCTTAGAAAGGGATGGGTGTGTGCTGGGTGGGGAGGGAGAGGATTTAATTACAGATCTCGGGAGAACGTTAGGGGTAAGCCAGCCGACTCGCCTCCTCTTGCAGAATACTTGCTCAAGGTCACCCAGCCACCCAGTGGCAGAGCCAGGTGTACAATCCCAGGCTGCAGACATCCGCTCTGGTGCTTTTCCCATTCCACGATACTGAGTCCAAGTGTCTCTTTGGAAGTGATCTCGTCTTTCCAGTCCTTACAGCCAAGCGGAATTTGGCATCAACGAGTGGATGTGCTCACTTCACTGCCGATCTATCTATTGACGTTTCATTAGGGAGCCATGTGCATTTGCCAAGGATGAATGAGTTCATTAGCACTGAGACTAATAAACTTTAAAAAGTTAATAATGTGAATATGTTTGATTTGGAATTATGCACACAAGCATTAGGAGTTACAAAAAAATGGCTTGCTTCATATGCCCAGCTTTCTGATTTCAGTGGCGTGACAGACTTGGATTTTCTGAAATCTCAGGCTAACCCTCATTCTCAAGGAATATATATTACATCCCACCCTTTGCCTTCTCAGCAGTGTCTCCAAAACAACCAAAATTAACAACAAAAATGAATAATCACACAACAAAACAGTGAATCTCAACTATCATTTTCTTTCCGCATTGTTTTGGTTTATATTCTTATTGGACTCTACCCCTTATTCTGTTTATTGATTTATTTAGTGAGAGATCAGGGATGGTGGTGATGGAGTCTCGATCTAAACAGTTCAGGAGGGATATTTATGGTTGGCCTCGCTAGGACACTTTTGTGAAGGGTAGGCAGAACTGTCCCAAACCACCACACTTGCCCCAACTCAGGTGAATACTGAACAATTTGGTAGCGGCTAGGGCTCTGGGTTGGCAATGCTCACGAAGTACGTTGGATCTTCCCTGCTCTGCTGCTAACACCTGGGTGGTGGGAGCAGCCCCATGAGGCATGTAAGTGAACCCCATGAACATGGAGGGGTTCTTGGGATATGGTACTCTCCTCAAGACCAGCACAGGCTATACTTGCTCTCCCAGGGTCTGCTGACTGTGCCCCCTGTCACTTCTAACCCAGCACGCGGCTAGGCCCACGGGTAGTCCACGTGGGCTCTGACATCAAGTGAATTGGAGTGCTACCAGTTACCGGCAATGGACCAGCAGCAAGTTTCTAAATTTCTCAGAGCCTCCGTTTCCTCACCTGTAAAATGAGGGGAATGTTAGTACCTGCCTCAGAGAGTGGAGTTGTGTGCAGGAGGAGAGACAATTTATCTGAAGCATATGCCACCGGTGCTGGGTCTATGGAAAACACTCAATAAATTATTATTATTATAACTCCCATCATCACAACCACCAGGAGCCTCTTAATTTGTCTGCATCCAGACTCTTGCCCTTCTGTTCTCCCAATGCACCACTGCTGAGCTTAATTCATCTAGAGCACTCTGGATGAATCTTATTTTGTCACTCTGCTGCTATAAGCTTTACTCAGATGCCCATTGTGATGCAATGAAGTCCAGACTCACTAATCTGGTCTGACATTGTGCGGTATGTGGAATACACTGCAGGTGCACAGCATCCGTTCCCACTCACTCATTCATTCGTTCCATGACCCTTCAAATGGGGACCGGGAACCTGCCAGATCCTGCATCCTACAGATGCCCTGATTCCATAGAGTATTTCTGCTGAGGAGTTAAATGGATTACCTATGATGATTTTGCATTTGCACCCTTGCCCAGCCCACCTCACCCAGCTCTGTGCCTTCTTGCCCTCCATCCACTGTCTCCCTTTTGCTTTCTCCTCCCAGCTCCTGTGGGGAGGTGAGGCCCCCTCCAGCACAGCTCCCTGAGGCATAGGCTGGGGAGCCCGTGCCCTCTCTTCATTCCTCCAGACCTTGCTGTAGTTAATGTAGTACCGGCTCTGCCAGTTCTAAGACCTTGGGCGCTGCACCATCCTGTTTATCTGCTGGTCCCATACCTCATCAAGTGGCCTCTTCTCTGAACTGTTTCCACTTCAACTGTCTTGGGTGTGGCCTCTGTTTCCCACCTCACCACCCCATTCCCAGTTTCAGAGAAACTTTCTCTGTTTTTCTCTCTGTCAGTTCTCTGCCTTGACCAGGACTCAGCTCAAGGGGTGACTTCTTGGTGAGATATTCCCCACGCACAGGCCTCCCATGTGTCTCTGAACTCATGGCTGTTCCCCTTCTGTAGTTCTCACCCACAGTCAATCAAATAGAGCTCCACAGCATCTAACATGACCTAGTGTTGTGATTTTGCTATTGGATAGTTAACTTTCACATGTTTATGTGTTAACTCTGCAACGTGGTGGTGAGCTCCCGGAGGCCAGCGTCTCTGTCTGCTCATCATCCTCTTGTTCACTGACCTGTAATTATTAAGCACCATCTGTTGTCCTAAACTGTGCTGGTCCCTGGAACACAGTTTCCAACAAGATGATGCAATTTCTGCCCCGTGCATCTTCTGTCCTGGTAGGCAGTCAGGCATTGGATTATTGATTATAATGCAGTAGGATGACCATTTTGATAGATATGAAAATAAATAAATGGGCGCTCTAACCCAGTCTTAGGGAGGTAATGCAAAAGAGACCTGAAGGGTAGGGACAAGCCTGGTGAAGACAATGGTGGGAGGAAATGAGCGGTTGGGTGACCCCCATCAGCTCAGTGCAGCAAGGGCAATGGGAACCCAGGGAACCCATGGGAAGGCATGCACAGGGAGGGACATGATCATATTTGCATTAGGAGACAGATGGCTGCACCATGGAAAATGAACTATAAGGGCGAAGGGCAGAGGAGCCCCTGTGATGCTTTCTGAAGCAGGACTAAGATGATGATGGTGGCCTGACCTCAGGCGATGGTGAGGACATTGCAATGATGTGAATGGAGCCAAGAGCCATTTCCAAAGGAGAAGAAATAGGTCTCACTCTCTGGATGACCGATCAGACCCACAGGGTGAGGGAGAGGGCGCCTCAGAAGTGATTCTAAGGTTTACAGCTTGGACACACCAGGTGGAAATGCCAGGCAATGAGATATGGAACCCTGGAGAAGACGGTCTCAGGAATGAAATGGTTAGTTCAGTTTTTGGACATGTTGAATTTGTGGTGCCTATGAGACTTCCAAGCATAGGTAACCAGCAGGCAGATGGGTAAATGCATGTGATGCTCAGTGGAGAGTCTGAAGTAGAATTTATCAGCATAGATTAAATGATGTAGAAAATGTCACTGTATTAACAGCTGTCCCCATAAGGCTCCCAAGAAAGGCACTGGGTTTATTTAGAAAGAATTCTTGGAGAGGCCCCCATGGGTTCCACATTAAAAGCTGGAAGAACCTGGCCATGGGCAGAGCTGTCCCTAAGGCAGAGAAGGCAGTGTGCTTTGTGTCCTGGCCCGCCCCTTGGGAGATAACCCTTCCAGGTTATCCATATCTGCACACTTAATTCTACTGGGGTTTGGAGAAAACACTCATCAAGGGGCAGTGCATCACACACACATTGTTTGCTGCCTAACTGAAGAACCAGAAGGTTGGTAGCTAGAGAGAAGCATGAAGGAGGAAGGTGGGAATTTGCATAAATCTTTGGGTGGTCTCTGGACCCCAGGTGAAATTGGGCCACGCAACCCCAGCCCATTCTCATTGTTGAGCTCCAACCATGGGCTGAGAGCTTTTATCCAGATTGAGGGGAAAGCAGTGAGCAAAACAGACAGGCTCCCTGACCACATGGAGCTTGCATTTTAATGGACGGTGTATCTATGGCTGTGTTACTAGTTATCAAAATCTTAGCAGCTCAAAGCAAAGTCCATTTATTGTCTAAGTGTCTGTGGGTCAGGAGTCTGGTTACCTGTTGGCTGTGCTCTCTGCTCAGGGTCTCACAGGCTGAAATCCAAGTGTTGGTCAGGCTATGTTCTCATCTTGGGCTCGGGGGCCTCATCCAGGATCATCCTGATTGCTGGGAGAATTCAGCTCTGCCAGCTCCTTAGGTCCTTGACACATGGCTTTCTCACAACATGGAGGCCCACTTCTTCAAAGCCTGCAGGGAAATCTCTGTCCAGTCTGCTATGGCAGGCATGGCTATCCCACCACTTTGTCAGCATAACCAATCAAGGAGTGACCATCCCCCTGCATTTAGAAGTCCCTCTCATCCAGGGAGAGGATCATAGCTGTGTGTACATCAGAGGCGGGAATCTTGGGGACCAGTTTAAGAATGTGCCTGCCACAGGAGGATTAAAAACAACAAAGGAATAAACAACAATTATGTAATATTACAGGTGGCGTAAGAAGCCAGGAACCCAATGAAGGAGAGTAAAGGGAAAGTGAAGGGTAAAGGGATGAGAGCCTAGGGGAGGTGGCATCATGGCAGACACCTGATGGAAGAGGGGAAGTGAGTTTTTATGTGGGTATCAGGGGAGAACCTTCCAGGAAGAAGAAACAAAAAAAGCAGTTGAGTGGGAGGCAGCTTGAGCTTCCTTAGGGATTGCAACTGAAACCAAGGGCATCATCACGTAGGGAGCATGCAGAGAATGAGAAGCTCAGAAGGGTTCCTAGTCAGAGAAGTTACCGGACTGACGAAGGGCTGGGAGAGGAATGAGAACACCAGGCAGTAGTAGACAAGCAGAGAGCAGGTGTGCTGTGATGTTTGCAACGTGTATGGAGAAAGGGGTGACCGACTGCATTCACGGAAGAGCAGACATCCAGCAAAAAAGGACTGGAAAATGCCTATCAGACCCAGAACATTCAAATAATCGGTTCTTCCTACGAACATCGGGGGAGCGTCAGGACAGCTGAGGAATAAGACTGGTACCTCTGATCCTCATTATTCATCTGCAGATGTTTTCCACATTTTTGTGGGGTTTCTGTGCTGTAATTTTGCTGTTTAAAATGCCCCCCAAATGGCCCCAAAACAGTGCTTAAGCACCGTCTGCTGTTCCTAAGGGTGCCTGTGATGAACTGTGTTAAGTGAGCATCATTGAGGCGTGAGTCAGAGTCCTGTTGGCCATGAGTTCAACGTTAGTGAATCGACAATATATAATATATATTAAATAAGGTGTCTCTAAGCAGAGACACTCATAAAGCAAGGCTATATATGGGTTGGTGGATAAAATGCTGTGATGAGAGAGTTGTAGGAACCTAACCCTGTAGTTCTCCTAGAAGCAATGCTTCAGGTTTTGCTAGCTCAGCTTCCAAGGTGGCTTTAGACAACTGTATATAGACTTCACAGAACCACCGTGAATAATAAATATCAACTATATTTTGTTGTGTTCTCTATATTGTCTAATAGGTTTCACATATTGGTGTTTAAGAAAGTTTTCACCCAGTAACAGAAGCATGGAATAGCAGTGGTATCCACACATCGCCTACAGACTCCGTTCAGTGTGGAGAACTGCAGAATGGTGTGGAAAGGGAAGAAGGAGGAGGGTGGCCTACGGCAGCAGGGACCAGGTGACCGCCTTTCAGATCCCACTCCATCACGTAGTCTGCTTGCTCTCTGGCGGATAACTAATCTTTCTGTGACTCGGTTCACTTGGCCATATTATGGGGAGGGTGGTAGCATTTATTCCTCAGCCTGTGTTAGGATTAGGGGAGAAGCGGTATGGGCACACTTAATCCAGTGCCTGTATACAGTAAGGATTAATAACAGCCGTTGCAATTAGACCAGGTTCTCAGAAGAATGGAGGGGTGGGTCAGCAAAAAAGGGAAAGGCCGTCCCCGGGTGTCTGTAGCGGGAAATCCAGTTCAGCCGTGCAGGAAGTAGATAGAGACTCGGAGCAGATGCTCTGTGCAAGAGGAAGATCACATAATTAGCTTGTGCTTCACCTTCACTGGATCTCCTAGGAACCAGGAAACCACCAGGCAGATGCGGATGGAGGAACACTTGAAACTTGCGTTCAAAAGAGTCATTAAAAACGAAAACATGGCCCCTAGCCTCGCTTTCCTATAAGAAAGTATTTAATAAAGGAACTTGGTTTCCTTGCTTTTGAAGCCTTAAATATTGTCTTTCCTACCTGGAAGCATTATCTTACCTGGGCACTAGGAACTGTCAACTTCATATTGATCTATTGCCAATGAAGAAAATGAAGGGCATCATTCTTTCCCATATTGACCAGCAACTCTCCTCAAATAAAACAATACGTTCTGCAATTGACTATGTGCTCAGCACATAATCAGGTTTTTTCCTTTTAAAGAATAACTGTAATGTGATCAGAGACTGACGAAACTTTTGTTTTACTGGGTCCCTTCCTGGTGGAAATGTAATTTAATGGGAGCCACACAAATCTTTAGCAGAGATGTGTAGCCAATATTACTGTAGTATTTTTTTTAAAGATTTTTATTTATTTATTTATTTATTTGAGAGAGAGAGAGAATGAGAGATAGAGAGCACGAGAGGGAAGAAGGTCAGAGGGAGAAGCAGACTCCCTGCTGAGCAGGGAGCCCGATGCGGGACTCGATCCCAGGACTCCAGGATCGTGACCTGAGCCGAAGGCAGTCGCTTAACTGACTGAGCCACCCAGGTGCCCAACTGTAGTATTTTTTAAAGGATTTTTTTTTTCATATTGCCTGGGATCCTCTGTTGATCTAATTTCAGAAGACTCCTGAAGCATAGCTTAACTCCCATACAGAAATGGCTAAGCCTTCAGAATCTACAAAGGCTGAAACAGTTGTTATAAACCCCTGGATTTCCATTTACCAAAACGGGTCTGCCAAAGTTATTAAAATATTGGTGCTATTGTCCCAGTACTTACCAACTTGAGCATGCTTAAGAATCATCTGGAGCGTTTGTTCAAACAAAGCTTTCTGGGCCTCACAAGCAGAAATTCTGATTTAGGGGACATGGGTGAGACCTGAGAACATGAGTTTCTGACAAGCTTGTGGATGCTGCTTGTCCGGACCACGCTCAGAATTGCAGTGCATCAGGACAAGTGGTCTCAGGGGGAAGAGCTCACCTCCGCCTTCTTTACCATCATATCAGCACTGCCCGCTGGTGCCTGGTGCATGTGGGGGTCCCATTCATTCTTGTGGAGAGACTGAAAATGGAGTGATCTGAATCAGCAAACTCGTGGTGATGAAATCAGCCAAAAAGCCTAGACCGGGAGGACCAGAAGCTATTGTTCCGATTGTTTTCTGGTACATGTGCCTACCTTCTGCTCTACTATATGCACGTGTGTATGTGTGTATGTGTACGTGCCCACCTGTGCCCAGGCCGGTGGAGCTGCAGTCAGATAGGCAGAAATCAGATTTTGGCAATCTTCTCAAGCACTGAATCACTGATTTTGCTGTTTTCCCCCTTCTATTCTTCATTTCACTTGGGGGTCCTTACACAGTAAACACAGTTAGAAGGTTTCAAATCTCAGGGCCTGACATGCTAATTCATAATTTGCCATAATCAGCACCTTCCTAAGAATAACGTTTGCAGACTTCAGGCATGGAGTTGGGAGATAATTTGCATCTTCCGTGTTTGCTGGTTAATAGGCCTGGGTCCGTCCTGAAGGAATACCATAGGGTCCAGCTCTGGCAGGAAGGGGGAACCACAATACGATGTGGTACACAGCATGGCCAACTGGCAGAAATCCAGGAAATTTACTAGCCAGTGGGAAGAGGTTGGTTTCCTTTCAAGAGAGCTTTGTTTGGAACATCTTTTCTAAGAGTCTCATCTGATTATAAAGTGGGACTACAGAGAAACCTATTTCCCTTAAGCACTGTGTATATTGTGAATGTAGCATTGCAAAGAATCTTGCCAAATGAATCGGGAGGGAGATTTTGGGGGGGGAAAGGGGCCAATGGTTAGAGACAACGTCATGAGTATTCTTTTTCTCTGTATTTTTTGATGTTAGACATGGCTTGATGACGGCTATGCATTTCCATCCTTGCCTGCGTACTTGTGGAATTCCCATTGTGGTGTTTCCTGTGTATATGATATCCTGGCTGCTTGCTGGATGTGTTCTTTATTATAAAATACAAATCCAGTCCCAGTGCTGTAGAGAACAAAAGCTGTTTTGATGTAAATAGTTTAAGAGACTCCTCGGGAATACTGACATTAACCCCACCATTAATTAACACACAAACCTCACCCACAGGAAGCAGTTGGTCAAAGATAACCATTCTGCATTTTGCTAATAGAAACCTGGTCAGTGGGTTTCTGGGGTTGCTTAAGTCATGCCTAGGCCAAGTTCAATCTTGCTTTAAGACTTCAGTGTGAATGGCTTCTCCCTCCCTCGACCCTTTCATATCCTGGTAGAATGTGTGTTGCATGGTCCTGGAGACAGCGAGTACACTATGATGACAAAAATCTTAGCTTGGAGTAAAGAAGACTTGGACGTGAATCTCTGCTCCTCTTCTGACAGCTGGGCAGTGTCTTCAGCAAGAAGCTGAAACTTTGTGTCTACATGGCGTCAACTGCTAGGAGGATTCTGAGCTTCTTCATGAAACCAAAATATAGGATGCTACCAAGACTGCAAAGCACATCGGGGCAGAGCCTGGGATTTGGGTGGCCCTGGCTTTCATTGCTGGTGAGTCTGCTTTCTTCCTCAGTGCCCCTCACCTTTACAGGTGGGCCTTCTGCCCTGCCATGGTCTACCCAACAGAAGATGTAACAACTCACTGTTCCCAAGCTTTACATTTCTCAGCCCAGGCACACAAAGGGAGACTGATTTGACTTTTTCAGGCCCAAATCGAACACATTTCAGTGAAGGACTCAGTGGTTAGCTTCCCCCTTACACTGATCAGCTATAGCTGGTGTCTGACACATTGTAATATTGCTACTTCCACTGCAACCACACAGGTGAGGGGCACTCAGGTGAGTCTTGACCAAAGGATTGTGTGCAAGCCACGCCACGGGTGCCATGTTGTGAGTATCCAAAGATCTTATAAGTATAATGTTTTAAAATACCTCAATGAACAGTGTCCTTTATTAAAAAGACTAGGTATTAGGAGGGGAAAGGAGAAGTGTTCAATAACCACAAACAGAGCCAAATCTATGGTTTTAAAACTTGCAGACAGATCTCTTTAATCTTTAACTTTATATTTCCTGTATCTTTAGTCTTTAACATTATGACTTTGACCTATCTCACTTACAGAGAAATTACAAAGAGGTAGATGTTGAGTTAGCTGAAAATTAAAGATTTTTCTGAGATTACCCAATCCTGTTGTTAATAAATGTGCTGTCTGTGTCCATATGTAACAGCTGGTAGCTGAAATGTTCACTGATGAGACACAGGGCAGGGCAGACTTGGTAGATTCCACGCCATATTCTTCCTCATCCCCCCTCCCATCTTCTCGCCTCCTCTCCATCTCCCCCTCCTGCCTAGGAGTGGACAGGACTGCAAGAAGAGGGCTCATTGTGTAAGGTGGCCCAAGGACATCTAACTAGGAATAATGGGATGGAATTCAGCAAGGGACAATTTATGCTAAATTATAAGAGAAATTTCCTAACAGCGAGATCTATTAGACTGGAGAATAGGCTCCCAAGGGAAGTAAGTGCCATTGCTGGAGTCATTTAAGCTCTGGCTCAGGTCCATAAGTACAAATAAATTTGGTTGTCTCATTTTATTCTCCATTTGTGTGGAATCTGCATCACCACTGAGAAGTTCGGTAGAAAAGACATCAAATAATTGGCTTAAGGGAGGTCTGGCAAACTGGAAAGGATTTATCCCTCATTTTCCTGAAGAGATATATCTCTTCAGGAAAATGAGAAAATGAAAAAAATGAGAAAAAAAGACTTTACCAAATATATGTTTGGTAGCCCTTGTAAAGTCTCATCAATTAATTTTAGGTTATTTCAGCAGATGTCTCTGATGTCTTCAATATGTGGGCCCTACAGCTCAGTTTCCCTGACCATACCACTTCCGGTGATGTCCGAAGGTCAACAAGCAAGAGTTAAGTGAGCTGAGAAAGAACTGAGTCTCTGATCCTGGCTGGTGATGTCCCACCAAAAGTACTGCCACTCTGAAAGTCAGAGTCCCCACCTTGTGCTGTCTCTCTCCGAAGGCCATGGCCTTTGCCTCCATCTCTTGGAAATGGGTAGAAACAACACATCCAGAATTTGGAGTCAGGAACTGTTCTCATTAATTATCACTCCGGTTATGATTTTTTATGAAGTGACACACATAATGCTTCTCTCTTAAGCATTTTAACATGATGGGAAATATTTTCAGAGCTTTTATACATTAGCAAAGCTCCTAGATAATTTAAGGCAGTCTAGTCTACCAGTTAACCAGTTAAATCTACTGGGCACCCAAAAGGTAAAAGAACTTAACAACATGGAGAAATGGAGGTGGGTCTGCCTAATTCATTTGCAGCTTTCTACACATTTAACAAACTTTCACCAGGAAGGTTACACTCATGTAACCATATTCTTGAATATTGGAAAATTCCTTCTGTAGAATTTTTACCTATTTGTTTTTTAGGGTTCCTGGAAGTGTCAGAAACACAGGGAGATGAAGAAAAAACCAGCTACCTTTCTCATTCATCAGAGCTCTTATTGTAGAATTGTGCTTTTGATAAGTGTTTTTATTGATTAGGATACCAGTTTGTAAGCATGGGCAGAAATCCGAAATAATAGTGGGGTAAACAAGACAAATATTTCTCCCATGTAAGTTTCCCTGTTGATGTGGCTGCTCTAAATGTGGAATTATCAGGAGCAGCCTCCACCTTGTTGTTTTATGTCCCCAGAGTGGCCAGCATGGTCCACCCTTCATGACCTGGCCCCATGGTTCACACCTCCTAGCTACCATTTCTGTGTTCTGGAGCTGGAAGGGAGAACAACCAGAAGGCCATACACTACTCCTGCCATATTCCTTTGGTCAGAGCTACTGGATACGGCCATACCTAGCTGAAAAGTAGACTGGCAGGCAGCATAATTTTTATTCTGTATAACCATGTGCCTAACCAAAAATTCAACTATAAAACAAAGGGACACTTACCAGTCTTCCAACGGGTTATGGAGACAGCATTTTTGTTTGTTTGTTTGTTTATGTCCTCTGGAACCATCCGTTGGTAGGGTGGCTGAAACCATATTTTATAATATTTCTAACATAACTTGTGGGGGAAAGGTATTAAATCATCAATTGCCACTTTTTATAACATCACATAGAGTAGTTTTATCCCAGAAAACCAGAATTCTTCATGCTCATGAATTGCCAGACCAAGTCTTTCAGTGTTTTGTAATGATATTCTCAGATAAAAATGTGTATCCAGGGCCTTGGCCATTTGGATACAGCTTTCCTTTCTGTATTTTACAACTTCTGTTTCAGGAGTGAGAGCTGGGATTTAACCAAACAAGTACAAATATAATAGGAAGTACAAATCTGGCTTTCTAATAGTGGGTCTGCAGCTGCCGGAACTGTAAATACATCTGTTTTCGAGCTGTTTGGAACAACAAAGTATCCATTATGATGATTTGACATAAATTCTAGCATCTCCTTCTGGGGCTGGCAGGTCATTTACAAAAACTCAGGTATCTGAGGTTATAAATTTGCTAAGCTTCAGTTAAATGAAATGTCATTTAAAAATATAGTTTCCTATTTTTTTGTTATTTAAACAAGTGTATTGAAGTCAACAATATCTTAGCTACAGGGATAAATGGTAGGTGTATTGGAGACATGGGTTATTGATGGACTCACTGCAAAATACCCAACATTATTTCCCAATAATCACATAGTAACTGCCCGGTAATTCCATTAAGCACAATGGTAACTGTGGCGTAGGTTGCACATAGGACAACATGGCAAATTGCGGGAGTCACTGCTCTAAAATCTCCTCACAGAAGGAATGCATCCCCCAAGCTTGTTAGTGACAGAAGAGCGAGCATGAGGAAATAGTGAACTGCACTCAAACCAGAAGTGACCTCGTAAAAGTGCTCGATGGCTCTAATCAGCATTTTTTTAATTTTAATAAAATACAGATTGATAGTGCTGTAGAGAAAAGATTGGCTTCCAGAAGACTGTATTTAAGGATTATTATTATCCCCAAGGGCCCCAAGCACTGTGTTGGGGTAGAAAGCTCACAAGTATGAAATCATGCACAACTGGGTTCAGATCCCAACTCCAACTTAGCAGCTATGTGAGTGAACCCCTCTGGGCATGTGAAATGGGGATAATAATACCTAGAGGGCTATGAAGTTTCAACTGATAACAAATGTGCAGCATCCACCACGTGGCAATTATTTCTAATACATGTAAATGTACCCTACACCTTATCGACGATTTGTTAATGTTAAGCAGTAATATCTTTAATTCTTACTGCCAAGGAGTTGTCCATAGGAGTTGCATAACAATTGTTATGATTTTGCCCAACCAGATGTTAAGCAGGAATTAATTCTTTCCACCAGCAGGCGTTTAAAATATTGCTCCCATTACCACAATACACAGATTCTGGGGGAAAACGAAGCAGGGAGAATAAGCAGAACCAAATACCAAGAGGGAGAGCTTCAGGGCTGGCCAAATGGAGGGAAGGGAAGAAAGGGTCTGTAGAGACTTACATATTGGGAATTGCAAATTTCTGCTGATGCAGAGCCCACAGCAATTGACAAACAGTGAGGTGGAAGCAGGAATCCAAGGCTGGAACTGGGACGAGGGGCTCATTAAGGTGTCTACTAGAGTGAGGGCAATTAAAGGGTTCTGGTTGGGATGGAAGAGATCATCATGACCTTAGTCTTGCTGGCTTCGGGTTCTCACAATCATGTGGTCAGAATAATGTTAGAGTCCCATTGGGATGTTTCTATGGTTTGTTGGCTATAATCACGATGAAGTCTTATGTATAAAAAATATACACGTTTCTAATTCCAGCAAAAGGGTTCAGTTATTCTTGATATATCCTGCTAGAGTCTGAATGTTTGTATCTCCTCTCTAAATTCATTTGTTGAAATTCTAACTTCCAAGGATAGTATTTGGAGCTGGGGCCTTTGGGAGGTGATTAGGTCATGAGGGAGGAGCCCTCACAAATGGGATAATGTCCTTATAAGAGAGGTCCAGAGAGCTCTCTCACCCCTTCCACCACGTGAGGACACAGCAAGAAGTCTGTGACCCAGAAAAGGGCCCTGACCTACCAACTATACTGGCATCCTGATCTCAGATTTCTAGCCTCCAGACTGTGAAATAAATTTCTGTAGTGTATAAACCACCCAATCTGTGGGACTTTGTTATAGAAGCCTGGATGGACTAAGACAAATCCTTTTCCTATTTTTATAAAGTACAAAGTTGAGAAAGCCCTCCAAGATGGGAAAGCTAGGCTGGTACCTCCCTTGTAGCTTTTTCCTTAACTGGGCTTGTTTCCCTTGGAATGTGTTCTGTGGAATGAGAAGCACCATGCTAGCAACCACAGGCCCCAAAATGCAGGGGACAAAAGTTCTCCTCCCTGCTGGTTACGGGGGGTGGTGTAAGCATAAATTACTAAAATACTAGGCAGGATTTGTCACCATTTCCTCTTCCCAAAGTGTCTCTCTTACCATATTATCCTGGCCAATAGCATTATCATCCTTATCATTTTTCCAGCAAGATTGAGGGCATTCCCATGGAACTGGCTCAGCTCCCATTCCCTCATAACCAAGGACACATCAAGTCTGGTTGTTTTTACCTTCTTCAAATATCTTGCATCTGTTTCTTTTTGTTCCCTTTGCTGAGCCCTTAGTTCAGGGAGAAACCACCCTCACATACCTCAGGGACTCCTTCAGCAGCTGACTGGCCTCCATGTCTCCTGTTTTAAGCAACTCCAACAACTTATCCAGTGTCACCTTTATAAGAGGTAAGTCACATCATGATTTTCCCCAGTTAACACCCTTCAGTCAGCATGGCTTAGGAGCCCTGGATCATCTGACTTCTGTGCTTGCAAGTTAAGTCTTTGCTGTTTGGGCTGCAGCCATAAAGACCTGCCATTCATGGAAAGTCTATTTGTCTCTCTGTCTCTCTCTCTCTTGCCTCTAGGCCTTCGTACATGTGGTTACATCCTGGATAATTCCAACAAACGTTTTTTGCTCTCATCTTATAAGTGGCTTCTTCTGGAACTGTACTTGACTCCTGCAATATTAGGTTAGGACCCTCCCATACAATCCTTTTGTATTTTTTTATTTAGCCTAATTATCGCACCTAACTCTCTCTACAACAATTATCCCATTATGCAGGCGCTCTCATTGGCTAGACTGTATGCTCATAGAGTCAAGTGCTGTGGTCATTTCCAATGTTTACCATCACCTAGCACAGGGCATTGCCAATAATCACGATGGTTGAATGAATGGGTGAATGGGTGAAGAAGCATTGGCAGTGTCCCAAGAGCAATGTGGATGAAATGCTAACTCAGCATAAGGATGACTATTTCTTACTGGGGGTGAGGAGGGGTGGGCATGTTGTGCCTTGTGGGTAGGATGGGGGGCAGACTCAGAGGTTTCAGTGAAATAGGAAGGGCGCGTTCAGTGGTCAGTCAGGAATGTGGAGATGGACAAGAGGTCTAGACGTGTGATGTCAGTGCGTATTACCCCTGGAGGGTAATGATGCTGCAGAGTAAGTGAAGTATTCATGGCAGAGGGAAGCGGGTCAACATCTAGTTGTGAAATACCTAAATTCATCAAGTGGGAGGGGAGAGCGTGCAGAAGAGAAGACAAGAACTGATAGTAAAATGTAAGAGACGTGTGCATGTCGTTGAAGCCAAGGGAAGAGGAGTGGTCAGGAATTCAGAACATACTATCAGTACAGTGATCAGAAAACAGAGGGAGAAATACTGGAGGGGTAAAAGAGAGCGGGGGGGCGGTGGGGATAAAAATAGGGATTCATTTAGAGATGGAGGGAAGGCGAGTACTACCCTAATATGGCACATCTTTTCTTTCTGTGAAGTAGGAAGTAAAATGATTTGACAAAGTTCAAGGCTGAGGGGAGTGTACAAGGCTCTGAGAAGTTACCAGAAGTGTTGATGGGGAGGGTATGGGGCTGAATCTCCTGTTGATGACCAGCAGTAGACCCCATGGAGGTGGACTGCATCAGCTACGGCAGAGCCATTTGCATGGCCCGCCAGCAGGTCAGTGGTCCTGGTGGTTGAGGGGACAGCCCATGGGCTAGTCAGGCTGAGCTAGGGCAGGTCCAGGAGGCCAGGCCCACAGCCCAAAGGGGTTTTCAAGAACCACAACTTTATATAACAATGTACCCATGTGCTAGTTGGGTGAGGACAAAAGAGTTCCAGGAAAAAGTATTACTTAACGTTTAAATCAAAATAATGAGGTATTCTTCTATTTTCAACATTTTTTATTAATGTGGGCTGGTTATTTCCACAACTGTTTGCCTTCTTAGAGAAAGCATCATTCCTGTTGTAATTCTTCCTGTAACTGGTTTGTATTCATTTGCCTCGCTGTGCTATCAATATGTGTTGATAATGTGCATTTTATAAGTCTTTCAGCAATGTATGTTGGTTCTTCTGGTCTCCAAGGTATGATACTTAAATGTGATATGTTAACTATGCAACTCAATTTTATTCCTATGGAAAACACGTTCGATATACATTTCCTTGCAATTTAATGTTCTCGAAGGATATTTGTGACCCCGCGCGCTTCTTTATGTTGACATATTGTTCATCGAGTTTCATTAGTCAGATGATATGTCACATCACATATGGAACATGAGGAAAAGTGACATTAATGACAATCTGGTGACATTCAGTACTCTGCAACACATCAGGTTAAAAATAAAGCAGGAAAAAAGGGTCTTTCTTATTTTCAGTAAGGTCTTCCTTTTTACTTTTTCTTTTTCTTTCTTTCTTTCTTTCTTTCTCTCTCTCTCTCTCTCTCTCTTTCTTTCTTTCTTTCTTTCTTTCTTTCTTCTTTTTCCTCTTGAAAGAGCTGGTATATGTTTGGATCAGGCAGTGATGATCATTGGGGAGGTTTTGTGGGTAACTAGTGATGTAGATATCAAGACCCCTGCATTTGTAAGGGAAGAGAAGGGGGATTTCTGCTTAAGTGTTCACTGCTTCTCAGATCTCGAGGTGCTCAAACCACTCGAGGATGACACTTCATCCTGTGTGTGTCAGCTTGTGTGGCACTCGGCTTAACAGAGGGTTGGTGCTGCGAGAGGTAGGGGCACCTCAGACCAGAGCAAGGTTGTCCCACAGAGCACAAGCAAGGAAGACAAGCGTGAGTTCACAAAGAAATCCCGGGCACACGGAGTATGGGCTTTCTTTAATGTGAGGGCGCTAGTCTCTGGGATCAAGTGAAGCAAACCAACAAAACGTGAAGACTTCAGCTGCGGGCTGCCCAGTCACAGAGCCAGAGTGCGGGGAAGTAAAGGACTTCTGGAACATCTTCCTGGAGAGGACATTCAGTTCAGTACAGACACCCCAGACTCTGGGGACCCCACAGGAAAGAGCTGCCCCTGAATGAATGAATGAATGAATGCACTATCGTTCAGAGGATTTCTGTGTAAAAAAATGTGACATCTGGTTAACTGGAGATTGGAAAGTGAGTGAAAAGAATAGAACATTATATTCTGAATGTAAGTCAACCCCTTAATTTTCAGGTTGTGTTTTAAAAAATGCAGAAATAAATTGAGCTCTTCATTTAAAATGTAGGTATACTGTAATTTTCTACTTTTTAAGTCCATGTACCTCATTCTGATACTGTATTTATGTTCATCACAATGTGGTTTGGACAGCCTTTAAACAACTGGTGGTTTGGATTTCTGAATGCCGCTTTGAAGAAGCAGGTTCTTGGTTGTGTTTACTGCTCCTGCCTACGGCCAAGGAAACGCTAACATGCTCCACACACCCCTCTGCTCCTTCTTGGGGGCTGCGTTGTCTCCATCGTTTCCTCCACCTTCTTGTAGGAGACGGCAATAAACGAATACTTGGATTTTTCTTCATTGGCCATGGATACCGGCAGATAGATCCACTTTATACATTCGGTTGTAGCTGCCAACCTCTGTTTTCCCCTTTTCTTAGAGATTAGAGACTTGAGATGAAGAGGGACAGGAATCAAGTCATAACCTGGAGGTCCCTGGGCCTTTGTGAAATTGGTGCATGTGTCAAGGCCCTGTGGTTTGTCACTAATGCTTTGGTTCCCTTTTGAATCTCTATAGTCATGTGCAAGTCATCTGGGGGGAGTTAGTTCAAAATCATGTTTGTCTCTTTACATTTTGTTTGTTTGTTTAACATCTACTTCCTGCTGACAGCCTCTTTGGTGGCTACAGACACCACGAGAACAATAAAAATGGTTTTTAGGGGGAAAATTTAGGCCACAACAATATGTAATTTAATTGATTATAAACAGAGAAATTATAGACTCAAAACAAATATTAAGCTAGAAAAAATAATATTGTCTACTTCTGTGGTTTGTGCCATCCCATAGCCGAGTCCATGCGTTGCCTTATCAGAAGCTCTGAGATGTCCTCCTCCCGGTGTGCCTGTTTTCTAGGGTCGCCGTAACAAATTACCACAACCCTGGGTGTAAAACGTTGGACGGAGTTCAGGAGGCCGGAAGTCTGACATCAGTGTTATGAGGGCCATACTCCTATGGGAGAGAATCCTTGTTTTGTCTTCCAGATGCTTGCCGGTAATCCTTGGCCTGCAGGGGCTTGTAGCTGCATCCCGTCCAAGCCTCCTGTCCTTGTCACGTGGCATTCGTTCCCTGTGTGTCTCTGTCTTCCTGTAGGGACACCAGTCACACTACTGTCAGGGTCCACCCCACTCCAGCGAGACCTCGTCCTAACTAACTGCCTCTGCAATGACTCTATTTCCAAGTAAGGTCACGTTCTGAGGCTTGCGGCTCAGGATAGGGGGACACGATTCAGTCCGCGGCGCTGAGTGCTCTGCTCGTCCATCCCCATGAGCAACAGACCCAGGAGAGAGCAGGTGCCACTTACCCTATGACATGCAAGCTCTCCCTGAGCCTGGCAGGTATCCACATCGGCCACAGTTCCTGACGGACCCTAGGGTCCACTAGTGTCAAGATATTTTGATTTCCAAAATAACTGAAATCACTGAGTTCAGAAGAGTTTATGGAAAACTAGTAAGTGCATAGTGGATAGACTTGTTTATAAGTTTACAAAACAGTTAGACTAGACGTGCAGGTGAAGACCCGCTTATCCTCAAACCTGGGGGCAAGTCCTGTTCATTCTCTGTCCTTTCCTCCTTCGCCGTGGGCAGGTGTTGTGTCTCCCCAGCTGGAGGCTGTCCAGGTCTCCCACTCTCGTCATCTCCTACACCGACTGTACAGCCTCCCCCCGCTCCCGCTTGCTTCTCGGAGCTGGCTAGGCGGGGGCGACCTAGACTCTGGCTGCGAACAAGGACCCACCTAACTACCTCTTCTTTCTACCATCCCGGCTCTTCCCTCTCATCCAGCTATACCGTCCTACTTTGGCCAATGTCAAAACCATGCTGACCACAGAACAGGGGACATGCGCTGACCTTCCCCTCACCAGGACCACAGGTTCTGTTCAGTTAGAGCTAGTTTTCAGCGTTCCTTCCAAGAAAACTAAGTAAAACACAAGGCAAAGCATAAAACAAAACAACAACCAGATAAATTTATTTACTTATTTTTTAAAGATTTGTATTTATTTATCTGACAGAGAGAGACCCAGCGAGAGAGGGAACACAAGCAGGGGGAGTGGGAGAGGGAGAAGCAGGCTTCCCGCGGAGCAGGGAGCTTGATATGGGGCTCGATCCCAGGACCCTGGGATCATGACCTGAGCCGAAGGCAGACGCTCAATGACTGAGCCACCCAAACGTCCCATATTTTTTTTTTTTAAGATTTATTTATTTATTTGAGAAAGAACCTTCGAGCAGACTCCCTGATGAATGCGGTGATCTAGATGGGGCTTGGTCCCAGGGCCCCAGGATCGTGACCTGAAGTGAAATCAAGAGCCGGCCACTTAACCGACTGAGCCACCTAGACACCCCGACAACCAGAGAAATTAAAAATGCGACTATTTCTCTTCTTTATGCACAGATCTATAGGATACCAGGGAAGGGGTTTATAGTTGTCGTGACTGGGGCTAGGTCTTTTAAGGACTTCTTGTCCTCGGTGAGTGAGCTCTATCTGCTATGTCGAGTACTCCAGTTGAGGTGCACTGGGACAGATATGAACTTGCCACCATGGGTCATGGGTTTTCACTTGCCCAAGATAGGGCCAAAGGAGCAGAGCAGGCAGCTGACACTCACTGCGAAGGTGAGTTAAGACCGGCCATGGGGATGTCTATAACCTCAGTCAGAGTGTAGCCAGTGTGGCCAACACTGGCCAGAATAAGGTCAGAGGTTCCAGGAAGTGAGAACTTAGTAAGGAGAATCCAGGGCTGGTGAACCTCAGAAAGGTCAGGGTCATTGGTAGTTCTTCCTCACTGGGCTGTTTTGCTTCTAGGGATGACCAGCACCCAGTGGAGCCCCTGCTGTTCCTAATGAGGAGCAATGGGACATCTGGGCAGTATTGGGATGGGAGAAACTATATCTTGGGGTACAGTATAGGATTTTAGTATCATACACCTAAGACATTCTAGTGTCAAAAAAAAAAAAAAGGCTTTTAAAAGGTAGTTCACAGTTCACTGGGAGTGCCAGAGACACAGCCAGGAACAGTGCCCAAGCTCATTGCAGGGACTTCTAGTAGCAACCGTGGTCCCTTGTCCCTTGGCTTCAAAGATTTCAGAAGTGAAGTGCAGACACACCTTAAAACATTGCTTCCATACCTGTCAGATGGTGGGTTCCTGTGCTTGTTGCTGCCTCTACCTAGCACCATTTCCTTTCTGATTGGGGGCACCCAAGTCACCGACAAACACACATGCTAGCCTATGAGGTTTTGGGCTTCTGCCTTGAGAAGGTGGGATGGTGTTGTAACTAAAATTAAGGGAGCGTGGACAAAGATGTTGGGTCCCAAAGATGAGAGTCATCTTCTGCAGGGGCCCCTTCCCATCACCCCTACTGGAATCATGACTGTTTAAAATTGCTGCTATCCATTTCAGATTGGTCTGGGAACTGAATCTTAATTCATGGGCACTTTTAAAAGCAGAGATAGAGAGAAAGAGGTGTGAATAACTTTGGCACCCCATAACTACTACTACAGGATAGTACAAGGAATCCCTGATTTATGAGAGTCTCAGTGCCAGAGTGAATTTGTGACTGAACTATTTAGGACCTAAATTTATTTTCTTATAGAAACAAAAATATACAAGGCACAGGTTTCCTTAGCCAGCCCAGGTATATTCATCTAAGCCACATACTGATAAGACAGAGTTATTAATGCTAATCAAATCATAAGATCGATATTTATATTGTAAACACGTACAATGTAGTTATGCCGTAGTTATGTTATATTATTTCATTCTCTATTTATATTCTGGGCCAATCCCAACCAGCAGCTCAGATTTCTAGGGAAGACTTGTTGCTCAGTGTGAGTGAGATGAAGAGACTCTGGTGCACACTCACCTCCTCTCCCTGACCTCCTGATGTTGTTGCTCCTCTGGCCTGTTTTCCCTGATCTCCATATGACACAGCTGCCTGCTAAGAGTAGGGAGGAAGTGCCATAGTCCTTATGAGACAAGCCTGACCATGTGGGCTGGAAGCTCAGAGCAGGCTTCCTAGACAAAGTGGTGCCTGCAGAGAGCTCAGGCGGCTGAAAGGGCCATGCCAAGAAGTCGGTGTGCAAGGGGAGGCACAACAAGTCCTCTCTGTGATGGAACCCACCTGCCTTGTTTGTTGCTACCTTCAAGACCTGGCACAGGGCCTGGCATTTAGTTAGCACTCAGTGTGTGGTTTTTGAATGGATGAACAGATTTTTTTTTCCCTTTTGGTGTATTCTTACTTTGGATATTTTGGGATCATTATGAAGTCAACTGTAACCATATATCTACCAGACATTTTCTCTATAAGCGACATCTTAGACATTTTGGTGTGGATGAGGTCTTCCTCAGGAAGCAAAGAGTGAGGGACAACTGGAAGCCTAAGCTGGAAGTCTGAATCTATTGGATGTTACTCACACTTGAAATATAAAACCAGTGAAGGGAAATGAAGGGAGAACTAACGTAAGAATTTTCATGGAAGCAAGCAGGGACATCACAGTGCCCAGAGGTAATAAGTGCAAGTTACAGCCTTGGGATTCACTGCAGCAACAGGAACTATAGGCCACCCACGAACCCTCTCCTCGTATGTCCCCTGGAATGGTGACCAACCATCCTAGTGGGGATGTCATGCAGGATAAAGTGAGATTACTTCAAGTGGGTTTGAAAGAAGCAAGGGGTGGACCGTAATAGATATTGCCAGTGCTTCTCGTGGATTCCTGAGTGCCTTCCTTATGGGCTCTTTGCCAGCCGGGATGTTGTGCCTTCAATGACCACTATCTACACTACTTCTTTGGACAACTGTCCTTAGTCCACTGGGACCATTTTGACCGCATATGCAGATAGCTGGAAGTACCTAGGAGTTTATGTTCCCTTGATGCAGAACTTAGCCAATGACTGCCATGTACAAGAGTATGAAAATCCATTCCCTTTGCCTTAGATCATTAGGTGTAATTTACACTTCACGATCATCCTAGGGATCAGGCTGATGCTACTTGCTGCAAGATTTTGCCTGAAATCATACCCTTGCCTGGACTTGCCCTATTCTACTCTGCTTGGTTCACTCTCATCAGCTTCCCTGGGACCACTTCCTTCACAAGCAGATCATTGCTTATGTGGTCTCACCTCACGTACTGCTCTGGCAGGCCTGATCTTAGCCAGAATGTAAGATCCCAGGAAGTTGAGTTAGTTTTTTATAATCCTTGGTTTTCTAGTCATTGCATGCAGCACACACATAGACAAAGTAGACCATGTAGATTCTCAACAAAATTATTGAATCACTTTAACAAATTGTAAGTGACTATATACATATATATAATTTACAGAAAGTGGAATATTTGCTTATTAAAATTGAAATATAGTTTGCCCCCCTTTTGTGCAAAATTATGGGAATCTCTTCTTTTTTGAAATTTTCATTTTATTTTGACATTTCCAGCATGATTCAGATACTACTCATTATGAAGGGTCCATCACATTCTTGTTAAGGTGAAGAATGACACATAAAGAATACCTTATGGCAATAAAATTTATTTTTAAAGTAAAGTTTGATTTTCAAAGATCTCACAGCATACAAATGAATTTCCCTTTCCTCTTGGCTATCATAATATTCACAGGAAATTACAATAAGATGAATCATTCACATCAGTCAGAAATTCATGATTTTAAGATCTCATACAATGCCTCTGATAAGATAATGTATAAGGAACGAACATAATTGAAGTAGCAGACAAGACTCTCTTTGATAAAGATGACAAAACCCTCACATCGCAAATATGGAACCCATCATTCACCGTGCCTTTTCTCATTCCAAACATACTTAAAAGGTATGTTCCTGACTTACTTTTGTTCCTATGGTACATCTGGGTGATGAAACAGAAGCTGACCTTCTGAAAACACGATGGTTTTAGAAAGCAATATGGAACAGAAATGGTTTTGGAAAGGCAGGTGCACTACTAAGTATAAGGAATGCCAAGCATGGGCCGTGTGGAGAAGTAGGTAAATATTGAGAGATGTTCATTGGCAGAATTTTTATGAATGCTGCCATAGAGTTTTCTGGTCTTCTGGGGTCTGTGCACATAGGAGTTTGGCAATTCCTGGCCCCTCTGTGACTGGGTAGCATCACACGTTTAGTTCTGGTCAATGCAGTGTGAAGAGAATGCTCCCTTGAACTTGATTGGAGCACTTGCTCACCTGCGTGGACCCCCAAAGCTCTCTCCCCTTCTACTATGGTGGTGGGTGTTTGAGATTGTGTCAGCCTGGTGTGGAAAGGGGGAAATAAAATGAGTACGGCCCCACCTTGCACCTATGAAAAACATATCATGTGAGTAAGAAATAAAACTATACGGTCAAGCTCTTGAGACAATGAGATTATTTCTACAGAATACCAGCCCATCCTGCCTGACAGGAAAGGGGATGTTTACCTTCTATTTTCCCTCTGACCACCCTTTCTTCCACAGCTCCTTAGCCCTCTACAGCTTCTCCAATCAGTCTTCCGGGCTCCCACAGGTCCTGTCTCTTTTTTACCGAACCAAAGCACATTGAGAAATTAATTCACACTAAGGCACGATGAGACTTAATTTGAGGCATTTTTTTTTTTTAAGCAGGGAAAAAAACTTAAGGTACATAAGTAAATAATGGATAGTGAAGATTCAAGACTGAAAAAACGTGGGGAAAAGTTCTGGTGTTGTTGTGAAAGTCTCTGTACAATCCCTAGGATACTGTTTCTACCATAAGCCCCAGGACAGCATTGGGATTAAAAGCATGGGCTCTGGATTAGACAGAACTAGTCTCAAATCCTCTATCAGTGTTTTGACATTAGCAAAACTACATAAATTATCTGGTTCTCAGTTTCCTCACCTATAAAATGGGGTAAATACGTGGAACTTACGGTTGTTGGTAAGATTTTATTGAATTAGTGGATAAACACTTTGTTGAATATCCAATAGTAAGCTATGAATAAATCTTTTTTATTATTACTCTCACTATTATTCTCCACATAACTAGCTTTCTGCTCCTTTGTCTGGTTAGAAACTTACAGGGTGCTGTTGTTAATATTTTTATTAAATATTTTAGGAATGTCCCTTCCTCCCCAGTGGTAATACTGAGTTCCCTTATCCTCATTCTTCTCCTGTTCTGAAGAGGAGAATCAATCCTATGGTTTTTAATCTGTAGTCTATATGCCTTATATTTGCATTATTATTATTTTTCTTCCATAGAGGACTGAAGGCATTGCCCCTATGTCCCCTGGTCATCCTCAGCACTCAAGCTGATGACACCGTCTCTCTGGTCACAAGATGACTCACTGCGGTGTTAGTTTTATGCCATCCACTAGCCAGAAAATGAATCCACACAAGAATCTGAGAAGGAAGACAGTGTCCATTCCATTCTAAATGTATCTATACTTTACGTCTGCTCTACTTGAGCCTGGATGTGTGCCCACAGCATGGAAGAGTAAGTGGAATCAGGCTTGATTTTCATGGAGATTCAAAGTGATTCTGACATTAGGGTTAAGATTTTAAACATGGGGGGCTATTGTGGAGGGTTTCAAATTATCAAAACAGATTGTGATTCAGAAAAATCATGGTTTACTCTCTCTTACTGGCTTTGTAACCTTGGGTAATTCAGTTCTGTGAGTTTGAATTTCTTTACATTTTTCCATGGAATAATATTTCTCTTACAAATATTCTAGGTTTTCTTGGGTATCAAATGATATAATATTTTGGAGTACCATGCAAATTAGGCAGTTATAGTAACGCTTTTATTTCTAGGGGACCTCACATTGTATGAGCAGCAAGAGGATGACGGGTTGGGTGTGGTTAGAATCATGTGAATTCTAAGTCCCATTCTGGTTGTTCCAAGTCAGAACATTAGTCACTGTTTCTAAAATTTTTAAATTTAATTTAATCATTTTCTATTAAAACAACTCATTGTCACAGGCTCACAATTTCCATGGACAATATTTTTCCCCAGTGGTTCCTTCTTTCAGATATAAGGGTTGCTCTTAACCAGTGAACTGAAAATCCATATAATGTTGGGAAGCCTCACAAGGGAGGAAATGGGACCACTGCGCATTTTTGAGGGGTATTTTCAAATTAAAATATCACTGAAGTTTATTTTAAAAAGCAACAGATGAGTTTATTGTCCTCTTTACTGAGGACTGCCACACTCTAAAGTGACTTTCCTTTTACAAGAAAGGTTTTTTAGTTTGTGTGTGTGTGTCTAGAACGTTGGCCAAACCACAGTTGAAATCCATGAGAGACTATTCTTTTATTATGACCTAATTCAACACAGGTTTAACTAATCTAAAGCCTTTTTTTTTTTTTTTTGGTTTGTTTTTCAGAACAATCCTAATAAATTTGCACCCAAGCCAAACACTTCTGTGTTTTTAGTCGAACAGTGGTGAAATATTCTCTCCAAATTGGCAGGGGCCTGTGATGACAACATAAGACCCTGGCTAAGGGACATTAGCAATGGTCGTGGGAGCTTGTCTTTCATATGACTAAAGATGAAAGCAGAGGATTTCTCAGCTGTAGCTTCTTGTTGAAGACCAAACACAGACCAAGGGGCATCACTGCGGCAATGTATGATTGATGATGAAGAAAAATCAGGAAACAACAGCTTAATGCCCATCCCTCAAGGGGAGGCTGGGCAATCATCCCATGACGTCCGTGGATGCAGTAGATGGGCCATGTGTCCCCCCACCCCACCCCGGAGTTCCCATGCTTGGTTGAAGGGAGCATCACAAAGGCCAAATGGATTCTTAGCATATTTTACAGTATTTTTGAAACAAGTTTTCATTCCCAATCAATCTGAACTCCCTTTGTATATATTTTTCCTTCTTCCCAAAATCTTTCTGAAAGGGCTGCTGGGGGAGGGTTCACAGGTCAATTCTTTTCCTGATTTTCTTTCCATTCTCATGTATTTGGAGCATCCTTCAAACTTCCAATTTGAATGGAAATAGAGCTGGGCAGTCTGGGATGTTTGTATTGCCCACAAGAATGCCCAGCGCAGTGTTTGCTATGTCAGACCTGGTACATCACAGCAGTCTCAAACCTACAGAAGGAAACTGGCTAAAGCTAGCCTCCAAGTGCAGTGTGGTGGGTGAACGTCAAAAGTTCATTTGCCCAAATCGACATCCTAAAACCATTTGCACCCTTGAAAACACAACCCACCCCAACAAAAACAGAAAATGCTAAAGAAACATAAGATGCAAAGTCATCAAAATAATGTTCATATTATTTCCACCAAAAAAATAGCATCTTTACTTGCTGGTCAGTTTAATCATTTAAGGTTGAAGGCATGGAGTTAGGAAAATAAACTTGAACTCTGGCATGGCCGTGGTTCTGCCAGCCTGTGGTCAGGGTGAGCCCCATTTTTCATGACTCTGGGTGGACACAACCCCGTTCCTCTCCAGCCCTCTGACTCAGAGTCCCTATTTGCCTTAGTTCATTGTCTCTTCATCTGACCCAAAAAAACACCTTTTAAAGCATTGTTACAAAAAGGAGGCATTGAGGTTTTTATTTCTGTTTGTTCACCACAGTATTTGTCCTCTTCATATTCCCACCAAAATTATAAGAATAATTTCTTATTCTGGGACTTTTGCAGGGACCAAGGCTGGCCGTGCTGGAAGACAACCACGCTTTGTGAAAACCATGAAGTGAGTGGAGATCATGGCTGAGGAAAGAAGGGAGGACCCTGAGGGTGGCAGGAGGGGAAAAGGGCACATTTTTTTTTTTCAGGTTTACAAGGGGCCAAAATCCATGTGGCGAGGAGCCATGTCTCTTCGGAGCGGTGGCTGGCACATGCTAAGGCTTATGGGCACGGATGCTCAATTTGCTTTGGGAGACAGGCCCAGCCCTGGCATTTCTGCTCTGAAAGCAGCTCCTGGATCCCAGGCTTGGCACGGGCAACACAAGGGCCTAGAGCATCCCAGGGGAGCATCCTGGACAGGGTGTAGGTGGGGAGACCTCGGGATGGCCAGGCGGAGCATCCTGCCTGCCATCCTCAGAGTCCTGTATACTCTGACATTTGGACAGTGATTGCATACTTTTCACACATTCTGTTTTTTTTTTCCTGATCAAAAACGCATGCATATCCATCTAAAATTCATGATATATTTGAAAAAAACTGAAAATTAGAGAACAATTAAAAAGTCATTATGAGTCTCACTTAGAGACAGTGAGGGTTAGCGTTTGGGTATATTTCCTCCTAGTCCATTATTCCATACATAATATATAAGTCTATCTATCTATCTATCATCTATCTATCTATCTATCATCTATCATCTATCTATCATCTATCATCTATCTATCATCTATCTATCTATCATCTATCTATCTATCTATCATCTATCATCTATCTATCATCTATCTATCTATCTATCATCTATCTATCTATCTATCTATCTATCATCTATCATCTATCTATCATCTATCTATATCTATCATCTATCTCTTCATAAGTAAGATCACACTACTGAAATCCATCTTCACATAAGATAATAAAAAGAACATTTTTCCTTTATTAAAAATAGGTACCATTGGCAGCCATATGATATTCCATTATATGATTTTAATTAACCTATTTTCTATGATACCTTTTTTGGCTCTTATTGCAAGTGTGTGGATGTCCCGCCAAGAGCCTAAAGAGCCAGCCACACTTCACTTCCACAAGGGACTGAGTACTTCACTCAGGGTCCAGACTGTAGTTCTTAAAAGAGGGGGATGGTCTGTCTCAGGTGGCATCTTTCACTTGGGTTTCCCTCTTTACCTGCCGTGGACCCGTGCATGGGTTGTGGGACAAAGGGGACTGTGGCAGAGCCTTACCAGAAAGGCTTTCACATGTAACTCGGTAAGACCTGGATAATAAAGTATAATCTAAAATGGTAAAGATGATCCTATTTCCTACTTCTCTTTAGCAGTCCCCCCAGCCATGACCCCACGAGGCAAGAGTACCTAAGAGGTCATTCTTTGTGAAAAGGGCGGTGGTGGACACAGGACCACACAGTGGGCACAGCCGCCTCATCTAGCAGCCACACCCAGCTGAAGCAGGACATCTGACCACAGGACAGTGATGCTGGGAGGAACCTCAGTAGCAAAGAGAGTAGCGTTGAGACAACTCTTGATACCTGGAAAATGTCTTAAGGAGGTCCCAGAGAAAAGGGACAGATATGGATACCTACAGATAATTGAGTAGATAAGTTCACAAAACAAACGAAAGATGCCACTTAGGACTCCCCAAAATAATGGGAACAGATTTTGCTCATCATTAGAATTTTGCATTAGCATGAAGACTTGGATCAAAGATGTATAAATTAAATAAATAGCTCCGAAATGGACATCTTTGTGTAGACATTTGATACTTTCAGGTGCATTCTTTCAAATAAAATTATTGGGCCCAAATAATGTATTTATTTAAGGCTCTTGCTTCATCTTATTGTTTTCCAGAAAAATAACCATTTACAGTTTTCCAAAATTTTGAGAGATTTTCATTTTGTTACACCCTCGCTAGCCCTGGCAGCAGGACTGGGAGAAACAGACCAAAGGGAGCATCTAAACGTGATGTTAGCAGGAAGGAGAAAAAGGAGAGCAAGCATGAGCTGAAGTCCTGAGAAGGGGTTGGAGACCAGCGCACCAGGACCCACTGACCCAGGGGACAATGTTGGTGGTGGCTCACTGGTGTGGTGCGGGCTCACCGTGGTGGGAAAGGGGGCTTGAGTGGAAAGGATGTGTAAAGCTAACCTGTCATAGAAAATATGTACCCCTACCCTTATCTGCACTGGAATAGAATTTCTTAATCATTCAGAAAATGTCTAAAATCAGACACAATTGAAATACTTTGTGTATGCGGTAAATTTGTAGAATGAGCATCTGCTTTGGACATACCTGATTATGTATTTGTTTCCTATGGCTGCCATAACAGATCACCACAAACTCAGTGCCTTAAAACTACAGAAGTTCATGCCCTTTCATGAACTTTTAACCTTCAGAAGGAGGTTAAAAGTCCAAAATCAGTGGTGTTGGTAGGCTCAGGTGGAAAATCCTTCCCTGGCTCATGAGACTTCTGATGGTTCCCAGCGACCCTTGGCCATCCTTGGCCTTTGGGGCCATCCTTGGCCTTTGGGGCCCTTTATACAAGGACACCAGTCACTGGATTAGAACCCACCTCAATCCAGTCTGACCTCATCTTAATTTGATGGCATCTGCAAAGATCCTATTTCCAAATAAGGTCACACTCGCTGGCAGGGTGGTTGAGAACCACAACGGGTCTGTGGAGGTGGGGCAAACGGCTACTCAGTAAGACTATATGTATGTATTTCCTTCATTTAGAGAATAATACCACGTTATTTATATCGGTGTAAAGTCTTTGTAGGTAGGGTCTCCTTCTTTTAAAAACATGAAAACATCTCAGTAGGAGCTCATAGTACACACGTACAAGAAAATCTCCTTATGTGCGGCCCAATAATCAATGATTAGATAGGTCCTTTTTTTTTATCACAACCAGTATTTTTGTATATTCTATTTCTACCTATCTTTATAGAAACTCTTACAAGGAATAAGGAGGGTCTGTATATTGTGTTCTAAGCCACACTCAGCAGAATGCTGTGCGCACCTGGGTTTTTATTATAAATTTTTAACATGATGATAAAAACTAGTTCCAACAAGGCATTCAGTTATTTTCCTCTCATGTTCACATTGCCGATTCTGCATAGTGAGCTGCAGATGTGTCCCTCATGTTTCTGTTGTTGTAAGCTTCCTTTGGCTTTCTGCATTTTTCCACATTGACTCTTACCTTTTTCTCCCCATCTGCCGATGTGTCGCACCCACGTTTTCTTGCACAATGCATGCTTTATCGCACTCCCATAGACAGTCCTTACCTTCCCTGGCACCTCCATCGTGCACGTCATTGGGCTATGGGGCTGGGAGATGGCTCACATGGGATTTGCAACTCTGAATCCCAGGCAAGCATGTGGGTGGCTTTGCCCCACAGCCCTCGGTCTTCTCCAGCCTGTGACCACCGGCTGCTTCCAGCTCTCGTTCTCCCCTTTGTCTGTTTGGATAGTCTCTCTCGTAGAACACAGCGTGACAACCATTTCTGGCTGTCAATAGGGGGAGATGACCCGCCATCACCCTTTCCTCTTTGTCTTTCAATAGACACTGTCCTTACAGTTGGTTGCAAGCAAGTTTTACTCCACTCTGGTAAGTGGGCTTTGACCTCCCCTGCCACTTTGGCCAGAATGTGCACTTGGACTGGGGAGTGGTTTTCTCACACCTCTGGTTTCCATTTCCTTCCTCCCGGCCCTCCCCTTGTGATTTTACTTGCAAATGTTCCCCGATATGCTAACTACAGTACAGCACCAAAGAGCAGGGCGATGGTGTCCCGTGCGATCCTGAGACAATCTAACAGCTTGCTTATGCATCTATTTGGCTTGGGTAGAAAATTAGAACAGCTTTAATCTGCTACCAGCATCAAGCAGGGAAGCACTCCCTGGAGTGTGGGGTTAGAAGCATCACAGCAGGCTCTGATGAAGGCGGCCTGCTGTGGTGTCAATACAAGCACTGCGCACACTCCTCGCAAGGAGGGTGCTGGCTTGCTTTAAAAGGAGCATGTTATATTCGAGGGGGAACCATCTTTAAGCTGAACTGTTCCAGAGCTGAGTCGCTGCATAATGGAAAAATACAGACAGGGGATTTTTTTTTTTTTTCTGGGTGCCCACATCAGTGTGGATAATTGAATTGAGGTCTTTAAAAATGGACACATAATGCAATTCAGTCAGATGAGCATTTTAGATTTTAGTAATTAGTACTTAGGGGCTTGATGAAGTGTAGGAGGTAGGAGGGAGGGAAGTCTATTTTAGGAGATTAGAGTGATAAGGCCTTTGCATGTTTTTATCAGTTCATGTAGAATTTGACATATGGTAAACAGGAAAAGATAGTATTTAAAAACCCCATAAATATACAGGGTTGAAAAAAAATACCAAAGTAGAGAACGAGAATGCCTGCCAGCACCACTCCCCTTGGCTTCAATAGTAGGGTAGCATAAAAGGGCTACATATCATTGTGAGAACCAGATCTAGTAATACAGAGAGTCAGCAATGTCAAGGGGAGCAGACATGAGGCTCTGGGTGCACGTTAATTAATTCCAGTCAGTCGTGCCCAAGTTCTCTGGCTCCATTTTGCATCTCCTACTGGTCTCTATATTTAGAACCATGAACTTCCATAATACTACCCACTCTAAGAGAATCCAAATTCTAGGTTGACTTGATTTGGCACATTCTTTTGTTTTATAGCTTTCTGTCAAAACCCCCAAATTAATGCAATGTTATGTTGACTGTTTTGTTTCTTAATGCAATGAAGCTGTCTTGAAATTACAGTTAGATAGAGCTTTTTAGAAATTTGCATTGACATCATAATCATATCATAATAAAAATGTAATGGAGCCTCATAGCTTTTGCATGGACATGTCTATTGTCAAGGTATGGCATTAAAAGAGCCTTTTATGTGATTTTTAATGTAATTTTTTACTGAAGTATTTTTAAAAAGTGTCAAGGCAAACATAGTCATCATACACAAATAACATTTGCCTCTGTCACTTAAAAAATATCCTACTTAGATATTTGATTTGCTATGTGATGAAACAGTGTTTTGTTTTGTTAATTTTCCCCCCAAAAGCTTAGAACCAAAAGTAAGGAGATGTGGATCATAATCCTAATTCTGTTGACATTCACTGCCACTCACTGTTCTCCAACACTTGCCCTAACTCTGAGGCTTATTGTGAGCTTTGAGAGATATTTGATGAGAAAGTGCTTAGAAAAGTTAAAAGTATTAAGAAAATATTAAACCCAGAACAAAGTATTTTTGGTAAGTGAGTAATAATGGCAGTGTAAAATAGTTCATTTTGACTGGAGCTAATTCAGTCTTACAGGAAATTCTAACTATATATCTTCCAAGTAAAAGTTTCCATCTTTCTTCAAGACAGGAAATTGTACCACGATGAAATATGGGGGAGAAAAGATTTTATTTTTAGTCTTAACCAAGTCATGCTAAAGCATTGTACTAATATTCAACAGTGTCTTCACATTGTGTGTTTATGGAAATCACTACACAGAATAGGGGGTAGAAGCAAATGCATATTCGGTATTTATCTACCTAACATGATTATAGCCAACATCTTTTATTCGTCCCTTTTCTTTTTTTTTTCTATTCTGGAAGGGGTTAGCCAAGTTTCCTTTGGTTCAAAGGGAAAAGAGCCTTCTTGCAAAGTCTTCAGAAGGATGCATCTAATATTTAGTCGCAAAGAGAGAAGGAATGGGCCATTCAACCACTGTAGTCCTTTTGCATGATGTCAGTGATAACCTGAACCAGTGTGGACCTCCACCTTGGGCCAAGGGGTGAGGGTGGAACATTCTAGACAACTCCAAGGGGTCTCATCCTCAGCACATGCCTCTCACAAGCTCCATGTGGCCTTTCCCCCCAACTATGTCATTTCTCAAGCAAAATGATGTAGGTAGAACATATGATCCTCCTTTTCTAATTTCCAAATGTTTTTGTATCATTACTGATTATGTGTGCAAGTTACACCTTTTGTGTATGTTGGTTGCCAGCAGGTTGTAAGAGGTAGAGTTCTAGTTGTTTTAAGATAAACAAGTGACTTGGGTCTTGAATGGCTGAATGAATCTCAGGTAATCCCGTAGACCACGTAAAACCATTTTCTCTAGCTCAGGAGAAGCCTGAGGTGACCAGAAATGAACAGCTCAGGAAACTAATAGGAAGTTACATTGGAAAGAGAAGAAAGTGACAGAAGCAGAAAGGCATCACTCATTTGGGGAGGGGGTAGGCAGAAGGACAGGCAGGCTTTAGGGAGCAAGCTGGGCAGACGCTACAGAGACAGATTTGTCTCCGTGTTGATCCAGGCTGGCTGTGCGGTATGTTCAAGGTAGAGGGTGAACTCCAGCATCATGGAGAGTGGGAGCAGTGGAGTTTAACTGTAACAAAGAGCTCCGATCTTTGGATGATTTGCTGGGCTGAATACAGAAATATATATTTAAATGGAAAAAGCAGCTGCTTTAATTTAAGATGGACGCATTTTTTTTACCCTCAAATTGAATGAATTTGATGAACATTGAAATCTTAAATTAGGAATTAGATTCTCAGGTTACATCTGCATGATATCGAAGCATCTGATCAATTCCACACATTCGAATTGGTTTGATATCTACAATTAGTTCAACAACTTATTTTGACTTGACTAGCTTGTCAGTTGTTTTTAAAAACACAGATTTGTTTTTTAAGAATTAATTTGTCAATTAAAGTTGTGACTGCATTCCTCATGAGGAAACATGCATCCCCTAAAATTGACATTACTCATTTATTCACAACAATCCTGTAAGTTTTAGGACCAAGCACCAATATTGGAGCATTTATTAATTCAGAAAATAGTATTTGTTGAGGGTTTGCTATATGAGGCACTGGATAATCTTAAGACACCTATACTTATAAATCAATATTCACTCGGCAACTATGCTAACCATTTTTTACTTTTAAATTTAATTTTGAGACATTGTCAAATAGTACTTTATAATTGGAAAATAGCCTATAAAACCATACATAAAATTATATTAAAATCATAGCCCATGCAACTTTTTCCAAGGATCTATCCTTATCTATTACATCATTAAGAATCAACAAAATTCACTGATACCTTGATACAATTTTTAATGTTTTTGTGCATTTGTGTATATATTTTTTATTATAAACACATTAATACAAATAGAATAGTGCAAAAAATCTCCATGTGTATCTTTCACCTGTCCTCAACAACTATGCACCTTTGACCCACTCATGTCATCTATATCTTGTACCTACTCTTCTCTAAAGATTTTTTTAAAAGATTTTATTTATTTATTTGTCAGAGAGTGAGAGAGAGAACACAAGCAGGGGGTGTGGCAGGCAGAGGGAGAAGCAGGCTCCCTGCCAAGCAAGGAGCCCAATGCAGGACTCGATCCCTCTCTAAAGATTTTTTAAAAACTTTGTCTGTAGAGGAATTATAATATTCACTCATTCTTGCCTTCCTAAACTCCTAGGAACAACAAATCTACTTTCTGTCTCTAGGGATTTGATGACTGTGGACATTTTATATAAATTGAACCCCAGGATGTGTGGTCTTTTGTGCTGGCTTCTCTCATTCAGTATGCTTTCTTTTCTTTCTTCCTTAAAAGACTTATTTATTTATTTGAGACAGAGATAGAGCGAGAGTGAGTGAGCATAAATGGAAGGGGCAGAGGGAGAAAGAGAAAGAATCTCAAACAAACTCCCCACTGAGCCCAAAGCCTGACATGGGGTTTGATCTCACAACCCATGAGATCACGACCTGAGCCAAAACCGAGTGTTGGACACTTAACTGACTGTGCCACCCAGGTGCCCCAATCACTCAGTATGTTTTCAAGGTTCATCCACATTTTAGCAGGTGTCAGTACCGCATTCCTTTATATGGCTGAGTAATATTCCACTGTGTGGTTGGACCACCTTTTGTTCATTCATCAGCTGATAGGCATTGGGTTGTTACTACCTTTTGGCTGTTGTGATTAGTGCTGCTGTGACATTTGTATACAGGTTTTTATTTGAACACCTGTTTCTAATTCCAATATACCCACAAATGAAATTTTTGGAATTTTGTACAGGATGTTTTATGTTTAAAAACATATATGGTAATTCTATGTTTAACTGAAAAGGAGCCATCAGACTGTTCTCCACAGTGGCTACACCATTTTATGTTCTGGCAAACAATGTGGAAGTTTCCAGTTTCTTCACATTCTCACCAACACTGTCTATTTCCCATTATGATTTCTTTATTATTATAACCATCTTAGTGGGTGTGAATTGGTATCTCATTGCGGTCGTGATGTACCTTCTCTGATGGCTATTGATATGGAGTCTCTTTTCATGTCATTATTGGCCATTTGTATATTTTCTTTGGAGAATTGTAGAAAGACAATTTAGATTCTTTTGTCCATTTGTCAATTGTTAAAAATGGGCAAAATGAGTTGTTTGTTATTGTTAATTAATTGATTTAAAATGGGCAAAATGGGCCATTTATTTTTGCCCATTTATCTGAAACATCTATTTAGATCCTTTGCCCATTTTTTCATTGGGTTGTCTTTTTATTGTTGAGTTGAAGGAGTTCTTTATATATCCTGGATATTTGGCCCTTATCAAATATAGATTTTGCAAATATTTTCTCCCATTCTGTAAATTGCCTTTTCACTCTTTTGGTGTATCCTTTAAAGCACAAAAGTTTTGGGGTGCGTGGATGGCTCAGTCGTTAAGCGTCTGCCTTCGGCTTGGGTCATAATCCCAGGGTCCTGGGATCAAGGCCCGCATCAGGCTCCCTGCTCAGCCGGAAGCCTGCTTCTCCCTCTCCCACTCCCCCTGCTTGTGTTCCCTCTCTCGCCGTGTCTCTCTCTGTCAAATAAATAAAATCTTTAAAAAAAAAAAGCACAAAAGTTTTTATTTTGATGAAGTCCAATTTATCTCATTTTTTCTGCGGTTGCTTACGCTTTTGGTGTCATGTCTAAGAAACCTTCGATTAATACAAGGTCATCCAGATTTATGCTTAGATCCATTTTGAGTTTATTTTTGTATGTTCTTGAAGCAGGAATTCAACTTCATTCTTTTGCATGTGGATATCCAGTTGCCCCAGCACCATCAGTTGAAAAGACTGTTCTTGATTAAAACACTTCAAAGTGTAGGGATAGAGGGAACATAGCTCAATATTATAAAAGCCATCTATGAAAAGCCCACAGTGAATATCATTCTCAATGGCAAAAACTGAGATCAGGAACACAACAGGGATGCCTACCCTCACCACTCTTGTTCAACATAGTACTAGAAGTCCTAGCCTCAGCAATCAGACAACAAAAAGAAATAAAAGACATTCAAATTGGCAACAAAGTAGAAGTCAAACTCTCACTCTTTCCAGATGACATGATACTTTATATGGAAAACCAAAAGATTCCACCCCAAAACTGCTAGAACTCATACAGCAATTCAGCAATGTGGCAGGATACAAAAATCAATGCACAGAATCAGTTGCATTTCTATACACTAACGTTGTGACTGAAGAAAGAGAAATTAAAAAATCAATCCCATTTACAGTTGTACCAAAAACCATAAAATACCTAGGAATAAACCTAACCAAAGAGGTAAAGGATCTGTACTCTCAAAGCTACAGAACACTTATGAAAGAAATTAAGGAAGACACAAAGAGATGGAAAAACATCCCATGATAATGGATTGGAAGAATAAATATTGTTAAAATGTCTACATTTCCCAGAGAAATCTACCTATTCAATGCAATCCCTATCAAAATACCATTGATATTTTTCACAGAGCTGGAACAAACAATCTTAAAATTTGTATGGAACCAGAAAAGACCCCAAACAGCAAGAGAAATGCTGAAAAGAAAACCAGGGGCTCCTGGGTGGCTCAGTTGGTTAAGTGACTTCCCGGGGTCCTGGGCTCAAGCCCCACATTCAGTACCTTGCTCAGTGTGGAGCCTACGTCTCCCTCTCTGTCTGCCTGCCACTCTCCCTGCTTGTGCTCTCTCTTTCTCTCTGTCAAATCAATAAATAAAATCTTAAAAAAGAAAAAAAAAGAAAACCAAAGCTGGGGGCATCACAATGCCTGACTTCAAGCTCTATTACAAAGCTGTGATCATCAAGATAGCATGGTACTGGCACAAAAACAGACACATAGATCAAGGGAACAGAATAGAGAGCCCAGAAACGGAATCTCAACTCTATGGTCAACTAATCTTCAACAAAGCAGGAAAGAATATCCAGTGAAAAAAAAGACAGTCTCTTCAACAAATGGTGCTGGGAGAATTGGACAGTCACATGCAGAAGAATGAAACTGGACCATTCTCTTACACCATACACAAAGATAAACTCAATATGGATGAAAGACCTAAGTGTGAGACAGAAAACCATCAAAATCCTAGAGGAGAACACAGGCAGTAACCTCTTCAACCTCGGCCTCAGCAACTTCTTGCAAGACACATCTCTAAAGGCAAGGGAAACAAAAGCAAAAATGAACTACTGGGACTTCATCAAGATCAAAAGCTTCTGCACAGCAAAGGAAACAGTCAACAAAACAAACAGGCGACCCACGGAATGGGAGAAGATATTTGCAAATGATATTACAGATAAAGGGCTGGTATCCAAAATATATAAAGAACTTATCAAACTCAACACCCGAAAAATTGAATAATCCACATTCAAGAAATTGGCAGAAGACATGAACAGACATTTCTCCAAAGAAGAAATACAAATGGCCAACAGACACATGAAAAAATGCTCCACATCACTTGTCATCAGGGAAATACAGATCAAAACCACAATGAGATACCACCTCACACCCGTCAGAATGGCTAAAATTAACAACACAGGAAACAACAAATGTTGGGGAGGATGTGGAGAAAGGGGAACCCTCCTACACTGTTGGTGGGAATGCAAGCTGGTACAGCCACTCCGGAAAACAGTATAGAGTTTCCTCAAGAAGTTAAAAATAAAGCTACCCTACAACTCAGCAATTGCACTACAGGGTATTAACCCCAAAAATACAGACATAGTGAAGAGAAGGGGCACCTGCACCCCAGTGTTCATAGTAGCAATGTCCACAACAGCCAAACTGTGGAAGAAGCTGAGAGGTCCTTCAACAGATGAATGGATAAAGAAGATGTGGTTCATATACACAATGGAGTATTACCCAACCATCAGAAAGGATGAAAATCTACCATTTACATCGATGAGGTTGAAACTGGAGGGTATTATGTTAAGAGAAATAAGGCAATCAGAGAAAGACAATTATCATATGGTTTCACTTATATGTGGAATATAAGAAATAGTGCAGAGGATCATAGGGGAAGGGAGGGAAAACTGAATGGGAAGAATTCAGAGAGGGAGACAAACCATGAGAGACTCTTGACCCTGGGAAACAAACTGAGGGTTGAGGAAGGGGAGGTTGTTGGGGGGTTGGGGTAACTGGGTGATGGACATTAAGGAGGGCATGGGATGTGATGAGCACTGGGTGTTATATGCAACTGATGAATCAGTGAACACTACATCTGAAACTAATGATGTACTATATGTTGGCTAATTGAATTTAAATTAAGTTAAAAAAGAAGAAAAGACTGTTCTTTCCCCATTGTATGGTATTATCATCATTGTCAAAAATCAATTGATGATCGATGTATAGATTATTTCTGGACTTTCAAATCTATTTCTTTGATCTAAGACTGTTCGTTAAACATTATATAAATATGTATTTTCTTGGGCACCTGGGTGGCTCTGTTGGTTAGGCGACTGCCTTCGGCTCAGGTCATGATCCTGGAGTCCCGGGATCGAGTCCCACATCGGGCTCCCTGCTCAGCAGGGAGTCTGCTTCTCCCTCTGACCCTCTTCCCTCTCGTGCTATCTCTCATTCTCTCTCTGTCAAATAAATAAAATCTTAAAAAATATATGTATTTTCTTAAGAAAATGCATCATGAGCTCTTATTATTTCCAATTCAAGTTCAGCACAAGATTTTTGCTCAAGCTCATCTGCAATATCTGTATCCTCTGTCTCTAATGCTGATCGTTCTTGTTCTTAGTGACACCAACATAATGATTCATTTGCTTTATGTGACTATACAAATACAAGAATTTCAGAATAACAATATAAAAAGCACCACCAATATAATACCTAAAAAAGTTTTTGAAATATACATTCACTAGTAAAGAATTCCAAGTTGACACTTTTTAGTGTCAGTACTTTGAAGATGTCACTCCACTATCTTCTAGCTTACATGGTTTCCAGTGAGAAATGTCCTGAAATGTCCATTTTTGTTCCTACTCATGTAATGTGCCTTTTCCCCACTGAATTTAATATTTTCTATTTATCCCTGGAGATAAGCAATTTGATTAAGATGTGCCTTGGTGCAGTTGTTTTCATGTTTCTTGTGTTCTCACTTGTTCACCTTCTCAGATCTATGGGTTTATAGTTTGAATCAAATCTGAAAAAAACTTGCAGTCATTTTTTTCAAATCTTTCTTCCTCATCTTGCCCCATCTCTGCTGGGAACTCAAATAACACTCATATTAGGTTGTGCTACTAATTAGCTCGCTGATACTCTTTCCATGTTTTAAAATTATTTTTTGTATGTTTCATTTTGGAACTATGTTGCTATGTCTTCAAGTTTGTTAATCTTTTCTTTTGCATGTCTAAAATGCTGTTAATCCCACTCAGTGTATTTTTTTTTAAATCTCAGATGTTTTTATCTTTAGAAGTTTAATTTGGATTTTTAAAAATATCTTTCATGTCTTGAGTTCAGGTTTTCTCTAGCTTCTTGAACACATGAAATAAAATTAGAGTAATTCTTTTAATGTCCTTGTCTACCAACTCTATCATCTGAATCACTTCTGGGTCAGCCTTGATTTGTTTTTTTCCCAATTATGGACTGTATTTTCCTTCTTCTCTGCATACCTGGTAATGTTTTATTGAATGACTTTCACTGTGACGTTTTCATGTTTGGGTGCTGGGTATTGTTTGTGTTCCTAAAAATATTCTTGAGCTTTGTTCTGCTATCTGCTTAAGTTACTTGGAGATACTTTGATCCTTGTGAACCCTGCTTTTAAGCTTTGACTGAGAGGACTAGAGGGCTGTTTAATCTAGGGTTATTTTTGCCTTACTACTGAGGCAAAAATCCCTCCTAAGTACTCTATCCAATGTCCATGAATTATGAGATTTTCTACTCAGGATGATGGGAACAGGCACCATTCCCAGTCCTGAAAGAGCCTCTAGGATTGTTCCCTCTTATCCTGTTGAGATGTTTTCCCCTCAGCCCTGGATAATTTCCTCTCATGCATGCAATGATCAACACTTAGCTGAACACTCAAGCAGGAGCCTCTGCTGAATACTTTAGGGCCCCTCTCCAGACCTACGGGGTTCTCACTCTGTGCATCTGTCCTCTCTGCAACTCCATCCTGCAAATTCTAGCTGCCTTGGCTTTTGTGATAGATTGAATTATGATCACCCACCCTTCAAAATGTCTGAATCCTAAGCCCCAGAATCGGTGAAGATGTTACCTAATATGGCAAAAGGGACTTTGCAGATGTGATTAAACTAAGGATCTTGAGATGGGGAGATTATTCTGGATTTTCCAAGTGGACGCGTATAATTCCATGGGTCCTTATATAAGAGGAAGGCTAGAGGGTCGGAGACAGAGAAGGAGAGATTCAAAGATGCTATGCTGCTGGCTTTGAAGATGGAGGAAGGAGCAGAGACCCAGGGAATTGAGGAGAGCTCCAGGAGCTGGAAAGGACAAGGAACAGATATTTTCTTAGAGACCCCAGGAAAAACACAAAGTTGGTGTCCCATTTTGGACTTCTCACCTCAGGAATGGTAGATAATAAATTTGTTTTGTATTAAGCTGGTATATTCACGGTGATTTGTTAACACAGCAATGGGAAGATAATGCAGGTGCTTTAAAGCCCCCGCCGCACCTCTTCAGCTCGGAAAGACGACCAGGCCCTCCTGCACTCCTCTCCAGGCAGGAAGCTGGGGTGAGTTTGCTGCTCACTACACTGATTTCCCAGCCCACGGAGGTCCTTGTCCTTCACAACCTGATGCCCAATGTCTTGAGCATCCTTTTACCCAGCGGTTCAGCTACGCTGTCACTCCATCACGGCCAGGAGTGGGAAGTTGCCTCTCTGTATGCCTATGAAGCCAAGTTAATAGACAGTGAGATTCATTTAAAAAAATATTTCATTTCTATGTTTTTGGTGCTTTTTTATTGAATTTTACTTAATAATATAAAATGTTTTAAAAGCTATTCTATTTTATTTTAAGATGAAATCAGAGAGGGAGACCAACCATAAGAGACTCTTAATCATAGGAAACAAACTGAAGTTTGCTGGAAGGGAGGTGGGTGCTGTGGGGGGATGGGGTAACTGGGGGATGGGCCTTAAGAGGGCACATGATGTAATGGGCACTGGGTGTTATATGCAACTGACGAATCACTGAACTCTACCTCTGAAACTATTAATTCATTATATGTTAATTAATTGAATTTAAATAAAATGAAAAATAAATAAAAGCTATTTTAATTTCTAGCTTATCTTTCTTGTACAAGATAAAGTTTTTGAGTGCAAGAAATATATTTACTCTTTTTCTTATGTCTAAATACCTAAATCAAAGGAGAATAATCTTCTGTTGCTGAAGAACATCAAGACTCTAACATGGTGCTAACTTTGGAACTTATGAACGAAGACTCTTCCTTTACAAGAGATTTGTTATCCTTGCAACTACTTAGAAATAAACATTTCTGAAAATTGTCCGCGTTCCACAGATAAAGTATTTCTACATTAATAATAGCAGATTCTACTCTCTTTAGCAGAAATATCATTTTAAAGTCCTTTTCTGGTGGCTCCTGGGTGGCTTAGTCGGTTAAGCATCTGCCTTAGGCTCAGGCCATGATCCCAGGGTCCTGGGATTGAGCCTCGTGTCGGGCTCCCTGCTCAGTGGGGAGTCTGTCTCTCCCTCGCCCTCACAGCTCCCCTTGCTTGTGCTCTCTCTCTCTCTCAAATAAATAAATAAAATCTTAAAAAAAATTAAAAAGTCCTTTTCTGTGCTCAGCAAGACCACAGGGCCAGCTTGGTTGGTATGTTTCGCTTTGTCTTCTCAGTCTGCCTCCGTATGCCCAAGAATGCTCTAACCGCTCTGATGAACTTGCCCAGGGGGTGCAGACATGTGGTAACCACCCTGTGTGTGTCACTAGCGGACTGACTCACGCATCTCAGTATTTGTGAAGGTGCCCCAGCCCTCTTGGTTGAAGCATCAAGGACCTGTAAAGATGATGTCAAAGCATGAGCATCCCTGATGCATTTCCACATCATGACACCGAGCTTTATTAACTTAAGTAACTAGAAAAGGACCACATGAAACTGTGTGATCGCGTGAGGAAGTAAATAGTGATTTTGAAGCAAACACAGTTCCAGCTTTATGTGATTTCAGACGCTAGGCTGTTTCACTCCTACATCCTCAGTATTCTTATTCCCTAGGTGTTTTTTTTTTTTTAATTGAAGTTTGGAATATTTTCTGATAAAATAAATATGTATCTAGATATTATACCCTGTCTTTTTGCTTTTTGGGGGGGAGAATGCACAAGACTCTATCAGAAATTATGTGCAAATTGGAGTAAAGAATTAATGCCATTTTTAGTACACTAATATTGTTAAAATGTTCTAAACAATGCTCAATTGAACATTCTACAAGTAAATGGCAGAAAGCAGTAAAATGCATTACTGCTGTTGATGTAACTGAGGAATTGCTTCTGGTCCATTCAAACTGTGGGCTTCTTCATTTATGCTTTAGGAAGAATGAGGAAGACTATTGCCTTTGGAAAGCAATAGAAAAAGGAAGATATATCCTTTCTGTCAGATTCGTTATATACATGTAGGCATTAACCTATATTTGTGGTCTGCAGACCTCTCTGCAACCAGTTTAGGGATGCCTCTCTTTACAATGTGTTTCATTTATAATCTGATGGAATCCTTAGAAATTAGCTGTTCATGTTCCTGTCTTATCATGTGGTTCACACTCTCATCTTGTTTGGAAAGTCAAAGTTAGACCTTCATGGCACCAAAACGAATCTCTGATCTATGCAGCTCTTAAGTGATGCTGAGATGCATGATATTAATTTCTTTCTTGCATGAGTTTTAATGTTCTTAGAAATTTGTTTGACAAATTGTTCTAAGTGTAATTTTCAACCAATAACTGAAAGTCTTATGTAAGCTTTTGGATCGGTCTATGTGCATTATATTTTTTGCAAGATCTCACTAAAATATTGGTAACTATGATTTTTGAATGCATATTTTTAAAATTCGCTTGCTCTTTTGTGCTCTTATTTGGAAAAGAACTTAAAATGAGTTCCCTTCTTTTCCTTAAACATAAATTTTAAACTATTCATTACGCTCTTTATGTTTTTCTCTCCTATGTTGCACTAGTGTGTCACTTTAACAAAAATGATTTTAGTTTTGTGTATCATAATTTTTGTCCATGATAACTTCTTTTTCTTAAAAAACTTCAAAACACATGATAACATTTTTTTTCCAACTGGAAATCTCTGCAAGCTACTTACATAATCATCTACTCAGACTACCTTGGTTATCAAAACAATGTCATGTCAATTGTACTACCTATATCTTTACCATTAAACAACACATTTATTATTATTTAACACCATGATCTTCTTGGAATTTCTCAATTTTCGTTTTATACTACAATACTGAGTTTAGAGTCCTATAAAAAAGAAAGAAATTGGAGAAATCTGAGTAGAAGCCTAAATGTTATTTGATGAGAAGGACTCGTGTAGGAAGCTGGAGTACAAAATATTATTTAACATTTTTAAGAGGAGAGCATCACAATAACAAAATAATTTCCATCAGTACAGGGATGGGTACCCCCCTCTAGCTCACTGTCCCCTAAATCCACTCACATGTCATGGTATACACACACACATGACATCAACGTGCTTCCCTGCGGACACGCATGTCAGCATGCACCAGAGAGCCTGCTTCGGGTAGAACGTTGGCACTCTGACAGTCCACCTGTTATAACTTTAAGTTCCTTCCTGCTTGTTGTCTTTCTTCCACGATTTCCTCCCCGTGCACTATTTGAGGGATTATTTTAATTACATACTGACTAATGTTATGGTGGGTTCAGAGATTAAAAAAAGAGAGAGAGAGAGAGAGATTCACTAGTTTTTGTGAAACAGAAGGAACAGGTTTAAATAACTGAGTGAAAATTTTAAGTTAATAGCAAAAGAAACTTTCAGCCCACAGAAGTGGTTTTCTTCCATTAAAGTTGGGATATTATTGTCATCTCTTTCGTCCTGGTACCACACCACCGCCCGTGGAAGGTGAGAATAGGAGGCCTTCTACCTCATCACAGAAACCAAAGCTGTCCTATTGACCTTCATATGATTAACTTATTACATCACTTATTTTGCTATTGAACTATTCTAGAAATGGGAGAATTAAGGCTTCTGCCTCCTAGGGTGCATCTGGGCAAATCAGAAAGTGACAGCTTCTCGCATTGGTGAAAATTGGAGAAAGACAGTCTTCTATCTAGACTGGAGTGCTGTCATGTCAGGGTGCTGGGGGCCGCTGGGCCAGGGAGCATCCTTCTTGTGTCCCCAGAAACCCTCTGCAGAGCACAGCCTGGGGAGATCATATGGCTTTAGGAGTCAGTGACAGGTGGCATACACACTTATTCCTGCTGAATCTCAGTTTTCATGGTGCCATTTTGCCATATTGTTAATAGTGACTCAATCCATCTGTGTCCCAAGTTAGAACGGGCTTTGTGGTTAGGGCTTTCCCCCATCATACCCTTTCGTACCCTCTCCTTCCCTACTCTCCTCTCCTCTGTGAGCTATCAGCAGCAGCTCAGACCTCGGCGCCAGTGGAGAACTGTGCAGACAGAACACAGATGTGGTCATACAGCAACCCCGTGAGTATAGAGTGAACCCCCGCCTCTTAGCCACACCAGTTGACACATTTTTGCTCATTTCAAAAGCTAAAAGGCATGATTACACATTGCAATACACTAATCCTAGGCCAATTCTGGAAAAAGCACATGCAGGCCGCGCTATTAAATCTCCTTTCGTGTTGTGGTCGTCGCTGTTGAAGCCAAAGTTTGAGTGATGAAGAGCAGCACCTGTGGCCCTCCCCCCATCAAGGCGCTGAAGGGCACTTAACAGAAGCTCCAGAAGTAATTCATACAGCAAGAGGAAGAGCTGTGTCCAGAACCGGAACCAGGAGCTGGCGAGAGACATGATGTGAGGATTACTTTGTCGACCTTTGTTTTTTCCTCTGTTGAGAATAGCCTTAATATGTTTGTTAAACACTCAAACAGTACAAAAAAGCAAAAAGCAAAAACTACCACAAGTGAGACTCTGCCACTTTGAGATGACTATTGTGGACACCGGGTACAGACTCTTCCAGACCCCTCTGTGCATACATACACACGCACATACTTACTTACCTGGACGCATGTTGTACATGCACTTCGATTTTCCATGTCAATAACTAACCCCTTAGGTTGCAAATTTAACATAATTGCAGATTTTTAAAAATAAAAATTATTGATCTATTTCTATATCACCATTTTGCTATGTTAATTGCTAAAGCTTCACAATTTATTTCAATAAGCTTTTTTCCCTGAAGCTCTCAATATTGTTAAGTTCCAAGAACGCACATAGAGAATCTTATGTAGGATATTTACTTCATTTGCCACAATCTTCATAGATACCTACATGCTACATTTGGGAACTGGGCACATTCACCAGAAAATGGCTCTGTTTTTCTTTTGTAAATGTAATATTTTCAATCACTCCTGCCCTTATATAGCCAATTTTATTCTCTTTCCATTCTTAATTTCTTTAAAGCTCTTAATAATAATAGATGAATAAAAATGTTAAACAAACAAAAATCAAACCAAAAACAACAAAAATGGGTGTGACTATTGTAGAAAAAAATAACTATTTTGTTTTCTGCAAAAACTATCACATATTTTGATGACATTTTGTACTCATTAGTTTTATTTATTTTTTTTTAAAGATTTTATTTATTTATTTGAGAGAGACAGAATGAGAGATAGAGAGCACGAGAGGGAAGAGGGTCAGAGGGAGAAGCAGACTCCCCGCTGAGCAGGGAGCCCGATGTGGGACTCGATCCCGGGACTCCAGGATCATGACCTGAGCCGAAGGCAGTCGCTTAACCGACTGAGCCACCCAGGCGCCCTGTACTCATTAGTTTTAAAGTGGATTTTACTCCAAAAATAAAATGACCAGAGCGATCAATATGGTAGTATTGTGAATAATTTTCTAAAGGCTATAAAATAATGTGGAGTCAGTGAGAGAACACCTTTCTCAAATTTTTTAAGAATTGGGAATGAGGGGCACCTGAGTGCCTCAGTCCGTTAATCAGACTCTTGATCTCGGCTCAGACTGTGATCTCTGGGTTGTGGAATTGAGCCCTGCGTTGGGTTCTGTGCTCAGCACTGAGTCTGCTTGAGATTTTCTCTCTACATATCCCTCTGGCCCTCCCCCAACTCTCTCTTTCTCTGTATCTCTCTGTCTCTCTCTAAAATAAAAAAAAAAAATTGGAAATGAGTCAATACTCTGTACTTTTCTGTCCTTATAACAGAATGTAACATTCAGGCATACAATGGGATTCTATTTTAAACATGAATGAATTTTAGGATAAGAGATTAATTTATTTTTTTAATTTTTTTTAAAGATTTTATTTATTTATTCATGAGAGACAGAGAGAGAGAGAGAGAGAGGCAGAGGGAGAAGCAGCCTCCCAAGGAGCAGGGAACCCGATGTGGGACTCGATCCCAGGACCCTGGGATCATGACCCGAGCCGAAGGTAGACGCTTAACCATCTGAGCCACCCAGGTGCCCAAGAGGTTAATTTATAAATAAAGTTGTGTCTAGGGAACTCAATGATACCTACTTTAATAGAGCAGGTAGAATAACTGCCCAACCAAAGATGAGGTATTTCACTCTGACGCACAAACTGCCCAGAAACTCCCTTCACTCTTGACCTTGGAATTGACTGAGCCCATGCTCCTCTCTGAGATGCATGTGGGTGTAAGGGGCTGAGACTCAAGAGACCCCTCTCCACATCCCTTGAGTCAGTTCCACCCCAGCCCCACATCCTCCTGCTGAGCGCGCAGAAGGCACGAGGAGAACTCCAAGGTGCAAGGGAGTCCGGTGGGGTTTGAACTGAGGGGCCTCACGTAGGTTCTGTCTTGGGGCCCAAAGGGGTGAGTTTGGGAATTGTCACAGGATAGCCTAAAGATGTGTTCTCCCTTCAGGGAGAATTCTCAGATATTCTAGGGTAAGAGAATCCTACTCTATGTGTGAATCCTGAAGGTATTTGGCAAGAGACAGGTTAGGACCAGCGATTCCATTGTCAGTTCAAATTCCCGTCACACCTACCTGCTGGTGTGTTCTGCTGTGAAGCATTCTGCTCCACGATCACAAAGAGGGGCAACATTACAGTTGGGAGAACAGGGTGAATATGGTGGGAGGTTCTCCCTCCTGTTTATCTATATGGCAGTCTTCTTTCAAAACCTAGCCCAAGTCCTAACCCCACGAAGACTCTTTCGCATTTTTGGATTTCTTTGTCAGTCAATGTAAGTACAACAGACTCTGCCCGTATCTATTTTTCAGCTGTTTAAATATGTCGGTTTTATCCTTCCACTTGGATTATAAGCCTTTGAAGACTATTTTCTACTTTGCATAATGCTCAGCTTTGCATCAGGCACACATAAGGTGCTCAATATATGCTTATTTATTCAAAGATGTGCAGAAATGTTAAGTGGTTATATTGAATGGATACTGATGTCCCTCATTTTCAAGAGAAGAGATAGAGGGGAAAAAAACCCAGAATGAGTTGATTGTGACCAATCAAATATGGTTGTACGCCCAAGAGAGTCAGTCAATCACACTTATTGATTGAGGATTCATTTGGGGAGAAATTTTGTAGACTATTAACGCTATCATTCCTTCCTTCTGACACCTAAGTGTAAGTCGTTTTAGTAGCCCCTCCTTTATAGAACCCTCTCTCCACCTGAGAGCTGCTACCGGCCTCCAGACCCAAAATGCAACCATCAGGCCACATGGGGGTTGTGGATGAGGTCAGAGAAGTTGTGTCTGGAGTGACTCCTATTATAATGGCGGATTTCTTCCAATTCTCAACAGCCCAGCATAGGAACAGAGGAAGGAGATGTATGGATTTATCTAAAATTGGATGCTTGTTTGTTTGTCTGTTTTTGGGGGAGATGCAATGGAAGGACGAGGAGACAAGACATTTGTGCACTGGCAAAACGTGGTGAAACAGATAAAGTACTAGGTGTGGGGCACACAGGAGGGAAAGCAAGGGGAGGGTGGTAGAGGTTTCAGATATTAGGAATAGGTAAAGTCAGGGTAGAGAACGTGCTCTATAAGGAGAGGAGGTTTCGGTGAAAGGGAGGGATGTCTGAATTTAGGATTTCAGACGTGGAGTTGTTCTGGGTGAGGGCATGACCTGGGTGGGGATGCAGGGGAGTGAATGGTGCCCCATGAGCCTTGCAGGCAGATGGAACATGGAGTGGAGCCCGTGATCTAGAAGAGGAACTTTTCTGTGAATGCAGGAGGCACGCAAAACATGCTCCTGCCCCCTCAGGGCCCACAGAAGGCTGGTTCCATCCTGGCATCAGGCTGGAGGTCTACCTCTGGTCCAGACTCAGGGCATCTTGATCTAGTGACCTGTGACCCATGACCTACAAAAACCAGCTACCTGCTCACCCCCTCCCCAGTCAGACAGAACGGTGGGGCAGGGTCAGGACACTCCTAGTGAGCACTCGCATAGCCAAACGGGGACATGGCCGTTAGTAAGCCAGTAAGTCCTGACTGAACTCAGCTCAGTACTTGAGAGTGATTCTCGCACACTCACAATTAATTTGCACACTCCAAAGTCTTCCAGACATCTCAAGTCAGAATATCGTTATTAAAGGATGCCTTCGGGTGCCTGGGTGGCTCAGTTGGTTAAGCGACTGCCTTCGGCTCAGGTCATGATTCTGGAGTCCCGGGATCGAGTCCTGCATCGGGCTCCCTGCTGAGCAGGGAGTCTGCTTCTCCCTCTGACCCTCTTCCCTTTCGTGCTCTCTATCTTTCATTCTCTCTAAAATAAAAAAAAAAAAAAAAAAAAAAAAGGATGCCTTCACCTCTTGTGGATTTTTGCACTTAAAAAAAAAAATTGTATTTGATAATTGCAAAGCAAATTCTTGGCCCACATTGACCCTGGTGAATCGGCTGACCATGTGACTAGTGCAACTTGCACAGGTAAATGGTTTCTGTGAACGAGCGAAGTCCAGCATCATATGCCACCAACGCTCCTAAATTTGACATGTTTAAAAAAGAATGGTTTTTATATACAAATATTTAATCAGTATATTGCATACCTAAAATTAATACGTTATATGTCCATTGTATCTCCATAAATAAGAGAGTGATTTGCAGTTATCAGAAGAATAATTTCCACGTATCGCAGGGACCTGGCAAACGCCACGGCACCTCCCACAAGGGAAAGATCAGGCCCTGAGGCTTTCTCCCCTCCGGAAGTCGTCCCAGCGTCTGTGTTTTAGTGATATGATAATATTTTACTATGATACTGTAGCTATAAACGTAACGATAAAATATAGTATTGTAGCAGGTATCTTTATAGTTTAGCTTCAGTATTTCACACTGACTCACTCTTGGGCTGATGGAAACCCGTCGTTTACTCCCGGTGGTAAGGCACCCGTCGCCGGGGAGGAAACCAGGTCGGAGTGCTGGCGAGTGGACAGGCAGAGGAGAGCCCCTGTTTGTGCTTGCCTCTCCTTTTCCCTCCTGTTTCTCCAAGCCTCCAAAAGTCGCGTGCGTGCGTGTGCATGTGCGTGCGCGCGCGGGGAGGGCTTGGATTGCAGCGCAGGGTAAGAAAGTCATTACAGGGAACCAGCAAAAATCTAATAAAGCAGATCTTGTCTTTATCAGACTTACTTATTTCGAGTCACCGGATGTGCTGGTAAGCCTTGGCCAAGTTTTGGCGATCTGCCTTTGTAAATGTGTCTTCATCTCTCCCGGAGGTTGCGAAGGGGGTGCGCACGGGAACCCGGGGCAGGGAGGGCTGTGGGGAGCTGGCCACACAACCGCAGGCAGACGCACGGGGGCTTGGACATATGGGCAGGGGGAGTCGGTTCTCTGACCAGAACTTCCCGGTTGGGTGCCGGTGGGGTGGGTTCCGAGACAGACGGGCTGGGGACGGAAGCTGGGTGCTGTGCCCCAGGCCTTCTAGGGTAACAGAACTGTGAATCCCCAAGGGGCAGGTTGTTCCCAGAGTGCGATGCACCCTTGGAGAGTCACAGCGGCAGAGCTGAGGCTTACAAACAGGGTAATGAAAGTCACGATGGAGTGCAGCTCCCACCCCAGTGAGAAGTAATTGGGCCCAAAGGTGCCTGGAGGAGGGGCTTCCAGGGAATGCAGGCTTTCTAGGGCATGAAATATAATCCTAAGGAAAAGAACTGCATTGGAAGTTGGCTCTGTTACAAAAAGTAGGATGTTTAACAAAGTGATCGCTTTTTCCCTCTGACCCTCCTCCCTCTCGTGCTCTCTATCTCTCATTCTCTCTCTCTCAAATAAATAAATAAAATCTTTAAAAAAAAAGTGATCACTTTTTAACATCACGTCTACAAATGGCTTTTCTTCAAGGGGAATAAAAATGAGTAATCGACCCCATGCGTCGAATGCAGCAACACGTCGTGTGCAGATAGCGATCTTTAAAAAGCAAAGGTCTGTTGTTCTTTTTCTTTCAAACAGAAACTTTCTATCCTAAAAAGATTCTCCAAAAAGCTTTCTCCTTGTGCTGCTTGGGAACTTCTTTGTGCCCTGCTTCCCCTTGGCTCCCGGTTGGTTTGTGTGGTGGGAGGACATAGCAGTGAACAAACACCGATGCCCCAGCCCACGCAGAGTGGGGAGCGTGAACTTGCTTCCTGAACCAGAGCTGCGCTCTCAGCTTCTCCTTTCCCCCAGTTCCTCACACCCGTCCCTAACTCCAGAGCACTGTGTTCCAAACAATGTTAGCAGTATTTACAGGGACTACAATGTGTATGAGACCTGCCATGGCTGCTCAGTGTACAACAAGCACAACTGTACGGGGACTGTCCTGGGAGGGGAATTTTTGAATTTCCCAATTCTATCCACTCTCCAAAGATAAGGCTGCCCTAAATAAATAAATAAATAAATAAATAAATAAATAAATAAATAAACACAAAATTAAAAATTAAAAAAAAACTTGAAATAAAATTATCCTAATTATAAAAGCTATAGATTTACTCACGCTTTAAGTAAGTATTTATCAAGTGGTCCCACTTTGAGACTGGGAAGACTTAAGCTCTGGAAACTAGTGTAGGGAAAAATTTGTGTTTTAGTGGAAAACTTTAGATTATCTAGACTCTAGAGGAGTCTAGAGGAGAACCCTCTGAGGTATTTGATTTTCATTCTGTGGGAATTATTTTACAACTTCCGAATTGTAGATACGGATAGCAATGCAAAATAATTCTTGTCAATAGACTCAGAAATTCTGTCTAAAGAAGTTCAATTGAATTTTATCTTCTCCTTGTGGAAAAACCGGTTTTGCTTTCATTTGCACATTTATTCCAACATTCTGTCACTTCATAAATATTTATGTTTTTAAAATTTCTTCTTTGAACTGGTTATGATAATCTGCTTGGATTTTTCATTGATTGAAAAGTAAAATATTTAACATGTGTTCATTTTCTATCTCTTGTTATAATTTTACCTTTTATGAACTTGCTTTATATACAGATTATGTCCTCAACCTCATAGAGCAGAAAACTTGTGGAACAAAGAAAAGGAAAAGAAGTTAAAAAACCAGATGGCACTTTTTTTATGTTATGTTAGTCACCATACAGTACATCATTGGTTTTTGATGTGGTGATCCGCGATCCATTGTTTGCGTATAACGCCCAGTGCTCCATGCAGGACGTGCCCTCCTTGATACCCATCACCGGGCTAACCCATCCCCCCTCCCCCCTCCCCTCTAGAACCCTGTTTGTTTCTCAGAGTCCATCGTCTCTCATGGTTCGTCTCCCCCTCTGATTCCCCCCCTTCATTTTTCCCTTCCTTCTCCTAATGTCCTCCCTGCTGTTCCTGATGTTCCACAAATAAGTGAAACCATAGGATAATTGACTTTCTCTGCTTGACTTATTTCACTGAGCATCATCTCCTCCAGTCCCATCCATGTGGATGCAAAAGTTGGGTATTCGTCCTTTCTGATGGCTGAGTAATATTCCATTGTATATATGGACCACATCTTCTTTATCCATTCATCTGTTGAAGGGCATCTTGGCTCTTTCCACAGAATTTGTATGGAATCAGAAAAGACCCCGAATCGCCAAGGAAATGTTGAAAAAGAGAAACAAAGCTGGGGGCATCACGTTGCCCGATTACAGTCTCTATTATAAAGCAGTGATCACCAAGACAGCATGGTACTGGCACAAAAACAGACATATAGACCACTGGAACAGAATAGAGAGCCCAGATATGGACCCTCAATTCTATGGTCAAAGAATCTTTGACAAAGCAGGAAAAAAATATGCAATGGAAAAAAGACAGTCTCTTCAATAAATGGTGCTGGGAAAATTGGACAACCACATGCAGAAGAATGAAACTAGACCGTTCTTTAACACCATACACAAAGATAAACTCAAAATGGATGAAAGACCTCAATGTGAGAGAAGAATCCATCAAAATCCTGGAGGAGAACATGGGCAGTAACCCCTTCAACATCGGCCACAGCAACTTCTTTCAAGACACATCTCCAAAAGCGAGTGAAACAAAAGCAAAAATGAACTTTTGGGACTTCATCAAGATAAAAAGCTTCTACACAGCAAAGGAAACAGTCAACAAAACAAAGAGGCAACCCACAGAATGGGAGACAATATTTGCAAATGACACTACAGATAAAGGGCTGCTATCCAAGATCTATAAAGAACTTCTCAAACTCAACACCCAAAAAACAAATAATCAAGTCAAAAAATGGGTAGAAGACATGAAAAGACACTTCTCTGAAGAAGACATACAAATGGCTAACAGACACATGAAAAAATGCTCATCATCATTAGCCATCAGGGAAATTAAAATCAAAACCACATTGAGATACCACCTTACACGAATTAGAATGGCAAAAATGGACAGGGAAAGAAACAACAAATGTTGGAGAGGTTGTGGAGAAAGGGGAACCCTCTTACACTGTTGGTGGGAATGCAAGTTGGTACAGCCACTTTGGAAAACAGTGTGAAGGTGCCTCAGAAAATTAAAAATAAAGCTGCCCTATGACCCAGCAATTGCACTCCTGGGTATTTACCCCAAAGACACAGATGTAATGAAAGGAAGGGCCGTATGCACCCCAGTGTTCATAGCAGCAATGTCCGCAATAGCCAGATAGCATTTCTAACCTGATCATCCAAAGTAAAAACACTGATAATAAATCAAAGCCCTGTGATATTGCAATGAGCATATAAACGTCGATTTCTTTTTGTAGAATTAGACTTCTTCTGCACACAGTGGTTTGTGCCATGTTTTATTTTTATTTTTAGCAACATACTAACTAGTAAGCCTTCTTGATACATTCATCTGAACTCCAGTTTGCTTTAGAAATCAGCCTAGAGTAATTGTGACTCACTCTGAAACAAAGATGTAAGGGAGGTCTGGATCTGCAGGAGACAGGATCCAACAGGTGCGGTAAACACAAGGGCTCTGTAGGCAGGGATGGTCTGGAGAAAGGTATCAACCCTCGGCAGGTACTCAGCTGGACTTCTGCAAGGACCTTATTTTCTCTTTTGTTTTCATAAAACTTGTTGATTGAGTTGACTCAGAAGAGGGGCTTGCTGTCTTGTTTTACTTTTGGGATCCACTTCGCTGAGTACACAGACATGGGTTGCGTGTGGGACAGAGTAGCACGGGCACAGATGGGAAATTCTAGCGTGTGTCCCATGGAGTGGCCATACCGTTCAGAAGAGGACAGTTTGCTTTCGTGTCTGTTCCGGTCACTCCAACGCAGCAAGGCCCATGATGGGACAGCTGTCAGCCTCAAAGGTCGGAGCGGCCCCCCAGTGTTCCCACCTGTCTTTCCAGAAACCGACATGACGTTTTTGGTTTATTCGACCCATGGGGATAACATCAGTGCACGTTCAACCAGAGAGTATGGTTGTATCCAAAACGTCTTTGCCTTTCTTAGGCGACTAATGTGGACCTGTTATTCCAGATGGATCTAAACCCTTCTCTGGGTTATTTTCAGCTTTCGCTGCTTTTCAGAGGTATTGGGCTACAATTTACCTGCTATGAGAAGTCATATTTCTCTCTATCTCCCCAATCATTCTTTCAGATTCAAAAATTAAATTGATTCTCTCGCGTCCTTGGATTCCGGGAGTCTCTGAGTTTACTCCAACCATTTCAGTTAGTATTCTAAAGTCCATATGGTGTCTGTCCTTTTACTTTTATTTTTAGGATCACTTTTTTCTTTGTTCTATGGTGAATTGCTAGATGCCGCATCTTTTTGCTGTTAGAAAGGAGTGACTATGCCTTAGTCACCAGGACACGTCTCATAAAACCTAGCACACTGCCTGCATGTAATCGGTACACAAGAAAGGTTTGCTGCTTTAAGCTGATTGATTGATTCGATAATTGGTATTGAGAATCTGCCTTCCTCTTTCCAGAATGAGAAGAGCTTTCCTCAATTATTTCATGTTTGCAGAGACACTTCTCTTTTTAAAGACTGAGGTGTTCCAATATCAGCAGAGGCCACTGCCCGATTGCCCCTGGGGGTTCACCTCATCGTCCACCAGCTGGCCTTCACAAGGTGCAACACTTCAGCCAGGGCATTGGGCCAAGGCCACCAAGCCCCACCCCAGACCCCTTTTCTGAGCCTGGAAGACAGAAGAGCGGAGGCGGAGGCTGTCCCACGTCCACTTCTGTGATTGCTAAAAACAGGACAGGGTGTGTTGTAAAATGAGCTTTCTTCACTTTTAAGCCTGACTTGGAAAATCCCAAGTACCCCTTGGAGGAAAAAAAAAAAAAAAGATAATAGAAATTTTGGAATTACTAGAAGCGCTATATAAGTTTCCTTTGACAGAAATGTATTTTTAAAAGAAAGCAATCCATGGTTCTCGCCACTAGCTTATTTCGAAAGGACTAGTTTATTTGGAAAGATAAAAGAAGAGAAAACACGGAACGAGGATTAACTGCATTTTGCTTTAGAAAATGACTTAATGCGTTTGCTGTGTGCAGATCCGTGCATAGAGATCCATCGAAGACCCCCGGGAAGAAATACGCAAAGGATATGCTGGTGTGATGTGGAGCTCTTGATAAACACACTTCTCGGTTATCTTCAGTGAAACCGCCCCTTTCTCAGGTGGCCTTGTTGACCGTTCCCCCAGGGACACAGGGGTACAGGGACACAGGGATGCTCCTGTAGGGATTGGTGGAGTCCGGATGGCAGTGAGCTCCACCCTGTGCATTAGCGGCTCTGCAGACAAGGGGAAGATGTGGTCCTTCTGAAGTGCACACAGAGGTAGCCACCAGACAGGGTGCTTCCTGAGCACTCTGAGCCCTGGGGATTTTGAGACTGCCGAAAGGTCTTCTCATTAGGGTCCTTTGCACTGTGGCACAGCCATTTGGCCGGGAAGATGCAGACAGAATGTAAAACCTTGTCTTGTGGGTGGATTGGTCCAGGTGTGGGGATTAGTCCCATCAGGCTGGTGGCTACAGGCTGGGCAACTTGAACTTCGAAATTCACTGGATTTCACGATTTATGCAGAGATCGAATCATTATGTTGTACACCTGAAACCAATATAATGTTATACGCCAATTGTATCTCAATAAGTAAGCCGACAATGTGTTAATTTGTCCTTTTTCCAACTAAACTTTAAGGAAAGACAGTAAAAGTTAAAAGAAAAAGAAAGTCGCTGAACAGGATGAGGACATTTGTTTCTTTATCCTGATACTTGAGGTTGATACTCAACCTTGCATCCAGAGTGGACTCTTTCTTCTTGAAGTATTAGGATCCACCACACCAAACGTTATGCCCCGGCCAAGTGTGTGCACTCACCCGGTATAGCCGGCACACATAGGGGGCACGGCCCCAAGTCTTGGTGGGCGGTGCGGGCTTCAGGACTCGATGGAGCAAGGCGATGGCACATCTCGGCTGGGCAAACCCCGGCAGACCAAGGCCTCGTGGAACCCATCACTTGCAGCACCCTATTCTTCATGCTCCTTCCCAACTGCCTCTCAAAATTCAGCTGTGAAGATCTTTAGCTCGTCTTTCTCCTTTCCCATCGCATAAGGAAGTCACTGATCCTTGCTCTCTCCTTTTGTTATGGGTTTCCAGAAGGAAGAAGGATGGGAGGCAATCCGGGTGGATTGGGAGGCACGCCCGCCTATCACATTCATCACGGCCGCCTCGGACCCGGTGTTAAGCGCCGCCACCACCGAGAGCCCCTCTCTGCTCTGCTCTCCTCGCTCTCTCAAGTTTTAAATTTCCCCAGCTAGTGTAAAACTTAATGAAAGCCCTGGAGTATACAATAGCATTTTGAAAACAGGAATTTGTGACTGCTGTGAATCATCACTCACAGCAGGGACCCAGAAATGTGAATTGTAGGAGGAACACACAGAGGCCCCTCTCTTTTTTACTGGGAATTTATTACAGGCGGGTCATTATTTACAATGCACCATTCACATCCTCTAAAGAGCCAATAAACTGGCTGCTGAATATGCATTTTGCTCTGTGGTGAACACAGATGTTTCCAGCTAATATCCATTTCGTTTAATTTCTTTTCTCCTTTTTTTTTTTTTTTTTTTATTCTATCTTGCTATTTCTGTAGCAGCTGGGTAACTATTTGCCCGTCTTCGGTTTGGGAATCACTCCTCATATTTATTATCACTGGTGCCATTCACGTTGCTATACTTAAGGGTCTGTCAGCATTTCCATGAAAAGCTACTGTTTCTCTAAGTTCAAAACCAAGCTGGTAAAGTTTTCTGCGGTTTAAATGTTGGGCATATGAGGTCCCAGCTTGGGATCAAATCACTTTAACAAAGTGCAGAAATAAAATCAGTTAGGATGTTTTAGTGTTATGGTTTTGCAAACCAAATGAAGGGGGGGTTGGGAACATTGATTTCAAAAGCTATTTTGATGTGATACTGCTTTATTCAACTGAAGTGATGATGATGATGATGATCAATTATTATGATTTTGCCGGTCATCTTTAAATTTCCCTAAGGTTTGGTGGAGAGAGGTAAATTGGCGGTGGGAACCGAATGACGACTCTTAGAAGCAGATTGTAGGTCACTTAAACTTCAGGTGACAATTCTACCTTAGAGTCTTTCCAACAGCATGCTGAGACGTGTGTCCTGTCTCTGCGCGGTGCTCAGCCCAGCACCTGTAACGTGGTAGATAGTCAACATGGTGGTCAGTGGAGCTCAGCTGGACCTCTATTGTCTATGTCAGATATTTTAGCACTTAATTTTATTTACAGAAGCACTACTATTTCGTGCAGTAACAGTGCTTTCTCAACGGACGGAACCTCTTTCTGGCAAGGACAGTAAAACAACAAACTAGCAAACATGTCTTAAGCACTTGCCATATGCCAGGTGCTCTGCTGGGCATTTTCGTGAGTCCTTTCCTGTTCCTCCTCACAATGACATCATATGGTATAGAAGATGTTGGTGCTCTGCTAACTACGGTGGGGACCCCTTTCCACAGGGCTAGGAGCTAGGAGCTCGTAAATACTTGCGGACTTTTTACTTTTATTTTAGTCATTGTTTACAAGTCATATGAAGCCAACCCATTTACTCCACAAAAAGCAAGGAATATTAACAAGAGAGGCATCTCATGAGAAACCCTTGTTTCTGACTTAAGATACTACCATTGGCCCTGAAGTTCTCTTTTTACTTTGAACCAAAAAGAAATAGCTACGCTGGAACCAACCCAAACAGTGTATAAGAACCTCCTCTCACTTCAAGTGAACGAGCTAAGGAAATACAGATTTCAGTTTTCACACTGATTTTGTACTTCTTTACCAATTCATTTCCTAAGCCAAGTCTACACGGAGACGCTCAGCTTGGGTGTGTACACAGGCCGTCTCTCTGCGGGCATGGCCATATTCCATGAGTACTGAGATTATTAATGCAGTATTAATGGAGGATTAATGGAGGAGGTCGTTCTAAATAGTTACCGCAGAGGGAGGGAACACTGTGCAAATTCAGATGTTCAAATTATTCTGGACTTAAGATCATCTTAGCCCTCATTTTCATAAGAAATTGAAATAGCTCTTTTAACTTGATTAAAAACAGTCAAGTTTACATTTAAAAACATCTAATTTATAACTTTCACTGATACTCATTAACCTTGAAAAAGCCTTTCAGATTGAATTATATTTGTGGAAGGTCTTCCAATGTATGTTCCTAAGATAATCAGGGCTTTTAAAATCTCTCTTCCATTTGAGAGATGGCCTCTAACTTCTGTCTTTGTGTCTCGGATGGTCTTTGGAGCAGTAATAGTCTTTTGTCTACACTGTCTCGAATGTCTTCCTCACCTCGGGGAAATTTCTCATTTTCTGTCTCTGTTAAGCAAACATCAGAAACAAATGAAAAAAAAATCCACTCCTGTGCCAAAAATCAAGTTAAAGTAACATTAATGAGGTGGCTTAAACCTCCAAATCCCAGGGTGTTCATTGACTGAAAACTGAGATCCTATCCTTCACCCGCCAGGACGTACCTGGACATTTCCCAGGACGGAATTCTCTAGGCTGAAGGTGACCTCACCTTTGGTAGGAAACTGGATAGCGTGGGGTCCCATTCTGGGAGACGGCCTCTTTTTTCTTCCTCCTCCTGTTTCTCCAGCCCTCTGACCCTCCCTGCCTCTTTTCTTCCTCGTTCCCTACTCTGTCTTTTTCTGTCTTTATGCTCAATGTTACCAAGAGAACAGATTTACTTAGTCACTCTTAATTAATATGTATACATGTATTAAACGGCAGTTTTGTTCAAGTGTTGTTTTTTTTTTTAAGGTCCTTTTAAACTCTCCAATGATTTGGCTTTTCAAATTTTCAACTCTATAGGCCATTAATTAAGTCTAGGAGTTAATGATGATAGCAATAATGTTTATTTTAAGAATCGTGTAATTATGCAAAAACTCAGTAGGGGGCAATTGACAGGTAATAGGTACAAACTGGAAAAAACCGAAATTTCCTACAGCAGGCGAGTGGTAAACAAACTTTGGTCCATCCACCTGTCAATAGTGAAACAATAAAATGAAACAAGATACTGATATACATAGCAACTTGCTTGATCTCAAAGACAGGGTGGTGAGTAAAACAAGCCAAATGAGGGGCGCCTGGGTGGCTCAGTCGGTTAAGCGTCTGCCTTCAGCTCCGGTCATGATCCCGGGGTCCTGAGATCGATCCCCACCTGGGGCTCCCTCCTCAGCAGGGAGTCTGCTTCTCCCTCTCCTCCCCCCTCATGCTCTCTCTCTCTCGAATAAATAAAATCTTAAAGAAAAACAAAACAAACCCAAGCCAACTGAAAAAGATATATTATATAACACATATACCTTTCTGATACCCCCAAATGATAGCGGGAGGTGGAGAATTCGAAGTTGTCAGGGTGATCAGGGATGGAATGGTTTGGCTCTCAGCGGGTAGCAGAGGGGAGATCTGTGTGGTGATGAGCAGTCCTGTGTCCCGATTGTGGTGATGGTTATACAAATCCTCACACATGATAGATGACAAGGGACTACGCGCACACACACACACAGTACTAATGCCGATTCCCTGGTTTCAATGTCACATGATAATTTGGGAAGATGTAGTTCATAGGAGAAGCTGGGCAAAGGGTACACAGGACCACCATATTACTTTTGCAACTTTCTGTAGATTTATATTTTTTTCAAAATAAATAAGTTATAACACACATGCACAAACCAAAACTCAACATGATATTTAATGGTGAAGCCCTGTAAAAATTCCCATTAAAATCAGGAATGAGACCATTTTATTTGTTATCAACAACAATCTCTTAATTCATGCAGGAGGTTCTAGCTGGTGCAGAGGAAGGAAAAAAATATTAGAAAAATTTTTTGAAGTGTCTACAATTATATACCTCCAATACCAAATTAATTTAAAAACATCTTAAAATTTTAAAAAAGTGATGTAAGGTTAAATAAATATAAAAATGCTTTCAAAATTCACTGGTAATAAGAAGCTTGAAATAGTTACCATAAAAAACATTTATAATATTAATCAGAAGCAAATGAGTGAGTCTAACCTTAAGAAAAAAATTAATGAAGTAAATGTACAATGTGACCCTTAAGCAATACAAGGAGAATTTGATGGAATATCTGGAAGGTTGCATACTGTATGATTCCGTTTACATAACAAAAAAGAAAAATATATATGATGTTTCTAGATAGCAAATTATCAGTGTAAATATAGTAGTTTTCCTCAGTGAAGTTTTAATGTAATACTGAGGGAATTTTGGGGTAGACGCAACCCATGATCTTACCATAATTTGACAAATAAATAGTGAAAATGATTTTTGACAGCTTTATTGAGGTATAATTTACATACCATAAAATCCTCTCATTTTAAGTACAATTCAATGACGTTGAGCGTCTTTACAGACTTGTTCAACCATCCCCACAGTGTAGCAAGAGGGAGCCAAGTGCCTCCAGCCACTTTGGCTCGGCAACCGCTAACCTACTTCCAGTTGTTGTGGGTCTCTGTTCTGGACATTTCTTTAAATGGAATCATAGACTATGTGGCCTTTCATGTCTGACTTCTCTTACTTAGCATAATGTGTTCAAGGTTCATCCCCACTGTAGTGTGCATTAGAATTCCTTTATATGGCTGAATAATGTTCTGTGATATATGGGTATACCACATCCCGTTTTTCCATTCCAGTTGGATAGACATTTGTGTTGTTTCTATATTTTGGGCTATTATGGCATTTGCATGCCAGTCTTCTGTCAACATACGCTTTCTTTCTTTGAGTAGGTACTGGGGAATGGAATTGCTAGTCGTCCGAGAAATTTATGTTTAACATTTTGAGAAACTGACAAAATTTTCCAAAGTGCCTGCACCGTTTTGTGAAAATGATTTTAAAAATGTACCCAAAATATGATGGGAAACAATTTATCAGATGTAAAGCTAATATATTGTATTTATTATATTATCTAAATATATAGTATATATATTAAAAATCACATTGTAAAACTAACATAACAATTAAACGAATTTGTTAATCTACAAAAATATGCAAACAGATTTGTAGAAGAGGATATAGTGTCCAGAAAAAGACCCTGGAATACATCAGATTTTGTGGCAATCTGTGGAAACGATGGATTGTATACCTCAATTGTGCCACTAACTTGGCTAATTGGGAGGGAAAATCAAGTTAGGGTCTCTCATTGCTCTATATGCTCACTTATGTTTTCATGACATTAATAAGTTAAAAACATAAAAAGACACCAAAACACAAGATGTTTTTTCTGATGAGTTATATAAAATTATTTTGAAAAGGTGAAGAACTTCCATAGAATAAATGAAGTAAAACAAATAAGAAAGTAAGTGAGTAATAAATTTGACTCTCTAACAATTTATATCATCAAAATTATTTCAAATATCAACAAATGTCATGTACAAAATTATGACAACTTAGAAACTAGGAAAAAATAATCCCTTGATGACAACAAAATACCATTAACCTTAATAACACAAATACAGCTTCCAAATCTTAAGAAAAAATACTTACACCCTGTTTTTAAAAGATAGCAACTTGCAAATTGCAAAATAAATCCAAATTGAACACAATTTATATTAACAGTGTTCGTCTCTTTTGTATTAAATTAAAAGACGTATTTTTCACCTATAAAAAAGGCATATATCTGTTGGTAAATTTTGAGGGGAATGCTTCATCCTGGGGAAGGTACAGAAAGAAGGACGTTTCATGCATTTGGGATATGGGGCATTTCACGCAATTTGCAATATGGAGACATTGCCTCAAGAATGTTCTCTCTCTTTAACTCAATAATTTCACACCTAGGAACGTACCCTTAAGAAATTACCAGAAATGTGTTCCAAGGCTTATGTACAGGGATAGTCATTGCAGCATGATTTGTGAGAGAAAACAAGAAATTATCTAAATATCCAAAAATAGAGAAACAGAAGGAGAAATTATGGTACATGCATTGAAAAATATTTCATAGCCCTTAGAAAGCACACTTTCAAAGACTACTTAGCGCTCTATTAACATTCTTACAATGTAAGTTTATAAAACAGTGTACAGTACTGTATATAGAATGATCTTTTTTAAAAAGATTTTATTTATTTATTTGAGAGAGAGAGAATGAGAGAGAGCACGAGAGGGAAGAGGGTCAGAGGGAGAAGCAGACTCCCCGCCAAGCAGGGAGCCCGATGCGGGACTCGATCCCGGGACTCCAGGATCATGACCTGAGCCGAAGGCAGTTGCTTAACCAACTGAGCCACCCAGGCGCCCTATATAGAATGATCTTAACTTTATAAAATAAAATTGTATTCCCATTTACCTTTATTTTTCTTTTAGATCAACTATAATAAACATAGAAACAAATTTTCTAGAATAGAACTCTGGCCATTTCTGGGGGGAAGAATTATGGATACATTTTACCTTCTTTATATTTTTCTGCATTTTCCAAATTTTGCACAGTGAACACGTGTTGCCTTTCTACTACAAAAAAAAAAAAAAGGTTGTGGGGGATAAAGAAATGATCACTTTGCAAGCTCTTCCTAAGGCATACGTGCTTTTTTTTTTTTTTCCTGCAAACTTCTTGGAAAATTACAAAAGAAAACGAGCTTTCTTTAAGCCCTGACAAATAAAGAAAGGTACAAAGCATAAATATAATTAAGGTGTCATGGAAGCCAAATCAAAGTTTGGCTGGAGTGGAAAGGCATGAGAAGACCAGAAGGAGGGACCGAAGTCACTGCATGAGCCTGCTTACGCTTGGTGGGCATTTTTATTTTCCGTGTGTTTATTATCTGTTTGCGGATGATGTGGCTGAGGCCTCCTTGCTGCTCTTTACATACTTCCTTCTGTTTTCGTCCCCGGCTTTACACCATCCAGTGTGGACGGGGCTCCTTGCTGCGGCGTACGCTCACACTGCACACTCGGGCGGGGCACACTCAAGCTGCTCTCGCATTGCGTGCCCTCTGAGTCGGTAAGTACACACAGCAAGCACCCTGGCGTGGCTTTCTGGGGAGAGACTCTGGTTTCCCCTATAGATCTTCATTAGCCGGCCAGGGCTTGTGTTCCCCACAATTAGAGTGCTAACCACACTTTGTGGGAATGAGCCCCGGCTCAGCCGTTCCCCTAGGCCAGCAATATTTAATAAGTCCAAAGCACACAGTTTAACCAGGCCCCTCCAGCCTGTAAATCGTAGGAACGCCAATAACTCACGGAGGGTGAGGGAAAGCGCAGGGGTGTGCTGGCTGTGTGCCAGGGGGCGAGTTTGATGCGGACCCAAGTCACCTGGCTCAGAACCCGGGGCCACAGCCCACGCCAGGGGCTGGCCCTAATGAGACTAAGTGTGACCCCCTGGGGGCTGAGGGCAAAGGGTCTGGGTCATGGTCTCCACTCTCAGAAGAGATCCCTCTGGCAGCAGAAAGCAAGGCTTGTGTCCATGTTTCAGATGACTTTTCATCTCTGGGGACACTGTGTTTTTGCTTCAAGTGCGACTCCCCTTGAAAGGCGCATGCTGATGACCCTAGGCAGTGAGTCACAGAGGGACTGAGCAGTCAGGAGCCCAGGCAGGTGTGGGAGGAACTGGGAAGACCCTCCTCTGAGGCTCTGCTCCCGGGTCACCCACCACGGGGCTGACCCCAGGACTCTGGGCCCCATCTGCATCTCCCACACCCTCCGGTCAGAACCCAAGCCACACAGGCTCTGATTGTGGGAGGGGAAGCATCTGATGGGAGGGCTTCCCTGTAGCTGTACTAACAATGGAAATACATTTTGAAAAATCAGTTTTAATAAAGCCCCAGCCCTGACCCCAGAAACGTAAGTATTTATATTATTGACTTCTGTATGGGGTAATTTGTTAGGAGGGGAAAAAAAAAAGTCTTTCTGCTCTTGTCTTGAGACCTGAGGAAAAAAATAACTAAAATTAGAGAAACTGGGGATATAAACGCAGTGAGTAGAATAAAGCAAAATACCTCTGGGGTGTTCATCTGCCATGGTAGTCATTTCATATCTCATCTGTTATATGGATGTGATAGTTTTTTCCTTTTTGATAGTATCATTATGTAGACGCTACAGATTCAATTCCATTTACAAGTCAATGGTGTGAGATTTTACGACAATTCTTTTTTAGTGGGTTGATTCTGTATGATCCTTCTCAGTAAGAAAAAAAAAAAAGATTTAAAAAGCAAACTTAAATGGCTGCCTTTCTGAGCTCTCCAAAGAAGGGTTGGAACTCATTGGACATTTTTTATTGCAGGTCTTTGGCTTTATGCTCATCGGGAATGCCTGGAAACCAGGTCTGGTTAGCCTCGCTTTCAAGGAGACAATAATTTGTAAATTTAAGGGCCTGGAGCCTGCAGCGCACAAACATTTTGCATGCCATGTGGAAGAACTGTGGATCCAGTTTTGAAAGGGGAAGTAAAGTGAAAAACATGGAATAAAGAGCCCTTATTAGACACGGGTGTGACTCTGTCTAGGGCAGTGACAAAGGGTTTTTAAAAGGTAGGTAATTAAATTCCTCCAACAGACAGACCAAGATAGGAGCCTCCAGAATGAAAAGCAAGCAAACAAACAGAAATCTAGGAACTGCGGGATTTCAAGGAAAAAGAAATCACATTCTTCATGGAGGGAGCTGGGTGTCACAGGAGGAATCCACCCCTCCCCCCCACCCTCAAATGCTTGTGAGGAATCCTGGTCCCTGGACACCAGAACGGGCCTGCATTTGGAGAGAGTCACTAACGAGGTAATTAAGTTAAAACGAGATCCTGGGGTGGGTCCTAATCCGATATAACTGGTGGCCTTATAGGAAGAGGAGGTTCCGACTCAAAGGTACAGAGGGAAGACAAGTTGGACAGGGTGACATAGGCTGTCCCCAATCCAGGGATGAAGGCCTGGAGCAGGCCCACCCAGAGCCCCCGGGGAAGGCTCCCAGCTAGCCTGGGGGGAAGCTGGGGCTCTGGGTGCAGCCCCAGTTGCAGCAGACCCTTAGGAGCTCTCCGGGGCACATTTTTGGGGCACCTGCGTCCCGCTGCTCCTGAGGACAGAAACAGATGCCCTCATGGCTCTGGTGAAAGCAGGCTCACGAATAAATTGTGAACCTCGAGGGATGAGATCATATCTACAGCAGGGAAGAGCACCGAGGCTCCCAGGAAGGGCAGGAGAATTCCTCCTTGAACTCGGGCGAGTGCCTGGGAAGGCTCCTGGAGCCTCCGGGAATAGGCAGGGGCAGCCCAGCCCCGGGGGACACGGAGCTCACAGGGAAGAAATGATGGAAGAGGGAAAGGAGCTCGAGGGAAGGGCAGGTTAGCAGAAGACAGAGTACAGAAGCCCAGGAGAGCCACTCCACACCAGGGAGGGGATGAAGCTTCCGGTTGGGAGGACACTGGATTCCAGTCAGAAGCACGCAAAATTCACAGAATTTAAAGTTCTAATAATGACAGATTTGTATTACAGGTTCATTTCTCTTAGTTGACAACGTTGGCCCCAAATTTATTTTTATGACTTTTAGGTATATTTTAAATGGAAAGAAAATGAAATCAAATGAATTCATTCATTGTTTTACCCTTGTAGAAAAATTTAATAATTTCCACTAAACTGGAATTTAAGACAGATTTTTTTTTTTTTAAACAGGACTTGGAGTTTTGGTAGAACATTGGCATTTTTCCCTAATAAAAAATTATTATATTGTTACTTGTGCCACAAAGTATTTCTTTAATGAAGGAAGTGAGTATGTTATAGAGTGACATAGTTACATGTTTCCATGACTAACAAATTGTGTTAGGGTTTTCCAACTCAGTGGTTGTGGTTTTCCCTGCTATTTCTAGCCAGTTAGCTTTTTTATTTCCCTTTCTGTGGGCCTTTCATCTTTTGGTGGTAGAAATTTGACTAATGTGCTGCCAAAATCTCCAGAATGGAGGCATTTTGTCGGGGTAGAAATCCAAACTGATAAACTGTCTTAAAATATCATATATTTGGTCTTGGAATATGATCCTTAAAAGCATCATTAATTATATGAACATTGTTATGTTTTCACTTTTTAGTTGACATTTTATACTTGATACATTTAGTCTTTTCATGCGTGTTTCACACTCAACACGGGTCTGCACCCGCACCCGCCTGCGGTCTGCACACAGCGTCTGGCTGGCAGGAGCAGTGCGCACTCTGCGAGGCTGCACCCCACCCTGCCTGGGAGTGGAGGGGCCACGGCCAAGGCCCCCCATCAGGGCCCAGGGGGAGGAGGAGGCCTGGCAGAATTTGCCAAGTGACTCAGTTTCCAAATCCTACTCTGTCCCTGCATGCTCTCCTTGAGCATGAACTGCCAGGATGATCACTTTGGACGTCCCTGAAGGAAGGAGCAAGCCTCCTGAGGGGCTCCTAGTCCTCCCTTCTTCTCTACCATAATGCTTGTTCTGGGGGTGAGTCACCTCCACCTTCCTCTCTTGAATTCTCTGTTGCTGATCTCACAAAGCTAGGAGATTGTCATCATGTGTGGGTGTACTGGGATGAAGAGTGTCCCCCTACCTTCCTGCCCGCCTTCAGCCTCAGAAGGTGAGCTGATTTGGAGATGGGGTCCCTGAAGATGTAATTGGTTAGGTCATGCTGGAGTGGGGTGGGCCCTACCCCAATGACTGGTGTCGTTCTCAGAAGAAGAGGAGACACGCAGAGACACAGAGGAAGAGGCTGACGTAGGAGGGATGCAACCACAGCCCATCTTCTGGGACCACCAGCGCCTTTGGGAGGGAGTGTGGCCTCCAGATGTGAGAGAACACGATTCTGTTGTTTTAAAGCCATCGGTACATGATGATGGGTCATGGCAGCCGTAGGAAAACTCACAAGTGGGCACTGTGTCATTTCCCTTGTTTCTCCTAGCAGGCTGAGAGCTCCGGGCTTAGCTTCCCTTAGGCAGCACTGAAGAAAGAACCCCGACCCCACACCCAGAGGGGTGTGTGCACAGACAGCCCTACCTCCTCTCTGACCAGCCCTGCTCTTCTCTTGAGCCCACCTCTCATCGTCTCCCAACTAGTGGGTAACCTTGACCAGACCGTTGAATTCTACAAGACCAGGTAGTGTCCAACTAGACAGAAACTGGCTTCACAAGAATGGGACAAATCCCCCAGTTTGTCACCTATGCAATGGAGAAATAATATCAGTGTCGCTGGGCTGTCCTTACCCACCTCCTTCCAAATGGAACAACAGTCAGTTATGCAACTTTCCGTGTCTAGTGTGTTTTGTAGAAGCGAGAAAACGCTTGGGTGCAAATCTCAGCTCTGCTGCTTATAGATATTTCCCTTTGTGTTAACTTCGTCACTGTGCTTCCTCCATACACACACTTGTAAAAGGATTAAAAATAACAGAACTGACTTCGTAGTGCTGTTGTTGCTCTAAAATGAAGGCGTATGAAAGGCTCAGATGGATGCTTAGTGGATAATAACTGCTCAATATACATTAGATTGTATCCTAGAAAACCCCAAGATTGCTCATCCCACTGACTTGTGAGCTATGGCCTACGTGGAACCCAAATGGAGCCCGGGTTGTATTCTTGATCAGCCTCTGGCATGCTAAGCTAGAAGGTGGTTATCTCCATTTTAATGAAGCCAAATCATGCTTGCCGGTGGCACATATAAATCTTCTCTTGGCGCTGGACAAGTGTTTGGCAACACTGAATAATGAGTACCCTCCAGTTGCAGGGTCCACCTGCTGCCCGTTAGACCTGACTCAATTCCCTGCTCGGTCCCCCACTTCTAGCTCTTTCTCCTGGCCAAACACTTGAGCTGAAATGCACTTGCCCTGTGCAACCAGGTTCAAGAAGGATTAACTGGGCCCATTTGGAATGAACTGGCCCGCATAGCCAATGGATAAGCTCCCAGATTTAATCATACAACAGTCTGGCTGGAGGGAAAACCAGTCGCAGGGCCAGGTATGAGACTACTTGAAGATCACAGGCACTAGTCCAGCCAATAATCCCCACGGATGTGGCTGAGCAGTCAGGGGAGGGCTCTAGTTTTGCTCCAAGCAGCTCAGGGAGCCCGTTAGGGGAGCCCCAACATGCTGCTCTGGAAAGCAGACCAGCTGCATTATGACGGTTTCTCTTGCTGCTGATGGCCTTGGCCACATCCTTCTAATTGGTGACCTAAAAAGAAACCCTGGCTGGCTTGGCTTAGCAAAGCTTGCCACCTCAGCACCTTCAGGGGCAAACCTCCAGTGGAATCTGGCTGCATCTGAGGGTCAAAGCCGTGGGGCTGGAGGACCTTCATTGGGAAGGGTGCTTGAGAGTGGCTGACTTGCTGAAGGTTCTGTTCTGACTTCCTGGGCTTCCACTCTGCAATCGCATTGGCGACCTCAGGGATGTGTGAGGGATCTGGCGGCTCAAGAAAAACCCACCCATCTGGCCAAGGACCCTGACTATGAATCTGGCAGCGGCAACAACAAAATAACAACAAGAAAAACCACGAGTTCTAGGAAAGATAGATTGAGGTTGAATCCGAACCCAGGAAAATCACTCAAGCTTTCTGAGCCTTGATTTCCTGATCCATGAAGTTGGGGGTGATGACACCTACGTAGAGTGACTGACAGGAAACAGCTTGATGGGAGGCCCAGTACAGAGTCAGGATGGGGCTCCAGGGAGGGGGCCCCCCAGTGGGTCCTGGCTCTGTCTCGAGAAGAGCTGGCACTTAGTTACGTCTTTAAACCTCAGTGACATTATCTGTAATAGTCCTTGCCTTTTAAGTGGATTTCCCCATTATTACTATTGTTAATTCTGTTTTATCGTGGTAAAAACGCTTAACATGAGATCCAAAGTCATAACGAATTTTATGTGTTCAATAGAGGATTGTTAACTAGAGATACTAGAGATTGTCTAGAGTTTGCTGCAAGTTTCATCCTGAATACCTGAAATTTTATACCTTAGATTTCTCTTAGATTTTTCATGGAAGTGCAATCATGCAGTATTTGTCCTGCGACTGACTTATTTCATTATTATAACCCCCTCTATCTTCATCTGTGATGTCATGCATTGAAGGGTTTGGTTTCAGGCTGAATCATATTCCAGTGCATGCATATGCCGCATACTGTCCACTCATTCACCCATCAGAGGACATTTGGGTCATTTCCGCGTCTTGTCTACTGTGAATAGCATCGCACTGAACACAGAGTACTAGCATCTCTTCAAGATCCTGATTTCATTGCTTTTGGGTGAATACCTGGAAGTGGGATTACGAGATGATATGGTAGTTTTATTTCTAAGTTTTTGAGGCATTTCCAAAGATTGATAAGCTGCTTAAGGTGGGAGGCAATGCCCCAAGGACTTGCCCAATTAATACACTGTGGTTCTCAGCTCCCTTGGGGGTCTGTGTTGCCAGGTAAGCGCAGATCACACGCACTTGCTGTCTGCCAAACTGGGGGTAAAACAACAGTATACGTGCGGTCTATGAAATGCCAAAGATGACAGAGAAGATGTCACACAATGGTTTGTGGGAGGGAGGAATTACTCCACGTGGGAGATTTATGTGGCACAAGACCTGGCCTAGAAATAAACGTCTTCAAAACAAATAAAATGCTTTTTGTATAGTCCACATGGTCATGGACTGAACGTTTCTCTCATGAAATCAATCCAGTCTGGATAACCAGTATCTTTATGTTAAGCCTTAGTTCTCAATAAGTATATTACAACATCTACCTGTTTATTCGGGAAACCTATAATCAAGCAAAAAGTTTGGGAATACAATTCAATTGGTCCCAAATCTCCTCTGTAAATAGAAAGGACAAGGAACACCTTAACTGTTTCTCTTGGGCCTGAACGGCTGGTGGCAGATGTTTTATTTTTCTTTAAATTTTTTATTGTTATGTTAATCACCATACATTACATCATTAGTTTTGGATGTAGTGTTCCATGATTCATTGTTTGGGCATAACACCCAGTGCTCCACGCAGAACGTACCCTCTTTAGTACCCATCACCGGGCTAACCCATCCCCCACCCCCTCCCCTCTAGAACCCTCCGTTCGTTTCTCAGAGTGGTGGCAGGTCTTTTGACTAACGTCACGGTCCTGCCATGACTAACATTTGCACGTTCAATACGATACACAAAGAGGGTGTGGAAAGTATGTTTTAAAGTAGCACATTTATCATCCACAGAGAGGCACTGGTGTGGATCTGGCTCCATGACTTTGATGGGAAGCTATTTCAACTTTGTTATTGAAGTGATGAGGTTTCAACCTCCCATTGTGCACATACCAGTCTGGACACATAACTTCTTTGTAATTCTTTGGGTTTCCAGCACTATTGTAATCATGAACATCTCCACAGCTTTTGCCAGACAGTTCCTCTGATAACATTATTACCATAGTGAGGGAGTTTCTACTTGGCCCAACGGTCATGAGTGGGGAAGGTACAAGGGGCATGTTGGATTTGGAAGATCTGAGGTGTGCTCTGCCACTTCCATTTCAGGAGATGTACTCAACCACTTAACCCTCATTTATTAATGTCTGAAAAGATGTCAGTGGTCCACACACTAACCACCCGAGGAGGATATTATGAAAACCAGACTAGATGGCATATGCTGGTAGATGTTTTTAAAAATATTTTGAGGACTATATTTTTAGAGTAGTTTGAGGTTCATAGCAAGATTGAAGAGAAGGTACGGAGATTTTCACATGCCCCTCCCCCCGCCATCCACAGCCTCCTTCATTACCAGGGTCCCCCACCAGAGTGGTACATGTGTTGCAACAAATGGCTCTGCATATGCCTCCTTCAAAATCACCCCAAGTCCATAATGTATGTTATGCTGCACTCTTGATGTGGTATGCTTTATGGGTTTGGACAAATGTACAATGTCATATCTCTGTTATCAAAGAGAGTATTTTCAGTCTTGTTGAGATTTTTTAAACTATAAAATATAATTCTAAAGCAAGATGATTTGATGCTATGCATAGATATGTGTATACATACAGCATATATTAATCTAGTGCATTTGATCAGATAACTACTCTGTTAAAAAAAAGTCATTTGAAGTGCTTTTATGTTTGATGAACTAATTTGGTCCAATTGGAATACTGATTCGAGTGAGATGGTCCATGCGGTAGACCATGTGTCTAGTCTGAGTTGGGCAGACTCTGCTGTTGGCAGCCTATGACCCATCCTCCATACTCTCACATCCCACTGAGCTGCCCACCCATGTGCCACCTATTCTCTTGAATTTCTCTTTAACTACAGCCTAGAGCTCTATACACCCTTTCTCTACAAATATTCTCATGGAAGGAGGAGGTAGAAGAAGGGTACCATGGATACAAGATGAAAATAGTGCCTCTTGCTAGAGATTCAATTTCACAGGAAGGTTTTTGAGAAAGTAATCCACCAACATATATCCATTATATATGTATGAACATGTAAAAATTTATGAATTTATAGACATCATAGAAATCTCATACTTATAGAAATCGGTCCAGACTGTAGAGCCCTATTCATGCACCTGTCCTAATAGAGTAATTTCAGTGCGTACTAGCATGAGACTGGCCTGTGTAGTCCCATCTTTGCTGGGCTGAGACTTTCCCTCATACTGCCTCCAAATCATGAGATGTCAGTTCTGGGACTTCATACTGTCTAAGACTTAGGACAAGAGGTTGTCCCCTTGGGAGGGCGCCCTGCAGGTCCGTTGCGGAGAAGTGTCCAGAGCTCAGAGTGTCCAACAAGCCAATTCCCAATGAGCATGTGGCTGACTGGACAGGCAACTAGGCGTGTTTTGGATGGCAGCATCGCATCTGCTTGGTGTTACCTCAGCTTCATCCAGCCTGCAATGCTCCTGGGGGACTTCTCCAAGACCTCCCTCCTCCCCTCAGTACCACACGATCCCCTCCTCCGGCTCACATTGTGTCCGCACTCTGGGGGCACAGGAAACTCTCTTGCAGGAGTGTGTCTTATCCTTCTGGTTCTGCAGTGTTGTCTCTCTGTCTTGTTCTCTTTTTGTTCAGTTCTACTGGGACTGAGGAGCCGGGAAATGATCTTTGGGGTGTAGTCACAAGAATTCAGTGAGTGGGGGAATATTAGAACCCACAACACCATCCTCCATGATTGATGATGTTTGAGAAGAACCTCTTTTTCAATGTTTTGTTGGTGTCTATGTTCATGTTGGGGGATTTTTTTCTTTGAACATTATATCAAAAACCAATGATGTACTATACCTTGGCTAATTTACTTTAAACAAAAAAATAAAATATTATAAAACTTGTTTATATTATTACAAATTTTTATTGATACCAACCAACACTTGTGGAGTAGCTTCCTTATGTGAAGCCCCAAGTTAGGTTTCTCTGGGAATATAAAGGTAGAAAAAATGGAGTCCCTTCCTCAAGGAGTCTGCCTCTGGCAAGAGCACAAAACACACATGTGACTATGAACAAGTGAGGTAGGGACAGAATGCTGAGAGAGTTGGGGTCTGGGAAGAGCTGCCCAGGAAATGGGTGGTGCTGGGGAAGTCGTCTAATAGGAAGGGCTTTGGGATGAGGCCTAACGTTTGAGAAGGATTTCTCTGAAAACTTTATACCCTCTAATTTCTACATTTCATGAAAAACGGGCAGTATCCGTGCTGACATGAACAGATACCAGTTTTCATTAATCACCTCCTTACCCTTCTGCCTCCGAATACTCTCCTGTCCATTCCATGAGTTCCTGGTGCACATTTCCCTCTAAAGTGAGTGATTTCTACAAGCATAGCTTGGTCTTCCCATGCCAATCCAACTGATAGATTTTCTGTCTTTACATCAGATTGGGCAATAGTCAACTTGTCTGGTCTGCTATCATCAGGTGGCCCATGGGAATACTAGCATTTTGGTGGTAAAGGCCTTATTTGCCCCTTTGAGGGGCATCACCCCATGCTATGTTGACTTTCCCACATGAACCAATCTCTTCTTCTTCTTTGTTTCTCCATTAAATTCAATCATATCGGCTTTGGAGAATATTTCAGGCTAAGGGGTAGTGAACATTCTTGAACAGTTGCACTTATGGCCAGTGTCTCTACAGAGGACCCTGGGTTCTCCAGAGAAACAGAACCAACGGGACACATGTAGATATATAAGGATATATAGGAGATTCATTAAAGGAGTGGGCTTATGTGGAGGCTGAGAAATCCCAAGATGCACCATCTGCAAGCTGGAGAACCAGGAAAGATGATGGCATAGTGCCGTCTGCCTCTGCAAGCCCGAGAACCAGGAATATATGGAGGTCCAAGGGCAGCAGATGGGTTCTCCCGCTCAAGAAGAGAAAGAATTCACTTTTCCTCTGCCTTTTTGTTTGATTTAGGCTCTAAATGGACTGGATGCTGTCCACCTGCACTGGTGAGGGTGATCTTCTGTACTCTGTCTACTGATTGGAATGCTCACCCCTTCCAGAAACACCCTCACAAACACACCCAGAAATAATGTTTTCCCAGCTATGTGGGCATCCCTTAGCCTATCAAGTTGACACATACAGTTGACCCATCACACTCTGAAACCACAGTTATAATCTCTGTCCTGCAGACATTGGACGGAGGAGGGCCAGGGAGCGTGGTCACCACCCTATACCCTACTTTTAGGCTCAGTGCCAGTGGATCCCCTGGGTGTATCCCCCAACTGGTCAATCTGCAGCCTAGAAGGGATGCTCTAGACTTGAAGTTCTGGGAGAGGAAAAAATTCCCCTTCTCAGGACTTCCTTCCTACAGGAAGCAACGAACCAGGAGAGGAAAATGTTAGTATCTGAAACAGTCTTCACGGTCTGATCATGAGAGCAGAAAGATCTCTTCAGAGTGCGCTGGGAGCAGAGCCTAAGCAAGCAACCATTTTATAGTCTGGCTGACTTGGTGCTGTAGCTGTGATCTGTAAGTCAATTGAAAAGTATTGTGCTGGTCTGGCTGTGGGGTTTCTTCAGAGCCTCTGGAAAAGGCAGCAGTGGCCTTGGGCTGTCAAGGGTGAGGGTGTCCACATCAAGAACTTTCCTGGTCTTGTGTCCCTCAGGATGTTTGCTTTTCCCTTTATTTTCTCTTTATTCTCCTCAGCACTTTCCTATCTGTTTGATAATTCATGAAAAAATTACTTCCTGAACTATTTCTAATTTTCCACCCCTTGACATATATACCATAAAAATTCAAACCCTTATTGGCTTGGGATGGCAAAACAATAGTAAATTATACACAACAACAACAACACACACACACACACACGCACACACAAAACAGAAAAACAAAAAAGGAATTTAACAAATAGACTGCATTGACTTTCTTGAAATTCTGCCACATTTTTTAAAAGTAGTCTCTACGCTTTAGTAGAGTTCGAACTCATGACCCTAAGTTTAAGAGTTGCATGTTCTATCGACTGATCCAGCCAGGTGACCCTGGTTGAAATTCTGAAGACTATCATTTACTATTAGCTTGAAAATACACCTCTACTTGCTTTAGTCCTAGAACATTTCAGGTCTTTGCCAGTTTTATCCTTTAATGACCACAGAACAGATTACCATTTTGTGCACACATACTTCACCAGCAGTGTGCAGAATTTTCTATGCACAGAAGAGTTACTGGTGTGTATTTTTTAAACACAATTACAGGCTGCTCCTCAGAGACAAGCATTTTATGTCCTTGGGGTTGACATGTACTAGAAAGATACACATTAAAAAACAAGGGATAAATATAGATGGGAATTCTGCATTTTTATGCTAAGGCTGTCTTGGAGTGAGACTCAGGATGCTATGGAAGTTATAATAATATAAAGCTATCACACTAACCATGTGACAACTTATTTCTAAAATCAAGACGACATTAATTTTGATCAGGCTGTTGAGAACTTTAGGATACAATTCACAGTCCGGTGACATCTGTCACTTAGATAGGAAAACAATGCAGATTCTTTTGACATACTGAAAATAACAGCCTTTTCTTTTGTCAGTTAACAAAGACGGGAGACAGAGAAAGGAAATTATAACATCCAAGAAAAATGAACACTTTGGGGCTGGCCACATGGAAAGCTTCTAGACGAAATGTGAAATTTGTTGGTGGCCATCGACAGCAGAATTCGTTGAGTCACTCATGCCAGGGTTCATTTCATTATCGTCAGGGGGCCAGTGAAGAAGACTAATCCTCTCTTGAAAAATTCCAAAGCATAAAATTCAGCTGAGGTTCCTACAGCTATTAAGGAATGATGTGTGGCCCTTCTGCAGGCTGTTGGGGGGGAGAAAGGGCAAGCGCGCATTTTGCACAGTCACCCGGTAGATGCCGGGAAGGTCCGTGGTGTGGCACCCCCAGCTGGGGACCCCCAGTCCAGGCGCAGGAGTGTCCCCCCAGGCGTGGCCCTGAATGAGGGGAGTGGGGCGGAAGGCACACTCGCCCGCGTGCTCGCCGCGCTCCCCGGGTCTGCACGCTGCTCCCGCTCCGCAGTTCACGCGTGTGTGCAGCATGTGGATGGCTCGACAGGGAGAACAGAAGGATTTGGCTGGCGGTCAGAGCCGCAGGAGCAGCCGCAGATGCTGCTATTTACACTATTTTCACATTCTGCAGAACAAAGAGCAGGAGGCTGCCAGCAACTCCGGGGAACTCGGCGTTTGCCCTGCTCGCCGGCTCAGCCAATCCAGGGGCCGGAGCACACAGGGTACCACTCCTCGGACACAGAGCATCTCTATTCTGATGGAACGCTCTGCCAGCACCCTGGGCGTCAAGCCCGAGGAGGAAAGACATCAAGACTGTCCCCTTGTCACTGCTTCCAGATCTTCTTCGGGGGACAGTGCCGAAAGCCCCACCTCCAGCTCGGCCTGCAAGCGGCAGACAGGACAGATTGATGACCTCAGCCCTCATCCCTGCATTTGAATTGTAGATGCCCTGAGCAGGGTCTCCCCACGGTCATGTGCAAAGTGCCCGTTGTCCGGGCTGCATATAGCTCCTTGGGAAACTCAAGGTGCCGTATAAAGACAAAAGTTATTTATTTGGGGACCAGATTACCACAAATTAATTCCTGGACGGACTCCAACAGAGCCTGTGCAGGAGAGTGGGAGGAGGGACGGGAGCATCAATTACTCCCCGTCTGCCGCGTTACTGGGAGGACACGCGCTATATTTAGCCAAACGGGCGCATCCTAGGAGACTGGTATATTACCGCGCAGCCCAGAAGCTGCCGGGTCTGGTTGGGAAACGTGCACCAAAGTGCAACCATCTCAGCTAGACTGGAGAGATGAATAGCCCTCTGGGGGATTTTATTGGGTACTACTCACCAGTCATATCACTAGGCAGAATCCGTTTGTTTTCCCTGTTAGGAGATCTGTTGAAAGCATTACAATAAAAGTTATTTAAGTCACATAGTCTTTAATCTTCCAGCAAAATATTGTGCCCATGCCAGCAATGAATCATATTGTATTGTTATGCCTTTTTATAGTCTGATAATCTGTATTGTGTGTTTATAACCCTTGTATGCTGTATTTTATGGGGGGAAAAATTCCTACAACCAGCAATCCACAACCCATGAATTTACCACCTTAACTATTTGGGTTGATGGTGAGTCATGGAACAAAGATTCAAATTCATAGAATGAAAAGTTATCTCTACACCACGTTGCTTACCTCAGGGCAGGGGTGAGGCCATCTCTCACTCCCCTGCTCCAACACAACCCTTAACCAAGCGGAGTGTTTCCCCAAGTCTCAGCACTTGGGAGGGTGTTGAATGAGATATAAATCAGAGTTTCTGACCACAAACCTAAGGACCATTGTCCTTGAATTTCCTCTTCCGGGCAGGGACAATCTTGCTTGGAGATGGTGCTGGAGATGCTCACATAGGAGCCACCCGTTGGAGATGCAGAAGAGACATTTCTTCCCAAATCCTGATGGTCAGCTTCCCAGGTCCCAGGCTGGTCCTCCAGGGCTCATGTTGTTCTGCACTAGGGCACAATTCGACCTCCCCGTCTGACACTGTTTCTGGATGAAAATGACTGACACAGCCCTGTTTTCTCTCTCCTTTCACCGTGGCTTGTAAATGGAACAGACCCTGCTGTCCCCACATCCCAGCGTGTCTAACAGTGAGAAAGGGACCCCCCTCCCCGGACCACAGTGCTCTCTAAAGTTTGGCCCAAAGATGGCAGGCTGAGGGCCATGGTGCCTGGGTCTCTTGTTTGTACAAGCCAGGGCATGATTCAGATGGGGCACCTCCCTGCCTAGTGGCATTAGATGTCTCCTGGGACCTTGGTGCTCAACAGACTCTTCTGCCTCTCCTCCCCACTGTCCAGTGGTGACTGCAAGGAGTCTGGCGTCCCATGCCCCATGCCTGGTACATTTTGGTGATGTGACACTCATTTGCTGCAGTCCCTGTTCCCAAGAGGCCTCATGAAACATCCCCTTGCAGAACATGGGTTGATCTGCTCTACCAGAGCTTCCCTGGCCGGTTCCTCCAAAGAAACTGAAGCCTGGCTAGAATTCGGCTCACTAACTTGCTTCCTACAATATTTTTTCTTTAAGCATGGGTTTTTTTCCTGTCAATGTGCTGATGTTGTAACACTGGTTTCCACATCCCCAGCCCACTCTCAAAAGCCCATAGACTAGATGTCTGGTATATGGAGGTCAGTTTGAATTAGTCACTTTCTCCTAAGCTTGGCCCCTCACTGCTCCTGGTGTGGTCTCAGCTCATGCTCCCATGTCTGGAACAAAGTCCCAGAACGGCATTGCTAAATGTCATCCCCACCCCATGGCCCCCCTTCAGGACCTGGGATCTGCCCACCTGCGTCGTTACCCACCACCACCCAGTTGCCTTTGATCAAGGTCCTCCTGCCTCCTTCCTGGCATGTGAACCTTCTAGGGAAAGACACAACGTGATCATGGAGTTGACTCGGGGTCCTAAGGACTGCGCAGATGCACATCCACACTACCTTCTGCCTGAGCGTAGATGCACTTACACATCTCATCCATCAGCGTTTGAGCCCCTGCGACGTAGCAGGCACCACTGAGGCTGAGGAGGTTACTAGGAATCGTGAGACACAGTTCCTGTCCTGCAAGAGCATGCCGTCCATCTAGCAGGGCAGGCACCTGGTTGCTGCCTAGGTGACGCATTGACAAAGCAGCTAATTCAGAGAAGGCTTTCACTACAGATCACAGCACATGAACTACGAGGTCTGAAGGCACGGGGTATGACTGTGCCTCATGGGACTCTGTAGCCAGCGGTGTGAGGGCTGGACCTCACTCAGGTGTGCGAGCGTGAGTGTGCAGGGGAGTGTGAGTGTAGAAGGATGGGCTTGAGGTAACAGACGGGGCCTGCGGGGGTGGGCGTTGGGTGGTGGGAGCTTCCTTAGGTTTGCAGCCATGTCCACACTTACAAAAGGAAGCAGAGAAGTCTGCTGGGAACTCTTTTTCGAGGCAACCAGGTAGCAAGACAAAGGAGAATCTATACACTTTCTGAATGCGGAATGCACTTAATTTGGTAACTTTCTTTCCTATGACCTGCTATCGCTTCCTTTGTCCAGCTCCAAAATGGAGTTGGTGGGGGCACAGAGAGACTGCAGGAGAGCAGGGCATTTTCATGCCGTTCTATTAGTTAGATTCGGGTTAAAATATAGATTCTTCTCCCCTCACCCAAGGCCCTTCCTCTTCCATGGACTTCTACTTATCCTACGTGAATACTTGCCTCTATCTTGGTGCTCCCTCTGCCTGGACAGCCTCCCCAGAGGGCTGCAGAGCTAACTTCACTCCTCCAGGCCTCTGCCTACTTACTGACTTCTCCACGAGACTGACCCTGACCCTCCCATCTCAAACTGCAACCAGGACATCCCTGCTTCTCACCACAGTGGATGTCACCTCCAATACACCTTCCAATAAGTCCGTCTGGTTCCTTTGTTTGCTATGCTTATTATTTATAGTCTGTCTTCCTAGCTAGAATTTAAGCTCCGGGAGGGCAGGATTCTGTGTCTGTCACAGCGCCCGGTGCCTGGTGGGCACACAATAAATCTTAGTTTAAAGTAAATAGAAGAAGCAAATGACTTGACTTTTCTCAAAAATTGAGATCCATATTACAAAGCAAAATGAATTGCTGATCATTTAAAAGGGACCAGTTCACACAACCTTTGAAAGGCAATTGCGCAAGGTAAAACAAACTGTAAAATGTGCTACCTTTGACTCTGCAACCCCACTTCTAGGATTTAACTTGAAGAAATAATTGCTTTAGGGCACAAAAATGTTAGCATGAGGATGATCATTGCAAGGCTGTTTATAATAGTGAAAAATTGCGGGGTGGGAATTGGCCATTAGGACGCTGGTTGCTCAGGAGCACAGTCAAATGCGTGGTAATAACTAAAAGCACTGGGCCTTGAACCAAGGTAGTGACAAGAGAGGTGATGAGAAAGGGGTCAGATACCGTGTGTGTGTGTGTGTGTGTGTGTGTGTGTGTGTGTGTGTGTGTGTTGATGGGATTTCTTTAGGGGCTAAACAAGGGATGTGAGAAAAGAGAGAAACCAAAGATGACTCCAAGATTTTTGCATAACTGGTAAGTAGGCCTGACATTACATGGGGAGAGGAATTGTCAGTGGGACCTGTTTGAATTGGAAGAGACCAGAACGGCAGTTTGGACAAGTTAAATTTAAAATATCTAGTAGCCTTATGCTGTGAATTGAATTGTGTCCCCCAAAGATATGTGCAAGCCTTATCCTCAGTACCATGAAGGTGAGCTTATTTGGAAACTGGGTCTTTGCAGGTATAAGCAAGGTGAGGGGCAGGGTGGAGTAGGGGGCCCCATCTATGAATGGTGTCCTTATTAGAGGAGAGGAAGACACACGGAGGGGCCGTCATGTGCCGATGGAGACAGAGAGGGAGACAGAGATCTGTGTGTGTCTCTGAGCCAAGGAGCACCAAGGATTGCCTGCAGAAACCAGGAGAGGGATGTGGGACAGAGTCACATTCAGCGAGGACAGAGGCTAAGTTTTGGACTCCGCCAGGTGGAGGTCACCCCTGAGCACGGGGACAGCAGGGACAGCGCAGTGGTGGGGATAGGCGTGTGCCGAACTGTGTTTAAAGACAATGGGAGGCGGGCTATGAGGGGTGGCATCAGGAAGAACTATTTCAAGTTCTGCAGCAAAAGGCAGAAGAGAAATGGAGCAGTAGCAGGTGGGAACGTGTGGGCATGAGAAAGTTGATTTTGCTTTTGCTTTTAAAGGAGAAATAGCAGCACGTTTGTATGTTTTGGGCGATGAGGCAGGAGAGTGAGGGGCTCTGTGCTGGGTATTGTCCTGCGAAGGCAAGAGAGCACACAGTCAGTCCATCAGCCGAGGGACCGTCCTGACGGGGACCAGCAGGCTGCACCTGCCAAGCAGCAGGCTGCCGCGGCTGCCAGAACAGAGGCAGAGGGGGAGTCTGTGGAATGCCCTTCTGATCACTCCAGTGTTCTCAGTGGAGTGAGAAACAAGGTCATCAGCCGAGAGGGAGAAAGGAGAGGAGGTGTTGAAAGTTTGTGGGGAGAGGAAGGTGTGAAATAATTGTCTAGAAGACTTAATTTGCCTTTCACTTAATGTGAAAAGGATTTTTTTAACTATACAAAATTCAAAATAGAAAAGAGTACAGAGGCAATACAACACACACCCATAATGCAATATAATAAGCATTAACAAATGCTAAAAATTTGTCATTTTTTGCCCCAGATCTATTTTAAGCAATAAAACATTAGAAATGAAATTGAGTTACTGGAATTTGAACTTAATTATTTCTCTGTCCTCCCCCTGAACAAGATGAGGAAATTTAGAAAGCTTTAACTCTTAACTGCCGTTGTTGTCTTTCCCGTTCTTGTTCTCAGCATCTTAGTTGTCTTATTTTTACCTTGCCAAAATAGATATTATTTTCTTTTTCTGCTGTCAATACTTTTGACGGATTTGTCAAAATGTTTCCCAATTTATTTGCACACCTTTGCTCTGTGCATAGCTCTTCCTTGTTTGGATCCAGTTTCATGTTGTCTGAAGTTCGTCCTGCAGTAGTTCTTTCAGTGGGTGTGTGACTGGAAGAATCCATGCATGTGTGAAAATGGTTTGTCTTCAGTAATACATAAGACTTTATATTCCTATTTATGATATTTAGCTAGGTACAGAATTCTGGGTTGGCAGATTTTTCTACCAGCACTTTTAAAAGACGGTTCCAGGGGTGCCTGGGTGGCTCAGTTGGTGAAGCACCTGCCTTTGGCTCAGGTCATGATCCCAGGGTCCTGGGATGTAGCCCCACATTGGGCCCCCTGCTTCTCCCTTTCCCTCTGCCCACCCCCCCAACTTGTGCTCTCTCTCTGTCAAATAAATAAATGAAGTCTTTTAAATAAAATAAAAAAATAAAATAAAATATGGTTCCATGTTCCTCTGGCATATCTTGTACCTCATATATGTGAATTTGCTTTGATCTTTGATGGTATTCTGGGTATTTTTTTCCCCAGTTGTTTTTAAGATAGCTTCCTGAGCTTTGATGTTTGAAATTACACGAAGGTGTATCTGGGTGTAGATTTATTTACCCTGCGTGGACTAGTACTATTTTCTAAACAGGAATATTCATGACCTCTTTGGTCAGTCCCAACCTCTTAAGCCTTCTGATAATTGCCTTTCCTTCCTCTTCTTCAGTGTCTGCTTTTGGAGCTCCCAGACTTAATGGCCCTTTTCATTATGTTCTCCATGTTTCCCTCCTTCTCATTTCTATTTCTGTATATTTCTCAGATGCATTCTGAGTTTGCTCTAGCTCTTTTCCTCAATTCCCAAGTCCTAGTTTCTCCCTTCAGCTCTCTCTTCGTTCTACTATAATATCCCAAGAGGTAGTAAAGCCTGCTAGTGCAGAGCTGAGACTTGGGATTCAGACTTCTGAGTGTGAATCACGGCTTCCCCACTTACTTTGTGTGAGCTGGGGCAACCCACTTCACTTTTGTGCTCCAATTTCTTCATATGAAAAGTGGGAATTAAAATAGTTTATACTAATCTCATAGGCTTGGTATGAGGATGAAATAAATTTAGGTATATGTACTATGCTGAGAGAACACTTATATGAGAATAGGCTGATATTACCATTGAATCTGCAGGTTAAATTTCCGAATTTTCCTATGACTACATTTTCTTAGTACATTTCTAATCATTTCTTTTATCATAATGTTGTGTTTTTAATTTATGGTCTCTAGTCCTTCCTTTATTTTATTGAGAGTTTTAAACCTGTTCTTTTAAAGTTGACTTTCTGTTGTTCCCCGGGCATGAACTCTCTAGTGGGTCTTATCTGCCGTTTGGGCTTGCTGACATGGTTCTTGTCCTGCTGTGTGATTTTGGACCAGTAGTCCCTCTGCAGCATCTTGTTTTCCATGAGATTTTTGTGCGCCCTAGGCTTGCAGTGTCATCCCTGGGATGTGGTTTGGATTCACCTCTTCCAGAGCCCTACAGATGTCATTCATTTCAGATCAGGTTTCTCGTCAATTTCCTGGCCAGCAGACCCTCGCCACCTGCCCGTGTAAGTCATGCAAAACCAGCCTCCACCACCAAGCTCAGTGGAAGTTTACGGTTATGATTTCTCATTCCTGATGCTTTTAGACCTTGTGCTGAGTCCCTGGGCTGGTGAGCGGTTTTCCACAGCACCGGCTCAAGATGGATAAGAGGACTGTTTCAGTAGGATTCCCCTGCACAAGGGGCCTATAGCTGTAGTGTCTTCTTTACACAAGTATCAAAATTTTAGGGCCAAGTTCATAAAACTCTGACCACCTCACCCCGCAGGTCTTTGGCTGTTACCTCAGGTTTACTATCCTTTTACAGATTTCCTCTGCTTTCCTGTGATCTGCTGAGTTTTGCTTCTGCTTGTGCTATTTCTTATTTGGTATGTCCACCTATTAGAGGTGAGGCAAAGAGTGTGACCAGAAGTCTGAGTGTTTGCATATATATATATATTTTTTTAGGCTACTATCTCTGATTTTCTCCGTTGCTGGTTTTGGTTATATTTCCTTATCCAGTCACCTGAAAATTTTCTTCCTTTTCTCTCTTCCTCTCTCCCTCTCACACTCCCTTTCTTCTTTCTATCTTTCTTGTCTCCTTTCCTATAACACAGTTTGAGTGCCCTCCGAGATGCGCACAGGAGTAGAAAGGTGATTAAGACCCAGTCCCTTCTTTTTGCCATTGTGTGTGAGGTAATAATGCTCATGCAAGAAGAGAAAAGAGCTCTTTTGCTTTTAGACATGAACTTTTTCTTGTATTACCATCACTCCCTGATCATCGCCAAAATTCACTGAACACGTATTTGATTCACAGCTAACACATACCAGGCATTGTTCTAGGCACTTGGGAAACAATGTTAGGTGAGTAAGTGTGGTTCTGTTCTCATAAATCTTACAGTCTAACATGAGAAATATACCGAAAACAAACAAACAAAAAAAAACCTATGCCCTAAATACTTAGAAATCACAGTGCTTGGCCAGGAAATGTGCAAGGATGGATAGAGACTCACAACGCAGGAGGAGGCACCACTGGACAGGTGTTCATGGACGGTAGAGGTGGTGACGGAAGCCTCCATGAACGCTCAGAGGTGAGGAGTGTCCAGTTAAGAGAAGAACAGGGAAGGTCATTCTCTACATCTTGACTTGATGGATTCATGGAGGTTATCCACTCACATCATTTTTTCTCACCAAAACAATGGATCTGTGGTTAAAAAGCATTCTAAATGTAGCGCAATGTCCAGTACATAGGAGCTTGTAGACTGATGTCCTAAAACACTTGCTTGAAGCAGAGTGCCCATGGGGATGACAAGTGTGTGAAACTGTGGTCTCTGAATTCCCTCCCTCCCTTCATTCCTTATTTCTTTCCTTCTTTCCTCCACACCCATCTCCTCTTTCCCCCTTCCTCTCTCCCTGGCTTTGTTTTTCTGGAGCAAAATCCCAGGAAAGCAGGGAAGGAAGGGAGTTTGCCAAGTTCCCACCTTCTCTTGGGCTCAGCAATAGGACACTCCGAAAGGGAGCTCCCGCCCGACAGCCTCACTGAGTGACTTTGGTACTGGTTCCCTGGCCTTTGTCCTGCCTCACCCTGTCTCCTCTTCTTCTTAATCATTCATTCATTTATTATTCATACCTAGACTATCTCCAAAAAGAATTAGAAGCAGTTTCTTTTCTTATTCCATTTTCCTTCCAACCATTTTCCTTCTCTGTCTTCTTCTCCTGTTCCTAATCACTTCCCTTCCGGCAGGACAATGTCAAGATAATTAAAGGATGCCGCGTCCCGAGCATTCCACTAAAATTGCCTCTACAAAATACAACTCCCTGTATATTCAATGAGATTGCGTGAGAAAATAACTCACCGTATGGCTCAGCTGTTTCAGTGTTCAGATTCAATTTGACTATCCATCCCAAAGTTGGGATTTTTAATAAAAGCTTTTACAAACCACTTGGGTATTCAAAAGTTTAATACATAAAAAACAATAAAAATCATACTTGGAAATATGGGAGAGTAGAAATGCTCCAAATACTCATGTTTGTGTATAATCTGTGTTCCCTTGGATTTGGTATTGAAATTTGAGAAACACATTTTAAATTCCATTAAGCATATCATATTTACTTAAGTTAGTTGTTGTCAGAACAAGATTTGGAGATAATCTGAATTTTTTCATAGTTTAAGTAGTTCACATGTTTCCTTTGCTCTGTGTGGAACTGGAAAGTCCGACACAATTTTGCGTCCTTTGGGCAAGGAGGGACGGTGGGCTTTGTCAGTTGTTCGGGAAAGGATCTGGGAATGGTAGAAAGAAAACTGGCCTGGTATCAAGTCTAGTCCTCTCCCTGACTGTAATAGTTATTATGAGAAAGTGATTCATTTCTACCAGTGTCTGTTTGCCCCTCTGTGAAATGGGAATAACACCTTCCTCAAATTTTGTATTGTTTGGATGATTAAAGTAAAATGTCTTCAATTTCCCGATTCCACCTGAGAAACTTCATTCCCTGCCTTTAACAAATTTGCGATATGTGCAAAATACTAGTGGAGGGAGACAAGTGTGTAATTATGTCTAATATACATATCAATATATTGACATATAATATTTTCTTATTTATATCTCCTGTTATTCCTCATTAATACCCCACCATCCCTTTGGTATTGTTGTGCTAGGTTGCCAGGCTTTTTCATTCATTCTTTCATTTTTTTCAACACTTATTGATTGAACACTATTATATGTTAGATACTATTTTAAGCCAAGACCAAGATCCCTGCCCTTATTGCACTCTGTCTGGCAGAGAAGGGGGGCGGAGTCGGGTGATGCAAGGCCAAATTGTGTAGAGGACCCTTGTCCTGACTTTTCTGAAATCACTATGCACAAGAGAAAAGGGAGAGAGATAAAGCCTTTGGAAGAAGCTAGAGAAGAACAGGAAGATAGCTCCCCAGACTGGGAGGGGTTCAGAGCAGCATGGCTGTACGGTGTGTTGGCTGTCTATTTTCTGGGTTCCTGGTGTCACTCCAGAAAGATGGTGAGAACTCAGGGTGGGGGTGGCTAGGCTCTGAACACTGGGTTCCTCAAACTTCTCAGAGTCTCGTGTCCCCAGTGTGCCCAGAAACAGCCAAAGAAATTCTTTCCGAAGGGACACATCAGTTGGGCCATTGCACCTCTCACGGGTAAACCAGGGGCTAAGCGGTGGTGGGGGCTCTTACAAATCCTTGGGTGGGAAGGAAAGAAGATCGGCAATAGATTTCTCACCAGGCCAGGCCTTTGTGTTAAATTCCACGTTAGTTCTAAGGAAAAGAAAAGACAAGTAACCTTTCTTGCCTAGCAGATTTATGATTGTGAGTTCATGCAGCACTAAGAGTGTAAATGACTTGTCCGTGGTCACACAGAGGAAAAGGGTCAGAGGTGGGGCAGGAAGTCACATTTTCTCATTCCAGGACAACACATTTCTTCTGTAACATTGTCTTATGAGATCATATAGGGTTTTGTTAACGGGAAACCACATAGCATATGGAAGTAATAGGATTTCAGGGCTGGTTCAAAATATTTAAAGATATAGTGTAACCACACTTCTGCCCCCAATTTCTAAAGAAAATAGGCAGTTCGTTCTGTCTTAGACAAAACTTTCTGGGGTTTCTCCTGGATTCAGCACATTCTGTAGAGAGAATAGAAAGGGACAATGCCCTTTTTTCTATTACATTAGCTGTATTTTAGAAGAAATGCAATGACTGGAAATCTCAGGCATTCCATAATCAGGTTCTTTACATAAAATTATAAGAAAGAGAGCATTACTGCACCAGCTACGGTAGGTACAATCAGGGGAGATGGGGACAACGTAATAGTAATAATATTTTCCAACTTCATAGTACATGGCCATATCCAAAGGTAATGTAAGAGAGTGCTTCTCTTGCAGGGCTATGGATCTAACTTCAGATCCTTTTTATAAATACTAGGAGTCAGTACACATTTCCCCCACCCTGCCGAATTTCCACTGGCTAAAGCTTCACTTGTGAATACCTTTTCCACCTATCCCTACACCTCTCAGAAGAACTACCGCAAATCCTCTAGCTCTGTCCCCTGCTGAATTCTCCCTGCTGATGCCTCTTGAGGAACCCCAGGGGTCATCTCAATAAATACAGTTAGTTTTAAGATTTCACGTTAATAAGTAAACCCTGAGTGGTGCACAGTGTCTTCTACTCATGGTCTCGCTACCATTCATTGATTACCTTGTCCAAGAGCAGCGAGGTCTTGTCTAAACAGGGTAAATAAATGTGGAAAAGCCAGAATTCTATAGGAATTTGATCAAGTCGTCATCAGTAAACAGAAAACAAGGGTGGTACTCAGGAAAAGTGCCTCTGTCCTTACCCTTTATGTTTGGTGCAAAAACACCTACACACCTTCCAGGAGTTTATAATCGAACATAGATGAGTAAGTGGTGAATGGGAAAGGGGTACTTTTTCTCCAGGGAACTTTTGGAAATTCACCTCTTTCACAAAGTTTGCCTGAACCAATTACAAATAAAGAGCTATTTTTCTACTTCCAATCTACCATTTTATTCTAATGAGCTTTTTTCATTACGTGGAAATTTCTTGCACTAATACTTTTACAGATTGGAAGTATGCAATTTGTTTTCAGCGTGACAACAGCTGCAAGTCTTTACGTATCACCATCTCCAAGATAAGATCAAGAATCCTGCTTGCTTCCTTTTGCAGAACTTCTGCAGCTGCTTTGAGGGAGTGGCAATCCAGCAGACAAGGGAGATGCATTCAGGGCACTGCTTAGAGATTTTGCCATCTTCCTTCATTCTTGGTTCACTTCCATTATCCTGCCCATTACTCTCTAGGCTTCAAGAAACTCCACCAGTTCGTACTCCCTAACTTGTAATCTTCCTCCTCCCCCACCATATTTCTTAGCCTCCGTTTTTCCTGTTGGGTCTCTAAACCCACATCTTTAAGGATGCTTTAGGCTACAAATAACAGAAGATAGAACTAAGAGTGTCTTAAGTAAGACTGATATTTCTTTTTAGGCCCAACAGGGAGCTCAGAGGCAGGGGGATTTCAGCACGGCAGAACCCAGCTTCTTCTCCCCCTTCTGTTCTGACATCCTTGGGTTGTGGACCTGGTCCCAGGACGGCTCTTACAGATCAAGGTAACATAGGCAGACAGAAACATCCAAGGCATAGGATAGAGGATCCCTGCATATGTCCCCCTTTTAGGGGCAAGATAAATCTTCCAACCATACTCTTACCCCAGCAGACTTAGGATGGCAAGGGTTGAATCATATACCTGAGCTTGAATTGACCTCAGAAACTGGAATGAGATCATGATGATTCGCTTCCCTTAAGAAAAAGATCATGTTCCCTTCTGAATCTTGAAGGACCAGGCTGGTAGAAAGTGAACAAAATTTGACTTTTCGTTAGACAGAAAGATGATGGCAGGTGAGACTGGCGTTTGGGTAGACAGCTCATTACATGTGCCAAGAACCGCATCAGAACATGAGTGAGGGATGACTTCCCTTTTCAGACTTTATTTTGCTTGAGACACTGCTCCTACCTTCAGTCAGCCCAGAAAGACTCAGCAGATACTACATCAATAATCTCTCCTCTAAAAAGAAAATTCCACAACTTTCTGACACCACCTGTGATAAGGGAGACTCAGGGGGATCTTGGATAATTATTCAATTCTCACGTTGTAGAAATATCTGAAAACAGAAATGAAAAGAAAAATTATCTTCTTGGTAAAATCCCTTAAACTTTAAGTCATGGTATTACACAGAATAAAAGTGTATTTGTTATACTCATGAGTTTCTATGATCTCTCAGGGCATTTCCAGGGAGGTAAAAGGACA